>NC_056733.1:698924680-699279680 GCF_019279795.1 Protopterus annectens
TCTCATGTGCAAGGGCGTCACGCTGACAATTGTGCTTAATGACTTTGTTCTAAGTTGAATGGAAGGTGTACCAGAAAATGCAGTGAAGAGCATGCACATGATGTTTCCTACAAAGTTACAGTATCCACAGCTGTGGTGACATGTAAGTTCTTCAAGCAAGTGACAAAGTTACTGTTTTACAGAGTAGCAGCCATTTGAACTAGGGCAAGGTCAGGCGATGACAGTTTTAGAAAATGGACTGAACCTGCAAACTTCTGTTAGGACCATTTGCAGTAGTTTCTGTTTACAAGGTCAGGTAGTCTTAGAATTAAGGTATATTCCAGTTTTGGAAGGAGAACTTAAATACTGAGGTTCTTGTTTCATAGGTCAAAGGCCTAGTCATTCTGTAACTTGAGTTTTAGTGAGGTAAGAACATTAGTGGTGGTCCACTTAAAGTGGTTGTGAAGTGATAGAAGTGGGTTAGTCAAAGTACCCAGTTATTTGAAAAGTAAGATTTGCCTGACTGAGCAGGCATTAAAGTCAATAAGTTTCAGAGATATGGTGTTGGTGGGTCCCATGCAGCATCATGTGAGCCTTTATAGTGTTAAACTGTACAATTTTAAAAATAGTTCAGTCCAGTACCCTGCAGAGACAATACTGTAGTATTCCTTGTATGACTTTTGCAGTAACTCCAGACCAGAGGATGACAAGGTTGTCCACAAAGAATATAACTTGCATTTGGGTATGCTTGGGGGAGCTGAGATACTTTATAAATAAAGTGAAAAAATAAGAGCCAGTGTGAAGTACCATTGGTCTCAGAATATAGCTTGCATCCAGGGATGCTTGAGTGAGCTCAAATATTTTATAAATAAGGTAAAAAAGTAAGAGCCGATGCAGAGCCTTGTGAAAAAACATTGGCCTTAGAATAGTTCTTAAAGCAGATATTTTGGCATTCCCAAGAACCACGTTTTGGATGTTAAGCAAGTAGTAGTTCATATCAGTTTTATTTAGCGGGTAAGTGAAATGGGACACATAGACCCATTTTTTCATCAGCAGCCTAATTAAATCAAATCTACTACAAGACAAATGTGACATAGAAAATAAAAGGTAAGTAAGCAAGACATACACATCAGTAAATATCAAAAGTTAATAGTCAGTGATTGTTAACCAAGTCATTAATTAAGTAATTATAGTTGCTAAATTTTCCACATTTGATGGATACAAAAGTCAGACTCTGAGGCTACAGGGAAAATCCACCAGGAGGTCTTAATCCATGTTTGTGAAAATGGTGTTAGGGACATAATGCAAGGTTGCAAGAGGACATTTAAATCGATTCTGTGCATGATTTAATATATAATTACTGAACTTGCATGTACGCCCATTTCTGTAGTACCTTTGTCACTGTTTGTACCCTGGAGATCAACTGGTACTCCAAGGACGAGGTTGGATTGTTGCTTTAGGAAATGAGGGTGACATAGCACATTTTCAGCAAGCTAGAACTACAGTAAATGTAAGTGATAGATTAGCAACAAACATTCAGCTTCAGGACTGCCACTGTTATCAAGCAGAACAGCTTTCAGGTGGTCAGCTTTCAAGGCCTCCACTAGCACTGCTTGGCATAAAAAGTTGAGATTTAATAGTAGGTCTCCTGCAAGATAACTTCACATTTAACCTACATGGCAAGCTAGCATGTGTGGAAGGTATGAAGAAGACATTTTAGTTTGCTGACACAGTTTTTGTGGGATGGAACTAGTTTGCTAGGCAGCTACTATATTAAGATAATGACCTTTCTGGTCTCACCTAGAATCCTCTTGCCTCTATCCTTTACATTTCCAGCAAATGGAATACATTTTGTTGTGTGTTATTGTAGTAGGTGTTACTTTACAGACTTGATAGTATTTCTGTAAGACCATTTCTGTTCAGTAAAGGATTAGCATAGTTTAGCTGTATTCACATATTTCTAACACTTCCATGTTATATAGCTTACTCTTGGTCTGACTTTTGGGTTCTTAATTAGTCAAGGCCAGTGTAACAAACATGATCTGTGGGTGGGGACTGAAAATATTTATTCCATGTTTCTATCAAGATTGTGGTAAATTGACTCAAAACCACACCAGCATTTATGTAGATGTCTTGCATAGATCATTCGGTAAAGGGGGACTCCCATAAAGGTCCAAGGGCTTTTGAATGATGGTGGAGTTGATTATTCCTTAAATTAAAAAGATGTGGCACCATCTTTGGTTTGATTAATAAGAAGAGACAATGTCTGTCATGGTGTTGACCTGGACGTAACAGTTAAAACATCTCTTTGGACTTTTGATGAGAATGATGGGTAAAAGAGAATGATTGCCTGTAAGTGGATTATAACTGATGCTGTCAGGAACCAGCTGTATTAGTGGCTGTAAATTGATACATCATGTTTGTTGGTAGAATTCATGAGCATCTCATCTGATGTTACTGTTTTTGGAGGATTCGTTCTTCATGGTTTGAGGAGAGTTTCAGGTAAGTTTAAGGAGGAGGGCAGTGATCTGTATGGTAAGCAAATAAATAACTATATGAGTCTTCCTATGTAGATCAGAGCCAACAGCCAATTTGTCCCATATTCATCAGTGAACATTTCTGTATTCATCAGTAAGTGTAGACTGAAGAGACTTCTTAACTAGTAAAAGAAAACTCCCATTCTGTGCTCTTACATCATCTCAATAGATGGAAAGTAAGCCGATGTTCTTCGTGTTTCACTGTTGCAGTCATCACCTGTGGGTTATCCCTGCTGTGGTAGCCCTCATCTGGCCTGAATACCAGAGTTAATGTTTTTGTGTGCCAGTTGCTGTCACCTGTAGTCTGACGTTAGGTCGTCAGTACTATAAAGCAAGGCAGCCAAAATCATTACATCAGTCTTTTTTGCCATGGAGCCCATAGCAGAAGCAGTTTGCATGAGTGCCGGTCAGTCACTACTAGAAGATGTATTTCAGCAGAAAACATTTAAAGTTTAGTGCCCTGTTGGGGACACTTTTTTTTGCTCTAACCGATATCCGAAAAAGTTAACAGTTGTCTCGCCTGTGGAAAGCAGATCCCACACCGAGACTTTCATTCTCACTGCATCACTTGTTTAGGCCCGCACCACAATGTCCCTCATTGCCGGTTCTGTGCCCTCTTTAATGCGAGAACCATTCGCCGTAGAGCTCTTTTTGTAGACAATTATTTTCATATTCCATCTTCAAATTGCGATATGGTGTCCATCAGCCAACAATCCGCCGACCTTTTGAAAAAATGTAAAGAAAGAGACAGGCCACACAAGGCTAAGCCTTACAACATTGCTACCGCTAAGCAAGTCGTCAGTTCTCTGGAATTCAATGAGGCGCTTTTGCAGCCCCTGATGCCCGACTCGCTTTCTATGCTGGCTTCTGCCAAGACCTTTTCAGAGTCCGGTATGCCGCAGAAATCCACTTTGTCTTCCGAGCCTTAGGCTGTCTGTCCCTCGGTTGGGTCCATGACGCAGGCACCGGCTTCCGAGGAGGCCGTTCGTACTACCGATTCTAGACTAAAAACAACGTCTTCTCTTCCGACTCCCGTTTCTCAGAGACCGACAGAATCTCTTAGGCCTCGAAGCCAGGCCACTCCTAAGAAAGCTGCTTCTAGCCACCATCTTGCTACTGCTCCCCCACCCCAAGCTCAAATGCTTAAAATGGCGGAGGATGTCATCTCCCTTATCCAAGGTATTCAAGCCCCCACTCCAAAAAGGAAAAGGGCTCCTTCTCCAGAAGTTATGACAGACCAGGAGTCTGAGAAATCTGATTATTCTGCCTTTGAAGAGGAACAACAGCCCTTAACTGTTTATGAGGATTCAGATCCAGAGGAATCCATCCCCTCTGCCTCCCCTCCAGAGGACCTCTCCTTCAGGGAAACCCTTCACTCCCTCAGGGAACATTTTCAGTGAGAATCTCAGGACTACCCACAGGCAAAGCAACGTCTTAGAGAGTTTCTAGACCTGCTCCAGCACAGACCCCTGGCCATCCCACCTATTCTAGAAGTGGTGGATGATGTTTTCCTTGAATCCAGTTTAGCCCCTGATGCCCTGCCTCCTGCCTCAGTTAAACCTGACAGGTACTACAGAGTACCCGATTCTCACATGTACCTGTACAGGAACCTGCTGCAGACCCTGAGGTCATTACACAGGGACCCAAAGGATCTAAGACTAGTTCTGCCAAGAATCCTCTTCCTTTTGACAAAGACTCCAGAGCTCTGGACAGATGGGGTACGAAAGTATACACTTCTGCAACCTTAGCTATCAGAGCACTCATTTGTCAGTTCCATATGTTAAAATATCAACAACACACTTTGGAACAATTAAAACAGAAGATCGTTACCTCCTCTGACGGTGCCATCTCAAAAGAGCTGGCAGAATTACTACACTCTGCTTGTCAAATGGCGAGGCACTCATTACAATGTGGATATGACGCCCTAGAAGCCTCTAGCAGGGCAGCAGTGACAGGATCTGCTGTTAGAAGACATGCATGGCTGAAGGAACAACCTTTCCCTGATCATGTCAAGTCTAAACTTATTGATGCACACCTAGATAAGGAACGCATGTTTGGGGAAAAAGCAGAAGAGGTGCTTAAAAAGATGGAAGACAAAGCAAAATCTGTGCAAACAGTAAAATATTTTTTTCAAGTTCAACCGCTCAGATTCAGCAGGAACTTCCCCTCTAAATACTGGGCCTTCCCTGCACCCAGCAGAGAGGGCCAAAGTAAGGCCCGCAGGGACAGGACATCCAGGCCCCCATCCCAGGGCCAGCTATGAAGCAAACAATGGACCACTTCCACCTCTAAGGCAGGGAGTTCTAAGCCAAGCTTCTGTGGTAAGCACTCACAATGACTCTCCCTCCCCCTCAAGGACAACTGGGTCTCTATAACCAAGAACCAATGGGTATTAAAAATCATTTTTCAGGGATGCAGATTCTCCTTCAGCAAACTCACAATTCCAAGAGGGTACCCAGACCTCCCACAAACCAGTGGGTAGAGGCATTAAAACAGGTAAAAACCCTAATATCCCAGGGGGCAGTAGAACCTGCCCCTCTGGATCAAACAGGAAAAGGTTTTTACTCAAGACTATTCCTTGTCCCCAGAAAAGAGGGCACTTGGCGCCCCATCCTGGATCTATCCAAACTGAACACCTCCTTGGTGTTCCCCAGATTCAAAATGCTAACCTTGCAGCAGCTCCTGCCTATGCTTGCACAAAATGCCTGGCTGGTAACACTAGACCTAAAAGATGCCTACCTCTACATCCCCATCAGGGAATCGTGCAGAAAATTCCTGCGCTTCACAGCAGGCAATCAGCACTTTCAGTTCTCTGCACTGCCCTTTGGCTTATCTACTGCTCCCAGAGTATTCACCAAATGCTTGGCCCGAGTTATAGGATTCCGCAGACAGAGAAATATACAGATTTACCCTTACCTGGACGACTGCCTCATTCAGACGAAAAGCAAAGAAAAGTTACTCCAGGATCTTCTCTTTCACAAAAAACTCCTGACTTCCCTAGGGTTCACCATCAATGAGAAAAAAATCATAGCAAAACCCCACCAGGAAAATTGTTTTCCTGGGAGCTGTGCTAGACACAACAACCCTAATGGCCTTCCTGTCCCCAGAAAAGCAGAGTTTCCTGCCTCTCTACTTCACCCAGCTGGCTTCCAGAAGTCATCTCACTGCGAGGAAGTTCCTGCAAGCCCTGGGATACATGGCATCTTGCATCCTTCTCATCCCTCTCGCCAGGCTTCATTCAGTGGTACTTAAAGAACCTTTGGTGTCAGCACTCTCAGTCCTTAGAGAAAACTCTCCCACTGATCCCTTGTATAAGGGACGAATTTCTCTGGTGGGCAGAGGCCTGTGCCATGAACAAGGGTCTTCCCTTCATCCTCCACCCTTCCGGCCAGACAATCACCACCGACACCTCAGACATAGCTTGGGACACTCACCTAGCAGGCAGGTGTACCCAGGGCCTTGGGAATGCCCAGCAACTTTACTTGCACATCAACCAGAAAGAAATGATGGCAGTGCAAAACACTCTGATTTCCTTCCAACCCTATCTCAGGTCAGGGGTCCTCCTTATAAAAACAGACAACACCACAGTAATGTGGTACATCAACAAACAGGGGGGCACCCAATCTTACCCCCTGTGCAGGTTAGCCATGAGTCTGTGACTTACAGCTACCTCCATGGGGCTACACCTAATTGCCCAGTACTTACCAGGGATCAACAACACACTGGCAGACCACCTAAGCAGAAACTTACTAGACCCCCACGAATGGCAGCTCCACAGAGAAATCTTTCTGCAAATCACCCAAGAGTGGGGGACCCCAGTGGTGGACCTCTTTGCCTCCCACCTCAACCACCAGCTGCACAAATTTTGCACCAGGGAGATGTTCTTTGTGTTTCACTGTTGCAGTCATCACATTTAGGTTATCTGCTTGCAGTAGCCCTCAGTTGGCCTGATTATCAAAGTGTTGGGTCCTGCGTCAGTTGCTGTCTCATCTTCCATGACGTCAGGTAGTCAGGGGTATAAAGCATGCAGCCGACGTCATTACATCAGTCTTTCTTGCCGTGAGGTGCCCAAAGCAGAAGCAGTTAGCAAGTGCCGGTCGGCCAACTCCTGAAATTTTCGTTTTCGAGTTTCAGAACCAAAGTCTTCAACTAAAGCTAAGTACCCCGTTCGGGGAAACATTTTCTTGCTCTAAACCGATGTCAGTAAAAGTCAATAATTGTATTTCTTGTGGAAAGCAAATATTCATTAAGATTTTCATTCATACTGTATTCCTTGCCTAGACCCTGACCACAACGTACCTCGCTGTCGGTTTTGTGCCTTATTTAAACAGCGAACTATTTGTTGTCGGTATATTTACACTTCTAAATATTTTGGTACTCAGTTCAATTATCCAGATATGTGTTTGGTAAGCAACCTGACTACCGACATTCCGAAAACAAAAAATGCAAAGATAAAGACAGAGGCAGGCCGCCTAGGTCCAAAGCTGCTGACGACGCTTCTCCTAAGTTCGCCAGTACTCGGTGAGGCGCTTTCTCAGCCCCTGATACCTGCTACTTCAGATTCGCAGGCCTCTACTGAGACCCATTCAGAGTCCGGTATGCCGCGAGATGCTTCAGCTGTGGAACCTGCAGATGTCTCTGCCTTAAATGGGTCCATAGCCACTGTGCAGGCACCGGCTTCTGAGGGTGTATTCAGGCCTACTGACTTGCATATTAAACTGACGCCATCTTATTCTTCAAGGCCTAAAACTCGAACCATGCCTAGAAATCCGATGCCTAGACCACTTGGTCAGGCTTCTATGCCTAAAAAACAAATGATAAGAATGGCTGAAGACCTTATTACTTTAATCAGGGAAAGCCAACCTTTCCCCTCTAAGAGACCTAGGACTGAATTTGCTTATGATACTTCTGATCCGGATTCTGAATTTTCTGTTTCCTCTGATGAACAGGATTTACCCTTATCTACCTATGAGGATTCTGATGCAGAGGACTCTATTCCCTCTGCTTCCCCTCCAGAGGATTTCACTTTTGGTGAAACTGTGCATACTCTTAGGGGGGCATTTTCGCTGGGAAAGCCAGGATTACACTGATTCTAAAAAGAGGCTTAGGGATTTCTTACTGCTGCCCCAACACAGGCCTTTAGCTATCCTCCCTGTACTGGACATTGCTGATGATGCCTTTATGGAATCTAGCTTGGCCCCCGACTCTTTACCTCCTGCTCCCAGAAAACCTGATAGATATTACAGAGTTCCTGACTCTCACAAGTTCCTTTTTAAAAATCCTACTGCGGATCCTGAGACCATTTCACAGGGACCCAAGGACATTAAGGCTACTACTGCCAAAAAGATTCCAGGGTGCTGGATAGATGGGGTAAGAAGGCATACACTTCTGCAATCTTGGCCATTAGGGCCTTAAACTGCCAATTTCATATGTTAAAGTATCAGCGGCATATTATTGGATTGCTTAAACAGAAAATGATGTTGATTCCTGACTGTGCTGAAAATAAGGATTTACAGCATTTAATACATTCTGCTGAACAAGTTGGAAAACATACTTTGCAATGTGGTTTTGATTCACTAGAGGCATCTTGCAGGGCTGCTATCAGTGGGTCTGTACTTAGAAGGCATGCTTGGCTTAAGGAGCAGTCTTTGCCAGATCATGTTAAAGCTAAATTGCTGGATGCTCCCTTAAATCAGGACCGCCTGTTTAGCAACAAAGCAGAAGAAGTACTTAAAAAGATGGAGGAAAAAGCTAAATCTATGCAAACTGTTAAAATTTCCTACAGGTACAGCCACCAAGATTTAGTATGCATTGGCCCTCTAAGAATTGGTTCTTTCCTGTCTCTTCCAGGCCTTCTCAGACCAAACACAGAATCAGCAGAACACCAAGGCTTCAGTCCCAAGGTACGCACAGGACTAAGCAGTGGGGGGGCTCCCACTTCCAAATCAGGGAGTAGTAAGACTCCCCCTATGGTAAACTGTCTCAATGACTTAACTTTAAAACTTCCAAGCCCTTCTCAACTGACTTTCCCTTTAGGGGGAAAAATTGCTCTGCAGCCAAAAAACTGGGAACTAATTACCCAGGACAAATGGGTTTTAAATGTAGTTTCCAAAGGATACAGATTTCACTTCCACATGTTACCATCCCCTAATGGTTGGCCAGATCTACCCCCAAATCAGTGGGCAGAGGCTCAAAAGCAAGTGCTCTCTCTGTTAAGCATAAGGGCTATTCAGACTGTACCAGAAGTGGAAAAGGGACAAGTTTTCTACTCAAGACTTTCCTGGTATCCAGAAAAGACAACTCATGGCATCCTATCCTGGACCTTTCTATCCTAAACACCTTTTTGTTGATCCCAAAATTCAAGATGCTAACTCTTCACCAGTTGCTTCCTATGCTAGGCAAGGATGCTCGGTTGGATTTAAAGGAAGCCTACCTGCACATCCCAATCAAGGAATCTGCCAGAAGATACCTATGCTTCAAAGCAGGCTACGTGCACTATCAGATGTTCATCGTGTTTCACTGTTGCAGTCATGACTGTAGGGTTCTCCCCTGCCGGCAGGCAGTCCTCGGTCGGCCAGAATCCCAAAGTCTGGGTCCGGCGTCGGCTGTTCAGCCATGCTCCATGACGTCAGAGCGCCAGGAGTACAAAAGCTGACAGCCGACGCCATGTTCTCCAGTCTTTCTTGCCGTGCGGTGATAGCAGTTCGCAAGTGCCGGTCGGCTGACTCCTGACAAACTTTTCTGAACAATCTTCAGTCCGAAGACTTTCTTCTCCTACTCAAAGCTAAGTACCCCATTGGGGAAACTTTTTTCTTGCTCCAGTCCGATGGCGAAAATTTTAATAATTGTATTTCATGTGGGAAGCAAATACCTCATAAGGATTTTCATTCTTACTGTATTCCTTGCTTAGGCCCTGACCACGACGTAGCTAGTTGTCGGTTTTGTGCTAGATTCAATCAACGTACAATTAAACGAAGGTACGATTTTGCATTTCATTACTTCGGTAGGCGTTTTAATTACAAAATGTCGTCGGATATGGTTCCGGCTACCGGAGGTCACAAACGACGCAAGGACAAAGACAGGCCTCCAAGGTCCAAATCTGACGATATTGTACAAGCAGAGCCAGCTTCAGGTTCGGCCGTCATCAGTGAGGCGCTTTTGCAGCCCCTGTCGTCGGCCATTTCAGAACCGATGGCCGAAACGGACTCCCACGAGGAGCCAACTAGGCCTTTGAATACTTCTGTTGCAAGACTTTCGGACAATGCTCCTTCGGATGGGTCTGGAGCCGCTGTGCAGGTACCGGCTTCCGAAGGGGTTTTCAGGCCTACTCAGCTTCTAATAAAGGCAAAGCCAAAGACAAAGGCAAAGACTCCTTCCAAATCAAAGACTGCAACACAGGCCTCTTCTGATCTGGCTCCCAAGTCACAGAAACAGTTACTTAAGATGGCGGAGGACTTACTCATTATGATTAGGGGTTTACATCCCACTCCAGATAAAAGGCCAAGGCAGGAAGTTTATTATGACTCCTCTGATCAGGCTTCTGTTTCTTCAGTTTCTTCTTCTGGCCAGGATTATTCTTTCCCTCCTTATGAGGATTCTGATGCTGAGGAATCCATTCCCTCAGCTTCTCCCCCCTGAGGATTGCTCTTTTGGGGAAACTTTGCATGAAATGAGGGAACATTTTCACTGGGAAGGACAGGAGTATTCAGAATCTAAGAAAAGACTAAGGGATTTTCTTCTTCTTCCCCAACATAGACCCCTGGCTATTCCTCCTGTTTTGGATATTGTGGATGATGCTTTTTCGGAGGCTAACTTAACCCCTGACTCTTTTCCTCCAGCTCCTGTTAAGCCTGACAGATATTACAGGGTTCCTGATTCCCACCAGTTTTTATACAAGAACCCTACTGCTGACCCTGAAACCATTTCTCAGGGTCCTAAGGGAGTTAAGGTCGCTTCTGCTAAGAACCCCATTCCCACTGAGAAGGATTCCAGATCTTTAGAAAGATGGGGCAAAAAAGTGTACACTTCTGCTACTTTATCTATTAGGGCTTTAAACTGTCAGTTTCATATGCTGAAATACCAGCAATTTCTCCTGTCTGTTTTAAAACAAAAGCTAACTTCCATTTCCGTCTGTGCGGATGATAAGGAATTACTTGATATATGCTACTGAACAAGTTGGGAAGCATGGTTTACACTGTGGTTTTGATGCCTTGGAGGCTTCTTGTAGGGCTGCTGCCTCTGGTACAGTAATTAGAAGGCATGCATGGTTAAAGGAACAAAATTTGCCGGATCAAGTAAAAGCTAAATTATTGGATGCTCCTGTTCAGCATAATGTTTTGTTTGGATCTAAAGCTGAAGAGGTGATTAAAAAGATGGAGAATAAGGCTAAATCCATGCAAACAGTTAAAGATTTCTTACAAGTACAGCCACCCAGATTTAGTAGGAATTGGCCTACGAAAAATTGGTCCTTTCCCAATTCAGACAGGCCTCAGAGGGGTAGATACAGATGCTCACGAGGAAGGCCTCAAACACAAGCCTCTTATAGACCAAGACAGTGGACTGCTTCCACCCCTAGGGGAGGAGAGGATAGGACGCAAGCTCATAGGAAACAGACTCAATGACTCCCTCTGTTGGGCTGCAGGAACCTCTTGCCTGGAAGCCCGTCTCAGAGGAAAACTTTCTCTTTTCCACCTAAATTGGACTCATATAACCCAAGACAAGTGGGTTCTGGATGTGGTTTCAAGAGGTTACAAATTCCATTTTCATACCCTACCAAGGCCAAGCGGATGGCCAGATCTTCCAAAACATCAATGGACAGAGGCCTTAAACCAGGTGGAAGCTCTTTTGACTATGAAAGCCATAGAACTAGTACCACTTTCAGAGATGGGACAAGGCTTTTATTCAAGGCTCTTTCTAGTCCCCAGGAAACAAAATTCATGGAGACCCATTCTGGATCTGTCAGTCCTGAACACTTTTCTAGAGATACCAAAATTCAAGATGCTAACTCTGCAGCAGCTGCTTCCAATGCTGACCAAAAATGCATGGATGGTAACTTTGGATTTAAAGGAGGCATATTTACACATTCCCATCAGGCAGGAGCGCAGAAAATACTTCAGGTTCAAGGCCGGATCGAGGCACTTTCAATTCTCTGTGCTGCCCTTTGGATTGTCTACTGCGCCCAGGGTCTTCACCAAATGCCTGGCTCTAGTAGTAGCTTATTGCAGACTCAAGGGAATTCAAATCTACCCTTATCTGGATGACTGTCTTATTCAGGCAGACAGCAAGGAGGGCTTACTACAGTATCTACAGTTTGTTCAAAATCTTCTCAAGTTCCTGGGATTCACTATAAACATAAAAAAGTCAAATTTGACACCCTCACAACAGATAATTTTTCTGGGTGCTTCTCTAAACACAACAACCCAGATGGCATTTCTGACACACGAAAAACAGTTACAGCTGGCTCTAACTTTCAAAACCTTGGCAACTTTAACTCAGCTATCTGCAAGGAGATTCCTGCAGGCTTTGGGTTACATGGCCTCCTGCATCCTTCTCGTACCATATGCAAGGCTACATATAAGGAAAATACAGTGGTACCTAAAAAGTGTATGGTCGCAGCATTGCCACAGTTTAGACATTCTGATCTCCGTCCTGTCTTGTCTTCAAAAGGAATTCCTTTGGTGGTCCAAAGCATGCACTCTAAACAAAGGAAACCCCTTCTGTCTGCCTCCGGCCACTCAGAGACTAACCACAGATGCCTCGGATTATGCATGGGGAGCCCATTTTCAGGGCAACTGTCTGCAGGGCCTTTGGACAAAGGATCAGAAGCACCTGCATATCAATTTAAAGGAAATGTTAGCCATTCAGAAAGCTCTATTGGCCTTCAGGAATCTTCTACAACCAGGACAACTACTGATACGGACAGACAACACCACAGTTATGTGGTACATAAACAAGCAAGGGGGATCTCATTCCTACCCCCTTTGCAGACTAGCCATGGATCTATGGAACACAACTCTAGCTTGCAATCTGGACCTTCAAGCTCAGTTTCTACCAGGGAAGCAAAACTTCCTGGCAGACAGTCTGAGCAGAAACCTTTCGCACCCACACGAGTGGATGCTGGACACCGAAATATTCAGGATGATAACAGCAGTCTGGGGATGTCCTCACATAGACCTCTTTGCATCCCACCTCAATCATCAACTACAGACTTTTTGCACCAGGACTTTCCACAAACAAGCTTGGAAAGTGGATGCACTATCATTCAGTTGAAGAAACCTCTCGGGATATGCCTTTCCGCCTCTTCCTCTTCTTCCACGGGTATTATTAAAGATCAAATAGGACAAGCCCAAGATGATCATCTTGTTGGCCCCAAATTGGCCTTGACAGTTTTGGTACCCAACTCTGAAAAACCTTTGTCGGGAGCCCCCTTGGGTTTTGCCACAGACTCCGAACCTTCTGTCCCAGCACCAGGGTCAGATTCTACACTCCCATGTCAGATCTCTCAGCCTGGCGGCCTGGTTAATCCAGGGTCTTTGACACATTCTCTCCTACCCAAGCAGGTTATGGATGTCATTTTGGAAGCCAGACGTCCTAGCACTAGAAAATCTTATGCAGGAAAATGGAAAAGATTTTGTTCCTGGATGCAGGCTCAGGATTCTAATCCTCTTCTTCCTAACATTCCCTTGATTTTACTTTACCTGATGGATCTCTTACATAAGGGTCTCTCTTTCTCTTCCATTAAGATACATGCCTCTGCTATTTCCGCTCATTATAATACAGATCCTCCAATCTTTTCCCACCAGCTCATGAGACAGTTTCTCAGAGGAGCTAAGAACTTAAGACCTCCTAGATCTCCTCCCATTCCTGCTTGGGATCTCAACTATGTTTTGGAAAAGCTCACCTTGCCTCCTTTTGAGCCTGCTGCCTCTTCTGACATCAAGTTTTATCTTGGAAAACAGCCATCCTCTTAGCTCTGACCTCTGCCAGGAGAGTTTCAGAGTTGCAGGCTCTTATGGCTGTAGAACCTTATATTATTTTTCATCAAGACAGGGTGTCTTTAAGGACTAATCCTACTTTCATGCCTAAGGTGGTTTCCAAAGTGGCTTTAAATCAAACTATTCACTTGCCAACTTTTTTCCCTACTCCTCAAAATAAAGGGGAAAGGATCTTACATTCCTTGGATGTACACAGACAACTATGTTTTTACCTGGACAGAACCAAGGACATCAGAAAATCAGAGCAATTGTTTGTTTCTTATGCTTCAAGTTCCCAAGGTAAAGCCATTTCAAAACAGACCATTTCGAAATGGATTGCTCATGGAATCAGATTTTGTTATTCACACCATGGAAAGCAAATCCCAGGGAGTATACGTACTCATTCCACCAGAGCTGCTGCCACTTCCGCTGCCTTCCTCAGGGGAGTTCCTACCAAAGACATTTTGGAAGCTGCAACTTGGAGTTCAGTGCATACCTTTTCAAAGCACTACAATCTACCTCTCTACTCTAAGTCTAGGGCAGGCTTTGCTTCTGCAGTCTTGCAGGGCCTTTTAGCCGACCTTCTTCTTTATGACCACCTCCCTTTCATTCTGCTTTGGGATTCTACCCTACAGTCATGACTGCAACAGTGAAACACGATGAACATAGTACAGTTGTGTACACTTACCATAAATGTAGATGTTCAAGTGTCTTCACTGTTGCAGTCTGGGTTTCCCTCCCTCCTGTCCCCTCTTATTTTTACTTTTGTGTGGTTCCTTTTTCCTCCATTCTTCTGAGGTGTATTTGCAAAGGTTATGGGACCTTATTCATTTTGGGACTCCTGACATCTGGGGCAAGAAAAACTGGAGAACATGGCATCGGCTGTCAGCTTTTGTACTCCTGGCGCTCTGACATCAGGGAACATGGCTGAACAGCTGACGCCGGACCCAGACTTTGGGATACTGGCCGACCGAGGACTGCCTGCCGGCAGGGGAGAACCCTACAGTCATGACTGCAACAGTGAAGACACTCGAACATCTACATTTATGGTAAGTGTACACAACTGTACTTTCTGTGCACTGCCCTTTGGCTTATCTACTGTGCCCAGGGTATTCACAAAGTGCCTAGCTCCAGTCATTGCATTTTGCAGGCAAAGAAATATTAAAATATACCCATACCTGGACGATTGTCTAATTCAAGCAGAAAGCCAGGACATACTTTTGAATCATCTGGCGTTTGTACAAAAGGTGCTAACTTGTCTGGGGTACACCATAAACGAAAAGAAATCACATCTTGTACCCTGTCAACAAATTATATTCCTGAGAGCAAGCTTGAACACAACTTCCCAGATGGGTTTCCTCCTGCCAGAGAAACAAATTCATTTGACAGCTTAGTTCGAACTAATGGCCACACAAACCCTGCTATCAGCAAGGCAAGTACTGCAAGCCTTGGGGTTCATGGCCTCCTGCATTCTCCTAATTCCATATGCAAGACTGCATATGAGGAAACTACAGTGGTATGTAAAAAGCCTATTTTTGTCAACATTCTCAGGATCTAGAAGCAGTGATCGCTATCATACCTTGCCTACAGTTAGAGTTCCTTTGGTGGGCAGAGGCCTGCCACCAGAACAAGGGACTACCATTCACTGTACCCCCTGTCGCCCAAAGCCTAACAACAGACGCATCAGATTATGCATGGGGGGGCTCACCTGGCAGGGAAGTGCATTCAGGGCAAATGGAACCCAAGTCAAATGCACCTGCATATCAATCAAAAATAAATGTTAGCTGTACAGAATGCTCTGACAGTCTTCAAGGACCACATTCTTCCAGGACAATTAATGGTAAGGACGGACAACACCACTGTTATGTGGTACATAAACAAGTAGGGGGGGGACCCATTCATGCCCCCTCTGCAGACTAGCCATGGCTCTGTGGAACACAGCCTTGAGCTACCAAGTGCATCTATAGGCTCAATTCCTGCCAGGACAGCTAAATACACTGGCAGACGAACTAAGCAGAAATCTCATGGACCCACACAAGTGGAAACTGGAACCAAAGACTTTCAACATGTTGATAAACAAATGGGGGAGCCCAGATATAGACCTGTTTGCCTCCCCCCAGAACTACCAATTGGACAAATTCTGCACAAGGACTCCCCACAAACAAGCTTGGAAAGTGGATGCCCTGTCCTTCAACTAGAAAAATCTATCAGTTTATGTCTTTCCTCCTCTGTCTCTCCTCTCCAAAGTACTACTAAAGATCAAACAGGACAAACCAAGGACGATACTGATTGCACCAGACTGATCACGCCAACACTGGTACCCCCTCTTGTGCAGTGTGTCACTGCTAGCACCATGGCACCTGCCTCAGACACCTACCCTGCTGTCCCAGCAGGAGGGCCAGATTTTGCATCCTCAGCTTCAAACCCTGAACCTGGCAGCCTGGCTAATTGCTTGACCGTTCCATTACCATCCCTCAGTAAACAAGTGTTGGATGTCATTTTGGAGGCAAGGAGGCTTAGTACTAGAAATTCTTATGCTGAAAAATGGAAAAGATTTTGTTCCTGGAACCAAACTCAAGGGGTGGGCACAGTAGCACCCAATTTACCTCAGATTCTTAAGTACTTAACTGAGATGCTTCACAAGGGCCTCTCTTTTTCCTCCATCAAAATTCATGCCTCAGTCATTTCAACTCATTACAGCACAGAACCACCCCTCTTCTCTCATCCACTTCTCAAGCAGTTCCTCAGAGGGGCCAAAAACGTAAGACCACCCAGGAGAGCCCCAACTCCAGCCTGGGACCTTAATTTTGTATTGGAAAAACTCACTCTACCTCCTTTTGAACCAGCTGCAAGTGCAGAGTTAAAATTCCTTTCTTGGAAAACACCCTTCCTTTTAGAAATCATTTCAGCAAGAAGAGTATCTGAATTACAGGCCCTTATGGCAGTGGAGCCCTTCATCATCTTTCATGCGGACAGGGTGTCCTTCAGGACCAACCCTTCCTTCATGCCCAAGGTAGTATCCAGTGTGGCTCTTAATCAGTCCATTAATTTGCCAACCTTCATTTCTAATCCACAGAACAAAGGGGAATGGATACTGCACTCCTTAGATGTGTACATATAACTTAGATTTTACTTGGGCAGGACTAAACCTCAAAGGAAATTTGAACAACTGCTGGTGGCATTTGCTGCAGGGGCAGAGGGGAAGGCCATTTCAAAACAAACCATTTCTAAATGGATAGGCCATTGCATTAATTTCTGCTATAAGCACCATGGAAAACTTATCCCACAGGGGATAAGACCACACTCAATCAGGGCTGCATCTACCTCTACAGCCTTTCTCAGAGGTGTCCTTACCAGGGATATCCTAGAAGCTGCTACATGGAGTTTTGTACATACTTTCACCAAGCATTACCATTTGCCTATTTTCTTTAAATCCAGAGCTGGTTTTGCCACTGCAGTCTTACAGGGCCTTATAGCTGGTCCTAATGCTATCTAAATTCCTCCTCCCATCCTTAGCTTTGGGAATCTACCCAAATATGATGACTGCAACAGTGAAACATGAAGAACATAGTACAGTTGCATACACTTACCATAAATGTAGATGTTCGAGTATTCACTGTTGCAGTCCTGATTACCCTCCCTCCAGCCCCTGGCTTCTTTTGGCTATGCCTCTATTCTCCTTTACTATGCTTAAAAGCTTTTTGGTGTATTTGCTTTTTTGTTGGAGGTATAACCTTGCATATTTATATTTAATTGCTTCCCATTAGGGGGGCACCTGACATCTTGGGCAAGAAAAACTGATGTAATGGCGTCGGCTGCATGCTTTATACCCCTGACTACCTGACGTCATGGAAGATGAGAAAGCAACCAACGCAGGACCCAAGACTTTGATAATCAGGCCGACTAAGGACTACTGCAAGCAGATAACCCAAATGTGATGTCTGCAACAGTGAATACACTTGAACATCTACATTTATGGTAAGTGTACACAACTCTACGTTTCACCTCCTAGCATGGAAGGTGGATGCCTTGACCTTCCCCTGGAGCTCCTTATTTGTGTATGCATACCCTCCTCTGTCCCCTCTTCCCAAGGTTCTGATCATAATAAGTGAGACAAAAGGCCATCCTCATCGCCCCAGATTGGCCCAGACAGCATTGGTACCCCTTACTACGCAGTCTGATCTTACAACCCCCCAAACTGCTTCCTCTAAGGTCAGATCTCTTGACCCAGGAGAGGGGGAAGGTACTGCACCCAGACCTACAGACTCTCAAACTTTCAGCATGGCTCATTCACTAAAAGCTAACAAGAAGTCACTGTTAAGCTAACAGGTCCTGGACATCATCACAGAGGCCAGAAGGCCCAGCACAAGAAAATCTTATGCAAGACAATGGAAAAGATTCTGCTCCTGGAAGCAATCAAAAGGGGGCAGTACCTCCCAACCTTCCATCCCTCTCATCCTGGATTACTTAGCAGAGTTGCTCAATAGTGGCCTGTCCTTCTCCTCTATTAAAATCCATGCCTCGGCCATCTCTGCCCATTATGATTCAGACCCCCCTCTTCTCTAATCCTTTGGTTAAGCAATTCTTTAGAGGGGATTCTAATATCAGGCCTTCCAGAAGACCTCCTACTCCACCATGGGACCTGAATTATGTGTTAGAGAAACTAACCTTACCTCCTTTCGAACCTGCCACTTCAACAGAATTGAAGAACCTCTCCTGGAAGACTGTCTTCCTACTAGCTATCGCCTCAGCTAGAAGGGTCTCAGAACTTCAAGCTCTCATGGCTGTCGAGCCCTTCATAATTTTCCATGCAGACAGA
Source organism: Protopterus annectens (assembly GCF_019279795.1). Taxonomy (NCBI): domain Eukaryota; kingdom Metazoa; phylum Chordata; order Ceratodontiformes; family Protopteridae; genus Protopterus; species Protopterus annectens. The sequence goes on from NC_056733.1 coordinate 698,942,989, forward strand.
GTCTCCCTGAGGACTAATCCCTCCTTTATGCCCAAGGTGGTATCTGATGTGACCCTTAACCAGGCCATACACCTTCCCAGCTTCTTTCCCAACCCTCAAAACAAGGGGGAAAGAATTTTACACTCACTATACGTGCACAGACAGCTCAGATACTATCTGGACTGCACTAAGCCATTCAGAAAAATAGACCAGCTTCCTGTAAGCTTTGCCCCAGGGGCAGAGGGGAAGCCCATCTCCAAACAAACCATTTCCAAATGGATTTCACACTGTATCCATTTTTGCTACAGACTACATGGGAAACCCATCCCTAGGTCAATCCATACCCACTCCACTAGGGCAACCTCCACTTCCACTGCCTTCCTCAGAGGAGTTCCTACCAGGGACATATTGGAAGCAGCCACCTGGACCTCTGTCCATACATTTACAAAGCATTATCACTTTACCTCTCTTTTTGAAGTCTAGGGCAGGGTTTGCTTCTGGAGTTCTGTAGGGCCTCCTGACCCATACCTAGGACTCTATCTTTCCTTCCACCCTTTACCTCAGCTTTGGGAATCCTCCCACAGGTGATGACTGCAACAGTGAAACACGAAGAACACAGTACAGTACAGATGCGTACACTTACCATAAATGTAGATGTTCGAGTGCATTCACTGTTGCAGTCTTGGTTTCCCTCCCTCCATCCCCCTTTTCACATCTTCCCCTAGGGGGACACATGCTTGCCAGGGTGGTTCTTAGCCACCAGGACCACTTCTCTCTTTTCTCTTATGCTTCTGACGGGTTAGGGCAAGAAAAACTGATGTAATGATGTCTGCTGCCTTGCTTTATAGTACTAATGAGCTGATGTCAGACTACAGGCGAGAGCACCCGGCGCACAAAAACATTGACTCTGGCATTCAGGCCGGCCGAGGGCTACCACAGCAGGGATAACCCACAGGCGATGACTGCAACAGTGAATACACTCGAACATCTACATTTATGTAAGTGTACACAACTGTACTTTCCTCCTCACCAGACAGAGATTTCATCCAAAATTGAGCCGTTTTTCAGTGTCTTCTAGGACATAATTTTTCCCCCAGGGCAAGCCATAAGACCATTTGAGAAAATGGGATTAGATGTGTAAGAAGTCCTGGAAGGAAGGAGAGGTGATAACAACATTGTTATGCAGTTATATAGCAGGGTTATCTGGGCAGCACCAATAAAGAAGGACCTGACCTGTCATGGGCACAGAAGCAGGTAGGTTTCAGTCTGTCAGCGTGGTAAATCCTTAGTGAAATACTATTGAAGTTGTCAGAGTTTGCTGATAGACCTTTCTGCAATTAAGAGCATTTTGGCATGTGATACTAGGCAACAAAGCTGTCTTTGTATGAGCAAAGGTTAAACCATATTAATTTAAGCTACCAGATATCTGGACCAGTTTGGTATATTACTGATCTATGGCAAATGTGTGTGCCCAGTAGGCTAAAATTTATTCCCTTTCCATCAAACTTGGGGAGGGGGGGAGCTTAGACAGTGCGCACATCAGCAACAGGCCCCGTAGGAGGAGGATGACAGTAGTGGTAAGGAATTTAAGCCCTGATGTGTAGATATAAAGGGCCAGGGAAGAAAATGTAGACAAGTTGATGTGATGTTTTGGATTTCGCATTATGGGGACCAGTGGTAATCAGTGTTGTTCCATTTTAGAAAAAATAATTAGTAAAGTAAAAGGTGAGGTACCTTTACTAATGCATTCAGATCCAACTATAACATTCCAACCTTATGGGGTAGAGTACTGAAGCCCTGATTACAGCCCAGGAGACCTTTGCTCGATTAGTAGCATGAGTGTCTGAGGGAATGGGTAGGGGAAGATGGGCTTGATCAGCTTATACTGGCTTGCCCATCCTGGAGGAAGGAGGTGGCTTGGCCTGCTGTATTGCTGACATCTACTTGGAGGATAATCTGATCACCTGCGGAAGAGAATGGACAAGCTCACCCTGTTAGTGGTGCAGACACACTGCTGCAGTGAGGCAGGTAGGTGTGTGAAGCTGCCTGCTAGGAGGGAAGGGTAGGATGCTACACAAGACCTGCAGGCTGACCCACTTTCTACCACATGATTTGTGCTGCCCCACTTTCTACCACACAATTCTTGGCGCAAGAGAAACAGATGAGATGGTTAGGCTTCCTGGGCAGGGAGAATGTGCTGTAAGGCACTCGCCTATATGGGGGATGCCTAGCTCCCTTCTGCATGGAATGAATAAGCCAGCTGTGTGCAGGTAGGACAGTTATTGGAGTGGGTGCTAGAGAAGGTTGGGAGGGAAAAATATACAATGAGACACTACAGCTAAAATTGTCTCCAGCATGAATTAGTGATCACCAATACAGAGGAATAATAACAACTTATAATGACAAACAAGAGCCTGGGTTGTACAAGAGAACCTTTCACTGCCTACATCAGTACCTTGCACTGCTTCCTCTCAGGGAAAATGAACATGGCTTCAAAAACCAGAAAACATGGTTGGAAAAGTAGGAAAACCCAAGTGCTATAGATTACTGTTAACAGTAACAGCTTTGCAATGATCTGCTTTTCCCTGATGAACCTTTATTATGTGAAAGGACTGGGAACAAAGCCATTGCCTGAGCCCTATGGACTACATGTGGGTGAAGTTGCCTTCTGTTTCTTTGAACATGTAAATAAGACCAGGTTCAAAACTGTTCTGTCCTAGGTTTTTTTGTACCAGTTGTCTGATGTGTGATATATTCATTCATTTTCTAATCTTTGTAATTAGAAAAACAGCATACAGTGTACTTCTCAACCTCTTAGGCCAAGAATTCTCAGCAAAGCCAAAAAGTAATGGGAGACAAAGGCTTAAAATCAGTGCCAGATTTGAAGTAATTACTCTTACAAACTTAGAATGTTGTTAGAATAACAGGTTTTGCATTAACATACATTTTCTGAAGGATATGTAGTCTGCAACTCAAATGTATGTCATTGTTTAGTCACTGCAGTCCACAAATGTTATAGGAACAGACCAAAAAAGTATAAAGCAAGAATCTGGATTTTTTTTCAAAATTCTGGACATTTGAGGTGTATGGTATACAGTCCCTTTGAGAACTATACTGCCATTTCCAGTTACTTGGATCCCAACTGACTCCCATTCTTCCTGTTAGCTTGTTTGTTCTGCTGCACTGATCCTTTCCATTGTGAGAAGTATTGTATTTTCCCGATCCTTCCTTCAGACTACATACCCTGCTCTGGTTACATATCTACCATAATTTTATGTGTGCTATTTTTGATTACTGCCACTGTATTCTGCTTTTCGCCTTGACCGTAATTGCATTTGTTACCCTGTATTTGTTTTCATTTATATTCTTTTGTGTGTTATCCACAATTATATTATCATGGCTTTTCCCCCCTGTCTACTACCAATTGTCTTGATCTTGATCCCACCTTGGAGATTATGTAACTTCCAAGGTGGCTACAAGATGAGTTATAGCTTAATTTCAGCTATCCTAGTGTGAAAACAGAAATTCAGAAAAGAGAGCCAGTGAACTTACCTTTTTGGGTAAATTTCAGTAACTGGCTAGTAAGTGCACTGCCTGGATGCCAGCAAAAATGAAATTCAGAGAGAAAGAAAATCAATCACAAAAGTTGAGGAGAAAACACTGACTGGGATGAATTCTGCAGTTGTTCAGCAAAAAGCAGTTCAAGCTCCAGCCTTGGTGCAAGACATGACTTCCAGTAATCTAAAGGAAAATAGCCAAATGTACTCAGATATGATTAAAATAAATGAAATACTGAAGCAGTATATCAACTCAAATAACAAAAGGCTTGAAAAAATGAAAGAAGCTTTAAACAGATATTCAGATGAGGTGATAAAACTGCAAAAATCAGAGCCTGAAATGAAGAAAAGGTTAGCAGAGTATGAGACTGCTCAAGAAGAGATGTTTCAAAAAATAATAGAATTAGACAACCGAGCACTTAGGGAAAACCAGAGATTTTCTGCTGTACAAGAGAAGTTGGAAGGAACAGTCTGTATTAATTTTATGAAAGCACAAATAAGCAACTGGATTGGTATCCCACACCAGGAGTTGTTAATTAAAAGGACACTGTTTGGTGTGCTCCTGGCAACAAGAAAGCAATCTACACCTTTAATATTAAAGGTCCAGTCCTACCAGCAGGTGTTGTTTCTGACAAAACCGTAGCAAAAGGTCAAAGTACTAAAAGCATGAGACAGCAGAGTGTTTTTGGAAAATGAATACTTAGTGTACACCAGACAGAAGAGAAGTACATTTGTTCTAGAAATCAGGGAATGTTGAGAAGCAGGCATGAGATTCAAGCTGCTGTATCTGGATAGTTTTAGATGATTCTTTCCTGGTTTGTTTAATAAAAAGTGAGCTATCAAACAGAAGACTCATCTGCTTCTTGTTCTTCCATTAATAAAGCCCATGGAGAGACTGTGCTAGTGAAACCTTTTCCAGTGTTTCAAAAAAAAAAAAAGCTTGAGGATCAGAAATAAAGCACAAGAATTGACTAGAAGAACCAGGAGTACATTGGAAATGAATCAGAGACAGGATTTAGGAAATGGAGATTAACAGGAAGAAAACAAGCAACTTGGAAATTGACAAATGTGGGATTACAAAGCATTAATTGTATTTGTGAAACATGGCAGAACAAGAAAAACTGAAAACATTGGACTTCCCTGACTTTGCTAAACTTGTAGGCGACTCCAAATCATATGCTCTACTTTGTGTCATTAATGTTCAGAAGAACATTTAGGAGGGGAGAAGAGGAAGGAAAGAGTTAACTGCAAGTAAAACAAAATGTTATACCTAACAGTAGTATTTTTATAATGCATGACATAACCTGCATTTTATAAGGTAAAAAGTAAACTTTCTCAGTTAATTCTGGGTGTAATTGGGATACTAAAACCTGTGCCCCCTTTTTTTCCTTCTTCTTTCTTTCTCCTTGTTATGTTTTAAGAAATGAAGGTACTGCAGTTTACAAACAGAAGAAAAGTCTGGACAAAAGAGCATGATACCAGAAAAATGTATATGCTTTTTCTTACCCTTGTATAGGGGAATGACTGGATTAAGGCCCTTGGCTTTATCAAGTAACAAGCTTTAAGGGGGAAAAGATAAATAAAAAGAGAACACAGAGTATAATAACAAGTTTTCCTCTAGCAAATAAATGTGACAAAATACTTAAAGTGAGAAACAGTAGAGTGTTTGAGGAAAATGATTACTCACTATCCAGCAGGCAGAAGAGTAGTAAAGTAGAGGCAACCGTGTATCTGGTTCTCATGTCTCTCTGGAGACAACCTGATAAGGGGCAATAAAAACAGAATAATTCTTTCAATGGCTAGGAGATAATGTTTTTGAAAGCATTCAAGTGTTTTTCTAATCTGGGAGAGGAATAAAGATAAGGCAAAAACAGCACTTAGTGGAAGCAGAAGTATAGGCTGTGCCATGCATCTTAGCATAGATAGCCTTCCTTATAGGTTAATCCAAGCCTGTGAGTGTGACTGCCAGTCTGGGACAGTTGTTCCTATTAGGAGGGTTAAACTTCAATATTTGAAGATGTATATAGGTTTGTGTGTTAGTATTAAGTCAGTAAGTTTTAGGGGTGTTCTGGGGTGTGTTTTTTTTTCTTTTCCGGGTTTTCACTAAAACAAAAAGTTTTGCAAGGTGTAATATAGGTTCAAATGGATATGACAAGAAACTGTATTAAAGATCAACCTGCTAAACATTAGTTTATGCATATAACACAGAATCTAAAACTAGACATTTAAAAAAAATCAGTTATACATAACAGGTGGAAATAATAACTTCTGAACATAATGACAACACATTCCATATTATCTTTAAATGTGAATGGTCTCACAGATATATGCAAAAAAGAAAGACTTGTGAACTGTATTAAAAAATGCAGAGTACAAATAGCTGCACTGTAGGAGGCACACTTGAAAAGAATTGAGCATGCAAATTTGACAAAAAAGGATTTCATGATGGTTATTCAGCAGAATATCTGGGACAAAGGTAAAGGGGAGTTCTTTAATTGTAAGAAGAGCTCCAATAGTGATAGAAGAAGAAAAAAATAATAATGGTAGATTTGTAGTACTAAGGGGTTACTGGCAAGGGAGGAGGATTGCACTGGCATGTATTTATATTCCATCTTAAACTGCTATATTGGAGCTTAAGAAAACTCTGGGAGAAATTGGCTTTCAGCAGGGAATATTACTTATAGGTGGGGACTGGAATTTGATTTGCAGCAGTGAGGATGTATGTAAGAGGCCCAGAAGTGAAAATATAACAAGAGGGGGTAGTAGGAAGTTGGACTGAATTTGCATATTATTCCCCAAGATATAGAAACTGGGATAAGCTAGACAGAAATTATATTTCACAGGAACATATGCATTTAATTGAAAGTTCTGATAGGCATCCAGTAATTATTTTAGATCACATGCTAGTAATAACTAAAATAAAAATACAGGGTAATGAAATAAAAATGAGACACTGGTGCTTTCTCACATATCTGTTAAAAATAAAGGAATTAAAGAAATAGATAGTGGAAATTATTTGAGAGTTATTAAGGAAGATAGAAACTTCTTCTGAAAATATAGCTAGACAGTGGGATAAAATTAGAGTTTAACAATAGGGTGGTTATAAAAGAAAGAGCAATATGGTTAAGAAGTAACAAAAATTATTCAGAGGGACTGACAAAGATTAAAGTATTGCAAAATAGGTAGAACCTCACAGAACAAGAAGAGGAGCAATTACAAAATGCTAAACAGAAAATAAGGGATTACCTCAATAAAATGCATGAGTTTAGAAAGTATTCTGTAATGAAATTGCAATTGTTTTTCGATGATACCTCCAGAGCACAAAAACTTTTAGCACAATAACTTAGGCAACAGAAAGTAAAAATGGTTGCCGCCAAGCTTACGGAGTCTATAACAAGGAAGATTACCAGAGATCCTGTAGAGGTACTAGAATATTTCTGAAATTTTATGCAAATCTGTATAAAACAGAGAAATGTAGAAATCAAGAAAAGGTACAAATTGAAATGTTTATGGAAGAATTAAATATGCCAAGATTAGAGGTAGAGGAGGCTCAATTACTAACAGTTAGGCTAGGAGGAGATGAGATAAAAATAGTGATATAACCAATCTATGTGAAAATCTACAGGAATAGATGGTATTCCTGTGGAGGTTTGGAAGATAGGAGGGAAAAAACTGATAAAGATATTGAAGGCTTTGTTTAACGATATTTTAAAAGGAGAAGAAGCACCAACATCCTGGAAGAAAGTGGTGGTGGCCGAATTACCTAAAGATGGTAAAGACATATTAGATCCTGCTTCATATAGGCCCATCTGAATTCTAAACCATGATTATAAAGTGTTTATATCTGTAATAGCTAAAAAAATGGTAAAGTTGAAACAAAACTGACAGATGTGGATCAGTGTGGTTTTGTGTAGGGGAGGCAAGCATTTGACAACATTAGTAGAACAATGATGATCCAGAGGAAAGCAGAATATAAGAAAATGCCACTGTTGGTGGGTCTTGAGGCAGAGAAAGCATTTGACAGAGTAAGTTGGGATTTTATGAGTAGGGCAATGGAAGCATTTGCATTCTCCGATTACATTATAAGGTTGATTAGGAGGATATATGAGGGATTGAAGGCAAACATTAAAGCAGATGAGTTGCTCTCTGATAAGTTCTGTTTGAGCAGAGGAACTAGGCAGAGGTGTCCACTTTTCCCTTTGTTATTCACATTATATTTAGAACCATTGGCAAATAAAATAAGGGACTCAGAAATTTTAGGATATAATTGGTGTGGTAGTCAAGAAAAGCTGGCTTTATTTGCAGACAATATTATTTTATACATGTTAAAACCAGAATGGTAGTCAAGAAAAACTGGCTTTATTTGCAGATGATATTATTTTATATGTGATAAAACCAGAAAATGACATTTCTGTGTTGTGGAACACTTAGAGACAGTTTCACGTATTTTCTGGATACAAAATTAATGCAAATAAAACAAAGACAATAGCTGTAAACTATCTACCCCACACAAATTGGGTCAGCAGTACCCATATTTATGGGGACATGATAAAATGAAGTACTTAGGAGTATGGATTAAAAAGAATTCTGTTATGGCATTTAAGGATATGTGGGAAGAGACGAAGCAAAAGATAACACAAAAATTGACAAATGGGAAGCTGTGTTTTATGGATAGCAAGGTACAAACAGTCAAATGTTTTTAGTCCCTTTAGTTTTATACATAGGTCAGGCATATGTTTGTCAACCAGAAGAGAAGTTGTGAATAGCAATTAACAGATAGTTGAAGATTTTATCTCGGAGAGAAAGACGGCAAGAGTCAAGTCAGATAAGCACATGCTTTCAGTAGAACAAGGTGGTTTGGAATTACCTGAACTGAAGGGGTATTTCAGAGCTACACAGTTAAGGCTACTATACAGAGCACAAGCAGAAGGCTGTAATTCAAAGTAGAAAAGGATGATGATGAAACAGGAGGGGAGCTCAGGAAATAAGGAGAGACTGGGATTTTGGATACAGATAATTAATGAGAATAACAATAACCATGCAGAATATTATATTTATAAAGAAGCAGAAAGTATTCTGAGAACTAAACCAGCATGAGAATGGAGAAAGGAAATTCTGCTGAAAGCGATGACTACAATTAGGGATACAGACAATAGGCAAGAGGGGGCTGGATTTTTTTTTTTTGGAGAAAACTGGAAAAGGAACCAAGGTATTGGGAGCAAATAATGAGAGAGGGACAGAATGGGAAGAAACCAAAGATTTATTTGGACTGCAGCTAGAGATTGCCTTCCCTGTCAAGGATGGATATTAGAGTATAGTCAAATAGAAAGGAATAGGGGGACCCTAAGCAAAAAACACACCACAGAGGTAACAACAAATAGAATCCACTTTATTATATAAATATTGAGCGCTTTTGTCTCTCTAGAGTGGGAACTTCATCAGAATATGTGAAAAACTGTGAACAAATCCCTTAAATATCCCACAGACAGATGTAATTGGTGAAAATTTCCACCAGTAACACAACAGTTTGGAAAACCACTTATTATTTTTGGTAAACAATGCTTAGCAAAAGTGATAAAAATTGATAAAAACTTTAAAAAAAATGTATTGGTTATTTGTACACGTGTCGCACTCTGTTGTATTGTTACTTTGTTTTTGTACTTAAGTTATACGCTTTTTCTCCACTTGTGCATTGTCATCCATATCTTCCCCTTTCTGTGTTTTATGATATCTGCACACAAGGCATATTATACTGTAATTAGTATATTGAACTGCTTTGCCATGGATTATGCATGCTTTTGCGGTGCTCATCAGGTAATATTTCTTACATAAGCTGTCCACCACTCTGCCATATACTGGCAGTTACTGTTGAGAAGAGTGATACCTGCATAGTTTTCATCCTGCACACTGCAAACTGAGCTGACATGCTTTGGAATCAAATTTTGCAGGCAAGCCACGAAGTTAAAGGTGCATATGAATTAAAAAACTGTTCAAACTCTGTTGTATATTAACTGTGAACGGTCACTACAGACTTGAAACTGGAGCACGCTACACAGAAACAGTGGCAACTACTAGCCTTGTACGTTGGGATTTCTGTCTCCTAAGGAAGTGAAAAATAGCAAAGGAATATAGTTATTAAGAATATTTCTGTCTAAATTAGAACAAATAGTACTATTATTATCATGTATTCATCATTTATTATTAAATATATCTTCTTATAGTTAAGAAATGTCATATAAGAAATGTATATATATATATATATATATATATATATGTATAATATATATATATATATATATATATATATATATATACGTATATGTATATATTATATATATATATATATATATATATATATATATATATAGATATATATACATGCATATATAATATATATAAAATTACTGAGGTTTTGTTTGAAACTGTCAGAAGTAAATGTCAAAAAAGTTTCCCTGGGATTCAATAAACTCTGTGTTAGCTCCAAACGTAACCTACACAGAGTTTACACGTTTGCATTTTGGTGCACACAGAATGCATATTAATTCTGCAAGATGCATCGAAGTTAGGTTTCGTGTCTGGCAGCAGTGTTGCCAGCCAGGAAACCATGTAAGCGAATGCGGATATCAATTCTGTTTAAAGCAGAGCACACAGATTTGCACAGAATGGGACAGTGATCATCAGGGCTTCACAGATAGCTGTCAATCTTTTAGTTCAACACATCTGCACAAAGGCCAACAGAATGTGTGGGCAATTAACCAGAAATAGGGTAATATTTGGCATAGATATCATATAACAGTGTTTTAACTGGAGCACGCTACACAGAAACAGTGGCAACTACTAGCCTTGTACGTTGGGATTTCTGTCTCCTAAGGAAGTGAAAAATAGCAAAGGAATATAGTTATTAAGAATATTTCTGTCTAAATTAGAACAAATAGTACTATTATTATCATGTATTCATAATTTATTATTAAATATATCTTCTTATAGTTAAGAAATGTCATATAAGAAATGTATATATATATATATATATATATATATATATATGTATATGTATATATTATATATATATATATATATATATATATATATATATATATATAAATATGTATATATTATATATATATATATATATATATATATACATGCATATATAATATATATAAAATTACTGAGGTTTTGTTTGAAACTGTCAGAAGTAAATGTCAAAAAGTTTCCTGGGATTCAATAAACTCTGTGTTAGCTCCAAACGTAACCTACACAGAGTTTACGTTTGCATTTTGGTGCACACAGAATGCATATTAATTCTGCAAGATGCATCGAAGTTAGGTTTCGTGTCTGGCAGCAGTGTTGCCAGCCAGGAAACCATGTAAGCGAATGCGGATATCAATTCTGTTTAAAGCAGAGCACACAGATTTGCACAGAATGGGACAGTGATCATCAGGGCTTCACAGATAGCTGTCAATCTTTTAGTTCAACACATCTGCACAAAGGCCAACAGAATGTGTGGGCAATTAACCAGAAATAGGGTAATATTTGACATAGATGTCATATAACAGTGTTTTAACTGGAGCACGCTACACAGAAACAGTGGCAACTACTAGCCTTGTACGTTGGGATTTCTGTCTCCTAAGGAAGTGAAAAATAGCAAAGGAATATAGTTATTAAGAATATTTCTGTCTAAATTAGAACAAATAGTACTATTATTATCATGTATTCATCATTTATTATTAAATATATCTTCTTATAGTTAAGAAATGTCATATAAGAAATGTATATATATATATATATATGTATATGTATATATTATATATATATATATATATATATATATATATAAATATGTATATATTATATATATATATATATATATATATATATATATATATATACATGCATATATAATATATATAAAATTACTGAGGTTTTGTTTGAAACTGTCAGAAGTAAATGTCAAAAAAGTTTCCCTGGGATTCAATAAACTCTGTGTTAGCTCCAAACGTAACCTACACAGAGTTTACACGTTTGCATTTTGGTGCACACAGAATGCATATTAATTCTGCAAGATGCATCGAAGTTAGGTTTCGTGTCTGGCAGCAGTGTTGCCAGCCAGGAAACCATGTAAGCGAATGCGGATATCAATTCTGTTTAAAGCAGAGCACACATATTTGCACAGAATGGGACAGTGATCATCAGGGCTTCACAGATAGCTGTCAATCTTTTAGTTCAACACATCTGCACAAAGGCCAACAGAATGTGTGGGCAATTAACCAGAAATAGGGTAATATTTGGCATAGATATCATATAACAGTGTTTTAACTGGAGCACGCTACACAGAAACAGTGGCAACTACTAGCCTTGTAATGCTGGGATTTCTGTCTCCTAAGGAAGTGAAAAATAGCAAAGGAATATAGTTATTAAGAATATTTCTGTCTAAATTAGAACAAATAGTACTATTATTATCATGTATTCATCATTTATTATTAAATATATCTTCTTATAGTTAAGAAATGTCATATAAGAAATGTATATATATATATATATATATATATATATATATATGTATAATATATATATATATATATATATATATATATATATATATATGTATATATATATATATATATATATATATATATATATATATATATATATATATATATATACATGCATATATAATATATATAAAATTACTGAGGTTTTGTTTGAAACTGTCAGAAGTAAATGTCAAAAAAGTTTCCCTGGGATTCAATAAACTCTGTGTTAGCTCCAAACGTAACCTACACAGAGTTTACACGTTTGCATTTTGGTGCACACAGAATGCATATTAATTCTGCAAGATGCATCGAAGTTAGGTTTCGTGTCTGGCAGCAGTGTTGCCAGCCAGGAAACCATGTAAGAATGGATATCAATTCTGTTTAAAGCAGAGCACACAGATTTGCACAGAATGGGACAGTGATCATCAGGGCTTCACAGATAGCTGTCAATCTTTTAGTTCAACACATCTGCACAAAGGCCAACAGAATGTGTGGGCAATTAACCAGAAATAGGGTAATATTTGACATAGATGTCATATAACAGTGTTTTAACTGGAGCACGCTACACAGAAACAGTGGCAACTACTAGCCTTATGCTGGGATTTCTGTCTCCTAAGGAAGTGAAAATAGCAAAGGAATATAGTTATTAAGAATATTTCTGTCTAAATTAGAACAAATAGTACTATTATTATCATGTATTCATCATTTATTATTAAATATATCTTCTTATAGTTAAGAAATGTCATATAAGAAATGTATATATATATATATATATATATGTATATGTATATATTATATATATATATATATATATATATATAAATATGTATATATTATATATATATATATATATATATATATATATATAGATATATATATATAGATATATATACATGCATATATAATATATATAAAATTACTGAGGTTTTGTTTGAAACTGTCAGAAGTAAATGTCAAAAAAGTTTCCCTGGGATTCAATAAACTCTGTGTTAGCTCCAAACGTAACCTACACAGAGTTTACATCGCTTGCATTTTGGTGCACACAGAATGCATATTAATTCTGCAAGATGCATCGAAGTTAGGTTTCGTGTCTGGCAGCAGTGTTGCCAGCCAGGAAACCATGTGTTTAATCAGGATATCAATTCTGTTTAAAGCAGAGCACACAGATTTGCACAGAATGGGACAGTGATCATCAGGGCTTCACAGATAGCTGTCAATCTTTTAGTTCAACACATCTGCACAAAGGCCAACAGAATGTGTGGGCAATTAACCAGAAATAGGGTAATATTTGACATAGATGTCATATAACAGTGTTTTAGAATGAAACTGAAACATATCTCTCAACCTCTTAGAGCAAGAAATCTGGACAAAGCCATAAATAATGTGTTAAAACCAGAAAAGGACATTTCTGTGTTGTGGAACACTTAGAGACAGTTTCACGTATTTTCTGGATACAAAATTAATGAAAATAAAACAAAGACAATAGCTGTAAACTATGTACCCCACGCAAATTGGGTCAGCAGTACCCATGTTTATGGGGACATGATAAAATGAAGTACTTAGGAGTATGGATTAAAAAGAATTCTGTTATGGCATTTAAGGATATGTGGGAAGAGACTAAGCAAAAGATAACACAAAAATTGACAAATGGGAAGCTGTGTTTTATGGATAGCAAGGTACAAACAGTCAAATGTTTTTAGTCCCTTTAGTTTTATACATAGGTCAGGCATATGTTTGTCAACCAGAAGAGAAGTTGTGAATAGCAATTAACAGAGAGTTGAAGATTTTATCTGGGAGAGAAAGACGGCAAGAGTCAAGTCAGATAAGGACATGCTTTCAGTAGAACAAGGTGGTTTGGAATTACCTGAACTGAAGGGGTATTGCAGAGCTACACAGTTAAGGCTACTATACAGAGCACAAGCAGAAGGCTGTAATTCAAAGTAGAAAAGGATGATGATGAAACAGGAGGGGAGCTCAGGAAATAAGGAGAGACTGGGATTTTGGATACAGATAATTAATGAGAATAACAATAACCATGCAGAATATTATATTCATAAAGAAGCAGAAAGTATTCTGAGAACTAAACCAGCATGAGAATGGAGAAAGGAAATTCTGCTGAAAGCGATGACTCCAATTAGGGATACAGACAATAGGCAAGAGGGGGCTGGATTTTTTTTTTTTTGGAGAAAACTGGAAAAGGAACCAAGGTATTGGGAGCAAATAATGAGAGAGGGACAGAATGGGAAGAAACCAAAGATTTATTTGGACTGCAGCTAGAGATTGCCTTCCCTGTCAAGGATGGATATTAGAGTATAGTCAAATAGAAAGGAATTGGGGGATCCTAAGCAAAAGACCAGCACTGTTAGAGTTTTCAGTGGAATCTAGAACAGAAGCTGCTGTTAAAAAATGGATAATCAGTAGAGTATATAAAAGAGTACATAAAATATTGCATGACAACTATAAGAATTAATCAGAGGACATTAGAAAGGATTGGGAAGAGAGACTGGATAAGCAATTCACAAAGAAACAATGGGAGGATATATGTATGACTCCCAAGTATGCAACAAAGTCTAGAAGATTTAGGATCTTTGCTTGGAAGTGTTTACATGGGTATTTTTATACAAAAGTAGACTCCACAGCATTTTTCCTCAGGTAGATATCAAATGTTGGAGGTGTGCTGGGGAAGAAAAGGGTAATTGGGAACATATTTTTGGGAGTATAATGAGTTGGCAGATTTTAAAAATTCCCTGCAGACTACTCTATCAGAAATACTGGATGAGCAAATTGTTATAACTAAGGAAATTATTTTTTTATTTTTAGCTATGATACAGAATTGGAATTGCCTAGACGTAATAAGGCTTTGCTGAATCTAATTCAGGTGGCTGCCAAGAAAGCAATTACTAGAAAATGTAAATTAAAGTCTAAACCAACTGTACTAGAAATAGTAAATATAGTAACAGAGAAAAAACAACTGGAAATTGGATCTTTGGAAAAGGGCAAGAGCAAATTACATATAAAAAATGGGAGTGGTGGGAGTAATACATGCAGAATGATATTTTGGAGAAGGAGTGAGGTTTAAAACAAGGTAGGATTTGAATGAGCTATGTAATGTTTAACTGACAGTGACTGGATGGAGTATAAGTGATGTGTAATGTTTGCAACTGAAAATATGTCAGTATAGATTGTTTTTATTTATATAACTATATGATTACTTATGTCATAAGTGATAATTTAATAAAGATGGATGTTTCTCATTAAAAAAAAAAAGTTACTGCTTCCTGAATATGAAATCCTTTTTGTTTTGTTATTGTCTTCAGCAGAATGATATACTCTGAAACATAATATGGAATCTTAAAACTGATATGTGATATCAGCAGACATGTTGCACATTTCATGTTTGCTAGGAAATGTTTCCTGTATGTCTTCCTCAGCAAATTCATCTCACTGATTCATAGCATGAAAGTATATCCTTGAGTATACAAACCATAATGCCACAACTACTTTGAGAGAACAGAGTTTTATACTGACAGATTGCCTGTTGATTAAAATAATCCCCATGCAGCCCCCACTTCCCTTACTTTATTATTCTCACTTCAAGGGCAGGACAACTTTGAAAAAAAGCAACAACTACAAAAAAAATAATAATAAAAATGACTTGTTCTTTCTCCAGGACGCCACAGTCATGAAGTCAAAATAATATACTAAAATGTGATCTAGAAACACTTGCATCATGCAGAGAGCAAACAGTAATGAGAGAAAGTACATCACGATTTCATGCTTAATTTAATAAAACCTGAAGAAATAGATCTCAAGTGCCTGAAGGAATACCTAAAAAAATAGGTACAAACACACAGCTGTCACAAAATGAACAAGAAAATGCAAATGGGGAAGATAAATTAAAATGTGCAAAAGATTTGAAACAAGCAGCTTGATGTTTGATGTAGATGTTTCACTTAACACTGAACTTCAACTATCTTTGTAAGTGATGATAAAAACCCAGAAGAACTCCGGTACAACCAAGCTTTCCAGTTTCAATTGAAGTTTTAATGTTAAAACATAAGCGATTTCGCCGGAAAATCTGTTTCATCAGATGCTAATAAATACAACTGAAATGTGCTTCTTTTTATACAACCTCTAGCAAGCACTAGTAGTCACATGACACAAATTAGGTAAAAACAATTAACATCTTTGGGTGTAACTTGAGCTTACTACCCCACTGACTGAAAGAAATGCATGCAAGCATGCACTGCTATCAATAGAAGACATTCATATATATATATATATATATATATATATATATATATATATATATATATATATGTATATATATATATATAAAAAACACGGTATTTACTTATTATCGAATTCCTTTTCTAACCGATAATCCATAAGCACCAACTACTCGTGTGGTGTTTAGGTGGCGAGAAAAGTATTTGACATAATTGTGTCAATCGCAAACTGTAGAAATATTGAAAATGTTCCCAGATTTTTAGCCTCCTGTCCTCCAGTTATTTTAGGTTTCCGCCAGATGTCATCCAGCACCATGTTGACACGAACGTGTGTCATCTTTACTTAGCAGGCAGACCTTCCCGTCAGTTATGGGTAAAAGGTGATTGCAAAAGGTAAAATTGGTAAAGTCCATTTTCAGTTTCTGAAATGCACCGATCATTTCCCCGGAGTAAGACACAAACTGGCCCATTGCACATAACTGCTGCTTTTCTTCCGAGTGCGAGCGTTTGCTTCAGTGTAACAAATTCACACTTGTGTCTGACTGCCATTCCAGCTATACAGGGTCTACTTTATCCTCTCAAAAACCAAATCACCCAAATCTGAAAACCCCGACACATACAGACCGAACGCTAACACACACTATAAACAGTTTTGTAAGGTCAGGTAAAGTTTGTAATATAAATTTATATTACAAACTTTACCTAACCTTACCAAAATGTTTATAGTGTGTGAAAACAGAAGTATGTTTACGTTTTACGTTGAAGTAAAAGCATGCTATGTTCACATCAGTTGACTGGTGTTAGGGATCCTGGGAAACTTACCTGATTCGATATTTCCAGTTTCGGGATATTTGCGTTTCAGGTTAGTTAGCATTCGGTCTGTATGTGTTGGGGTTTTCGGATTTGGGCGATTTGGTTTTTGAGGGGATAAAGTGGACCCCAGCCATACATACGTGTCAACTGTCCAGATTTGCGCACGATGTCCAGCTTTTTTACACATATAGTAACTACTGAAATACATACACAGTGTGTATAACAGTGACCAGGTTAATTTTACTTTTCAGTAAGGGTCATCGGCAATGGACAATCCCCAGGAAGAGGCAATGGACAATCCCCAGGAAGAGAAATTTACCCATTATGCCTGTTCCCCTTTCAGAACCCATGTAATGCCCAAGTTATTTGGAGTTTACACAACCCTTTTTACTTTCCCATACACTTTTTCCGCGATGACATTATTAATTACACCACGTTAGAAATGTGGTTGCGATAATACGTAAGTACCACAAACACATATACATATATAATACACAATCCTTTAAATGCAACTAAAGATATAACATTTGTATATTTGTAAAAGTGTATATATAAAAAATATACATAAAGAAATTACATATATAAGTAAACACACTTTATTAGGGATACATTTAAAAGAAAAGAAGAGAAAACTATCTAAACAAGGGTCTGGATTTAAGCTTGGGTTTAAGGGGCACATATTCATTTAAACCATGCCCTGAATCTCCCCTAAGTCTAATAATCCATCTGGCCTCTAGCTGCCCAGTCATATTACGCATGCCCCCCCCCCCCGATATTATCAAAAATTCTACGTATGGCCATAAACTTAAAGGTGTGTTCAGAGGTAGTACCAATAACATGCTTGGCCAAAGCACTAACTTTATTTCTCCTACTGATATAGTAAATATGTTCTTGAATCCTTTCTTTGAAGGGTCTGTCTGTTTTGAATATGTAGAATTTGTTTTTACATTTAGGGCAATGAGCTAAATAAACTATCCCCGGGATTCATGAACCTTGCGCCAGGCGCACGCATAGCGTAGGTGTTACAACACCAGATATGGCCGCCGAGCGATTCAGGTACGATCCAAATCCACGTGCACTACCGGCGTGCGCCGGATTTGCGCCGCCTCCGGCGTAGGTATGTTAAACACCCCATGTGCGGTGTTGCACCATGCAAATGAAGGCATATAGCGATCCACGAAGTGCCGCAGGCGTAGCATAAGGGCACAGCAATGTAAACCAAAAAAAAAAACAGTTTACATTTACCCAAACATGACATAGGAGTAACGGAAGGCTGTCAACGTCAGGTATCACACAGTTGCCACATGCCAATGGCGAAAGACACAGAGAATGTCAAAAGAAAACATGCACAACACGTAAACAATGACATAAATGGTATGTTCACAGAAACACACAGCAGAACCCCAGGACATGTCCGCTGAAGGTGCGAAACATTGAAATAATATGACAATGTCATAAAAGAGCAGTGTAATACACATCAGCTTCAAAGACAGAATACACCATGGTATGCATGGAAAGCCACATCCACGGTGCAAGGGTTGCCAAGGAGTCGCGGCAGTGTTCGGCACGGTAACTATGAATTAGTAGTCAATGCCATGCAAATGAGGCAGATGATACTGAATCGCAAAACCCCCGCCGGCGTAAGGCTGGACCAAACGGCGCAGCGGTAATACACCAAGGAGTGGCTCAGAGGGAATACATGTCAATCGCAGAGGGGTGTGTCACTGTAGGAGGAAGTACATTGGAGCCCAGCAAACATGGGCTGTACATCGCACATCACAGCAGCAGGACTGGCGTGTGGGGAAATAGTTGAGCTGAGAGCACACAATGCGCGCAGAGATGCATATGCACGAGGATGACTACGTTCCCTTAACCCAGTCATGTGACGCCCGCCCCGTCAACAATAACGGATACAGGAAGGTGATGCTGATAATATGAGGAAATGCGGAAGCAGTGAAATTGGAGTAGTAATGAGCAATCAACACCAATCAACCCACGAAGGCCAATTGGCGGCAGCTGACAACTCTGCATGCAGAAACCTGCAAAACGGGATAGATAGGGGAGGCATATGAATGCAAAGAAAGTAGGGTAGGTAGCAGAGTGCAAAGAGTGAAGAACCGATACAGCAGAGCCAAGTAGACAGGCAGCATAACGGCGGCGGCGGCAGACAAAACGCACGATATGCCGTGTCCCAGAAACTACACATGACAGGGCTCTGCAGGATGCAAGCCAGGAAATAGTAGGCGCAACGTGCAGAAACAGTAAGGTAAGGTTGAAAGCTAATACAATGCAGGCAAGAGTAATGCAACACCAAAGGCAACAGCGCTGCAGTGCCAACGGTAAAACACGGAAGATAATCCACAGATACGGCCACACAGACACACCCTATAACATCACCGGGTGTACAGCACAACAGTATAAAGTGTGAATGCACACAACACACAGCCGTGTATTCCCAAACACCGCACTCTAGGGTGTAAACACACGGGGAACTTTTAAAATGTACATGTTGGGTGCCACCGTGGCCGTGATCCATCAGCATGTGTTAGAGACAGACGGAGTTGTGGAGGAGGGTGCCGACAACTACCGTAGGCCTCAGAGGAGAAGGAGAGTGTTCAGACCAAGGGTAACCTACCAGGGGCTACAAGACCTGGAGATAGTAGAGCGTTACAGGGTGGATAGGGACACTCTACAGCAAATAGCGGAGCTGTGCCGGCCACGCCTGAGAACAAGAAACAACAGAGGGGAGCCCATCCCAGTGGACACAAAGGTATGTGTAAGCTTGCGAATACTGGCCACAGGTACCTTTCAAAGGCCAACTGGGGATATAATGGGTATCTCACAGGCATCAGCATCCAGGGTACTACACCAGTTTCTGGATGCCATGTTACAACATGCCAATGAGCATATATACTTCCCCAGATCTCAGGAGGAGTTGGCTAGCAATATGCGCCACTTCCACCGTGTGGCACAATACCGGAGGTACTGGGTGCGATAGACTGTACGCACATACAAATCAAGTCACCACCTGGGGAGCAGGGTAGACGCTACATAAACCGCAAGGGATTCCCCTCCATCAATTGCCAGGTCGTGTGCAATGCGCAGGGCATTATCATGGATGTGTGTGCTGGCAGCCCTGGAAGCTACCACGACTCCCATATCTGGCATGCCTCACAGCTGTATCAGGTATTCGCCAGGGGGGACATCACACAAGGCCACCTTGTGGGGGATGCTGGCTATGCACTGGAGCCGTGGATGATGACTCCCATCAGAAATGCACACACACACACATGCAAGAACGCCATAATGAGGCACACGCACAAACCAGAATAATCATAGAGCGTGTGTTTGGGATGCTGAAATCGCGGTTCCGGTGCTTGGATACATCCAGTGGAGCCCTGCAGTACTCTCCAGGCACATGTGCCCACATATTCATAGTATGTGCCATGCTACATAATATGATCCTGCGAAAGCAGCTGCTGCAGGGACATAATGGTGAAGGGCCACAAAGCCCACCACAACTGCCAAGGCCAGTACAGGCACAGAGGGTTCAGGACCATGAACACACTGTGCCAGCCCCAGTAGGCAGACGGAGGCGTACCCAATATGCCTATGCCCTGGCAAAGAGGGAACGATAGCACATACTCTGACAGCGTAGGCCCCATGGACTGACACCTCCCTACCTGCACACACAGTGAAATGGACGGCACACAAACATGGCCACCCGTAAAGTGTACCATATGGGTGGCCCCATGTGTGACTCCAACATAGGCAGCACCCAAACACTGCACACCCAACAGCTAGCGGAGCATGGAACGCCAACACCTGAACCGTACGTGGGTCCTACAGCAGACGGCGTTGCTGTATGCTGCCATGTTCGCTGCAAGGTGTATACATATAGACATGTACATATGTGCATATACAGATATGGAGATAGATATAACCACACACATAGAAATATATGTACACATATACATATAAAGTACAACAGGTAAGACAGGGAATGAGAGGGATGCAAGGTGACAGAGAAGTAACACGCGATATCTGTACATAGTAAACATAGTGAACTACAACCTGAGCATCCGGGAGGTTTAACAGAACAGGAAACCGCCACCCATGGAAAGCTCAACATATCGAAATGCATAACCGCGAGTCGGGATGATCGCCAGGCCACAGTACAGTAACAGTACATGTGCGGGTAATACTATGATGATATGAGGGTGGAGGTAGACACTGCCGCCAGTGATGCGGGCCACGCAGGTACTGTGTGCAACCATACCTGTGACTGCCGCAGTATGTGCACTTGTGCGGTGACGGTGCTGTGTGTTCCGCTGTGCGAGTGTAATGTGTGTGCCACTGTAAAATGTGTATGTTGGTGCCATGTGACAGGCGGAGTGGAACAACATGTGTAGGCATACAGTATAGGAACCACAGGCGTATGTACACCAGTACTCCCAAAGTAGTACTGAGAGCCCCTCCCTGGCTAGGCGTGTGGCGACGTATAACGATGCAAAGTGAAAATGTCCCAGAATGTACCACAGGAATATAGCCAACGTGAAATGGAAAGGACGTATGTAGAAAACCTGACCGTATGTATGACACCGATATGCTAATTGCAAAACGATACGTCGGCAAAGTCACACAGCAATAGCTATGTACCGCGGAAATACGCATATGCTACCCCGGTACTGATCGTGGCCACGTATCGGCCCGTAAACACCGCTGTGTGTTCCACAAGTGTCAAACAAGCAATCGCCACCTGAAGAGGTGGCAACCACTAGCAAATAGGCCGTACAAAGTACAGGACCACAATGACTGTAAATATCCGGGACAGAATGACAATGGATAGTCGTCACGTACAAACAACCGCAGATATACCACCGATGTGATGGAGGAATACATGCAGGAAGCACACACGCAGGTGATACCAACACCACATGACAACAACACTACCTACACTCCCAGAACAACAGACAAGTAACTGCCAACTTCCCAGGCAGGGATGGAGCACACAGACAAGCATACCGTGTATGTAGAGATGCAAGGCCCACAACCCGTATCCGCCACCTACAACCTCCGATATTCCCCATCGCACATATCAAAGGGATACAAGCCGTAATAGCAGCACAAACATACAGGCAGTCAATGACAGCTGCATAACCGCAACATCTCGCGTGGGAAACACTATCAACAGCGGATGCATACTTGCATCCGTTGTTTAAAGGAATACAACAGCTATGTTACACATCCGAATGCAAGACGCCATCAACATACGCCCGTCAGGACAGGGACACCCACATGTCGAACAGAATACCATACCCAACACACACAATCCACGGCTAACACCAGTGCGAAATGTACCTGACGCCACACATAGTGGCTGCAGTTACACATAACATAACACAATACAGACCATCCCCACGAAGGTAGGGCAAATAACCAACGCCCAGGTGAGGAATGCAACCATGCCCTAGTTACGACGCGTAATGTATGAATGGAGTAGATGCACAGGTGATATGCGCAGAAGTACACACTGAGGAACAGCCATTGGTGTGATGAACCCACATGTTGCAGGTAAAGACGGATATAAGGATGACTCCCGGGATATTCAAACCGTATGCTCATACCGAACTACAACCTACAAACGGATATAGTGAGAAAACGCAATAGCGAGACATGTAACGAAAATGGAAGGAAACACAGAAAGGTATGTAGAACCCACGATATGTACCGGTGTGTAATGCATGATGTGTATGATGAAGCTGCACTGTATGTGAACGGTGTTTGTAAGTAAGGATACTTGTACATAATGCAGAGAGTGGTGAAAGGTGGTTATGTAGTGCTATCCTGCTGAGCATACCAATGACTGTGGACACCGTGTGCACAGCAGTGGGACATCATGTACACAGCCGGGATAACACAAGGGCTGCCACAGGAAGGCAGAACACAGAACAATGCCACACCACACGCCGATGCTGGCAGTGGATGTCCAACAAGGAAGTGCCATAGTAGGGGATAGGACATGTATGTATACTGTCACAGCACACATGTGTATGGGCATATACCGTCGATGTCATGCGTAATGTGCACACGACGTGCACGTATGCCTTGCAGTAGGGGATACTATGTCAACTATGTGTAATGTAAAGCTGTCATGGTGGATATGATAGACATCATACACAGTATCACAGGCATATCATGCATAATGGAGTTATGGCCTATTGATATGTACAATAACAGGATATGTATGGCCTGTACATATGGGACAGAGTAGTAGCATAATAGCCATCCGAAATGGAAGGAACACCAAGTAACCATGGATAAACGATCTGAAGCAGGTGCAATGTGGGCAACAATGAAGTCTGGCAGGTCCATGTGTAAACACATGTGCAGTGGACACAGTAGTGTCACCTCCCCATGGTAGTGTCCAGTGAACAGAAGAGATGGGTGTCAACTGCATGTCTACACAGTACTGCTGCTGTGGTGGTACCATGACTACGTGTCACTCAAATGGCAAGGGAGCTATCACATGAACAGTGCCACTGTGTGTCCCTGTGGGATGTGCACAGGACCTGTGTTCCTCAGCACGGTGTGTTGTGTCTGCGTAAGTAGCACAGAAGCCCAGCCCATGCAATGTGGCATGTGTGCACATATCCATGACTGGTGCGTTCACACTGCCCACTGCAATTGCCATGTATGAGTACTACATGCATCAGTAATGTGGAGGACATGGTCCATGTCAGAGCAGAAGACACCCCTGTGTATGTGGTATGCAGATGTGTACAGATGTATTACCCGTCAGTCAGCCGCATATGTAAACTGTCTGAGCCTGGCACACATCATGGCATGATAATGCTGTGCCATGTAAAGTCGTAGCCGTCGTGGAAGGTACACCACGAATGTGGTATTGTAACCCTGCCCATGTGTAGATGTGTGTATGCCACAGGTACAATGGCTACCTATGTACCAGCAACATACACAGTACAGATAGGTGTGGCCCTGCAGATGTGTACCCATGCCACAGTGGAATATGGCAACCACAGCACCATGTGGGGCATATGTGTGTACAGCAACCATGTACAATTTGATATGCATGTACGGGGACAGTATCCATGTGATACTCAGTGGATGAATGTTGCCATGCAAAGGTGATGTGTATGCACCATGTGTCATGCATCCTGATGCCTTGACACCCACATGATGTATCTGCCACACCGACACCCGTACAGTTGCTATCTGTATGAGCTGTTGGAGCTATAATGCTGCCAGGTATGTAGATGTGGGATATCTAGGCATGGACAGTACTCTGTGACAGCATGTTGTGTATGTAAGCAAATAGTGAACATGAGGGGCCCCATGACTGAGGACTGTGTAATGCCACATGTACCTGACATGTAGTAGGTAGCATGATATGCTGGCACCACTGTGTGTCCTGCCCAGGAGTCATACAGCCTAACATCCTGAGATACAGGGTATGATGTGACGGTGGATGTGTACATTGCCAATACCAGAATGTGGAATGGTGCTGAAGGCCAATCTGAGGACAATGTCTGATCTGTTGCCCTCCGTACTACACCAAACACCCATGCAATGGTATGATAGGTGGCCAGCATGTGTATGTGGCGTGCTGTGGCACACAGAAGCCCAACAAGGGTGCCAGTAAAGGCATGGATGTCATCAATGAGTGTGTGAAGCACGTTTGTGAGGATGTGCCCCAGTGCCATACAGAATGGCCCAGGCATGGGTGTACGAATGCAGTCCCACACGTGCAATGCAGTGCCACCCATGTGTAGTGCGATAGATGCGGCAGTGTGACGGTCAAGGTACACAATGTCTGATAACAGGCTAGCAGTGACGTCAGTGGGCTGGTGTGGAGACACATACCAAACAGGTTGGCGGGACATAACAGCTAGGGAGCTTGGAAGGTTACATCGGGACAGTGTCTTAGGACATAACGTGTGCATGGCAGTACCATGTATGTGTCCACAGGGACATTATGATGTCCATGTATGGATTGCAACCCTGTAGTGAGTGAGAGTGTGTATTTTTGGTAGGTACACCATTGCCTGGCATGTTGCCAACATTATCTCAGTCAGCAATGCCTGGGTGACTGTTGTACGCGACATCGAATGTGGATGTAGCCAAACAACATAGACATACCACCACACTGCCTGAGGACCCACACTGCAATGTGCGGCAGTCATGTGTAGGTAGCTAGCCTTGGAGCATGTGATGGACCACGATGACTCACAATGGCTGTCAAGTGATGCACCCCACACATGTGAATATACCCACCGTGCAACAGCCTGCACATGTGCCCATACAGCAGATGTGCATGGAACATGACCACCACAGTGGCGTCTGTGAAAAGGCCAGTACCGCCATGTCTCTGTGTGGAATAGCATGGTCCCTACCATTGCGTACATGCTACGGAAGTGCACTGTGATATGTGTCAGCATAGTCATGTAGACTGTCCATCTGCCGGGGTGCCATGCCATTAACAACCCCTGTCAGCCCACGGCAGTAGTACCGGCTGTAGAACACATGTACCATGTATGCTGCGATGGGTGTGTGTCCAGGGTGTGGCTAGCAGGGCCGTGAAGCATATATGTTCATCTACCAAAGGGGGGATAACCCCAGGTTTAACACACCAGACACATGGAGGTATTGTGCATGCTGAGGGTAGTGTAGGTATGGTATGTGTTGTGTAATGTGTCACCCAGCTAGGTGGAGTGCATGCCCAAGCATGTGTGGGTACATGGGTGTTCACTCTAGGGAAGTGTGGGTTGCTGTCAGCACATGGCAGTAGCAGCTGTCCGAGGCCCAATGTACAGTATGACAACACAGACAGCATGTAACCTGTGGTGTACAGTGTAAACTGTGTTGCGTGTTACAATGTGTGTAGCTGTCACAAACATGGGTATCTGAACATGGAGCACCTACGATGCATTGTGTTCGGCAAATATCCAATATGTGTGCAAAACATTGTGTGATGTGGGATCCCCTCACCTGTGTGTGTTGCAGTCCAGGTATGTGCTTGTGAGGTATGATCCGTGTACAATCTGTACTTGCAGGTGTGCTGTGCAGAGCATGGAGGCAGGTCCCAGGCACTGCAGATAAATGTGAGTCGTGCACTAGTGTGTGTGCCTTGCTTGTGTGCAGCACAGGGGAAGGTGCAAGCATTGTCCCACATGACCGCATGCCGTGCCTGCCTGTGACAGCCCTGCTGTAGACAGTCATGTGACACCGCCACAGAGGCAGTGTAGCATGTGAAGATGTACATGTGTGCTCCACACCCCAGGCAGATGTCCGCAGGTCATGTGTGCAACAGCAGTGTGGTCGACCAGGACTGTCATAGTGGTCTGATACCACATGCCTGTTTAAGTACAGTATGAGCATAGTCAATAGTTGCAGTGACAGAGTAGGTCAATGTACAGTGTCCCCGTGTTCAGACCACCGCCTACCGTACACTTGGCTAGACACACACCCAGAGGGTGAATAC
This sequence comes from Protopterus annectens, assembly GCF_019279795.1. Lineage (NCBI taxonomy): Eukaryota > Metazoa > Chordata > Ceratodontiformes > Protopteridae > Protopterus > Protopterus annectens. The sequence continues at coordinate 698,969,603 of NC_056733.1, forward strand.
ACCGGTGAGCCATCACATGTCCCAGTACACGTAGCCTGTATAATGCCATCACAGGGCGGTCACAATAACATGTGGTATGACAGACATGTACTAGATGATGTGCCATGTGCGCATATGTTGAGTTGCACAGCCGTTCACACGTCCGCAACATATCAGTGCATGATGCCTAGTGTAACATGATGTGTGGAACTGCACTGTGATCCACAACAGGGTTATCTGAGACAGGTGTGTTGTGAATGGTGTAACCCATGGTTCCACGGGATATACACTGGTGCTGTTGGCTGCCATGCTGGGGGCCACCAGTGGTGCCTGCAGTGGTCATACAGACATACTGCACACATTGTTCTGGCAGGAATGTCCATTGTTGTGGATGATGTGTTGCTACGTGAAGGTAGGTGTGTGTTGTGAATGTTACCCATACAGATGTGACCATCAGGCACAGTCATGGTTGTCGACGGCATCACACCCATCCACAGCTGTCAGAACCCTGTCCCCAGAACGGGTGTCAGCTGCCCTCGTACTGTGTGACCTATGTGCAGATGGCGGAATACCTCCTACTGGCTGGCTAACAGTGTCATCAAGGAAGGCTATGTGAAGGCTGGAATACGCCGTCATAATGTATAATGCCGGTATCCCAATGAAGTACATGGAATCACACACAGTACGCCATGGCTGGCATGTAAACCATGTATAACAATGACTGTGTGACAGACACAAACAATGCGGAGCCATGTTGGACATGCACCCAAGAGAACACCAAAGGAGGTATGTTGCACATACCGATGTACAACTGTCAGCTATGGCCATAGCATGGATGCAGACGCATATCCCCCACAGGCAGTACCACGCCATGTAGGTAGGGGGGCATTGCACAACTACATGTGACAGTTGCTGTACCGACACATGTACCGCATATCCGTCATGTAGGGGTAGCAGTGGTACGTGACTGTTGTACATGCCTGTACATATTACCATGTCCCACAGGATATGTGTTATGTGTGTACAACACGTGTTGTACCGTCATCAAGCTGTGAAGTGTATGGCTGCCAGTGTACCTGTGTGACATGGTCTGCAATGGGTGCAAAGGTACGCAGTAGTGCATTTCATGCCCACATGCCCCACACAGGTGCATAGCCTGAACATACAATACAAAGAGGGTTTTGGATCATAGCAACCCACAAGAGGAGATGGGTACGGGTGGCAACCCACTACCACCTGCTCGGGTAAGGTGTGCATGTCCATGACACAGTAGCACCGAGAAGCTAGCAGTACAGCAGTACAGGGTGGCATGCATATATGTTCACTAATACCCCTGTGTGTCCCTCCACTGGCCCGTGGACAGACAGACACCAACACAATGTGCAGAATCGACATGTGTACAGCACATCACCGCTGCCTACTGTAGAACAGGCTTACTGTGTAGACATGTGCACAGAAGGTCTGCGCCAGCCACACTCAAACACATTATGTGTCGAACCCCACCATTATTTTAGCCCATGCCACAGACAGATGTGCACGCATCTGTGTATGTACGTCTGGGAATGTCCCCGGCCTAGCAGTGTAGCTGTGTCAGTGTTGCGAACAACATACGGAATGGGCTGTGTGTGTGAGGTGTGCGTCATACGTGTATGGTCCAGTCGACGATACCATCAGTGCCCCTGCTGTGTGAACATCCCTGTCCCAATACACGGATACCCATGCTGTGCCCAACACCACGCTCCCCGTGGGAGGGATGGCGCTGTGCGGTGCACCAGCTGACATGGGGGTGGCAGCAGGCACTGGATGTAGACATATGTGGTACCCATGTCAGGCCAGGCAAACATCCATGTGCATGGGATAGCAGTGTGTGGGCACATACAGCACTGTGTTGAACAATATCGCAGCACATAGCACCTGTCGGGGTAATGTGTATGCATGGATGTGCGATACCTGCATGCACCGTACACACCCCCACCAAGCAGCATGCAGCCTACCTTGCAGAAGGCCAGTGTCCACACCATGTTGATAGACATGTGTAATGTCCATATACACATAAGCAATGACATATGGAATGACAGCCACACTGCCAATATCAGTACCCCCCAGGTGGGTCACATCCCAGTGCCATGTATGTGACATACCCTGCCATACCATGCAGCCCTGCTCAGCAAGGCTGCACGTGCTATCACAGTCCTACATGGTGCGATGGACAAATGGCACTTGCACTATCAACTGTCCACACCAGTAATGTGGCACTGATGCACCCTGTGGTGTCACAGGTGCTGTGTGTTTGTGTGGACAACGTGCATGCGCACATGCTATGCATGACCTTTCCTGCAAATGTCACATGGTTACACATTGTCCCATGTGTATCACATGTGCAATACAGGTGAGTCGTGGCAGGTTGGCCAACACCCGTACAGTGCTGTGTAGATGTACATGGCACAACACATGCATGTACAGGTGTCCATGTGTATGTGTGCAGTGCCACCGCTGACGTTCATAATGGCCGCGTACATGATGCCTACTGACATATACACAGCATCCAGGTGAACAGTACAACTGTTGTCACATTGGGACACGTGCCAACTGATATGAACACAGGCGCAGGCAGGTACACATGTCCACAGCAGGCTACCATCAACATGGTGTGTGTACAGTGTGATGAGATGACACACAGATATGATATGAAACCCACTGCTTAATGGTGTGACGGCAACCGCCAGCTGTGTCACTGCCATGATGCACGTAGAGATTACTGTGCAGATGTTGTACATGTCATAGCAATGTATGTCCAGCAGTATGCCAGTACAGCAGTGTAAATGTGACCTGTCACCATCATTATGTCTTACAGATAATGCCACGTTCCCGGCTGCCAGCCTTCAGCCGCCAGGAGGATGACGTGATTATCCCGTTGCTCCACGACAACTACGATATACTATTCAGCCATGTGCCACAACAAGCACAACAACGGGACAACTTGTGGCAGGATATGCGCAGGAGGGTGAACAACATGGGTGGCAACAACCGCACCTACCAGCAGATCCGCCGACACTGCACAGACCTAATTTGCCACGCGAAACAACGTGCCGTCGCAATCGCCAGACAACAAGGTGGGACAGGTGGGCCACCAACCCAGCCCCCACTCACACACACGGAGGAGCTCCTGGCCAGTCTGGGGACACCCAGGGAACAACATGCAGAAACACTCGCTGCCATCGTGGAGGTGGGTGTCTCCCAACCAATGAGCCTGGAGCTGCCTGGTAAGTCAGTCTTGCATGTGTGTATGATAACTGATGTAGGTGTGGGTGTCATAGTACACCACATAATGCACCAACACATGCCAGGTATATGGCCACACAAGCTGCATACTACAGTATGCTACGTTATGTTTGCAGACATGTGCATAACACATGCTACCACACAGGTACATGATGTGACATGCACAGTGCTTACTGTGGCTACAGTAATGGATAATGTGTATACTGTTGTGTCGCCTGTATACAGGTACCTCTGGCGTGTCGCACAGACATGGGTCCGTCGCAGGTGAGACTGTTGCTAGTAATAGGCATGTTACACTGTATAGATATTCCCCATGTGTCCAGGTATGACATGCACACCTGGGTCTGCTCCAGTCACGGTATACAGGTTGCACCACCGACACACACGCCACCCATGTACAGTAGATACAACCGTTAGTATACACCGGCATGACACCACATAACCCATCGGTGTGATATGTGCAGTCAGCTATGCATACAATGGTGGAGGTGTTCTACAATGGCTGCATGTGTAGTATGCATCGGAATGCCTTTTCGCGGTAAGCACACAGTACCACATAGTGAGCTGTGATCTGGCCAGCACACAGGTGTTACCAATGTGACCTATGCCCCTGCATTGTGTGCACACATTGTGACATGGCACATGACATGTCCCATGCACGTGGTGTTCTGTCTGCAACATTGTCACACCATGACATGACCCACGCGACATAGCAGACATCCACAATGTCTTCATAGCCTTCGGGAATGTGACACCTCAGACTAGTACGGGTGTATGTCACATGGGCCACCTTAGAGATGTGTACACGATGCCCATCACACACAAATGTCCATGACCCAGTCAAACATGGCCATGGGTGATACCCACAGGCATGTTGCCACACAGTACATCTGCAGTGGGTGGTCATCTTTGCACCCTGTCCACACATAGTGCGATCATAGCTGTAGTGGACCCTGTACATCTGATGTGGTACACCAGACAAACGAAATGCCTGTCTGCAGCCACTGGAGGTGCCACCAATGTCTACCATATACGTGCTGTGGAACAGCATGACTGTGTTGCACACATGGCAATGCAATGCGTCCATGTTACGCATCGCACAGAAACATACCTGTGTCTTGCTGCCATGCAGTGGCACAGTGCCCGTACTCCCCACTGTACAGCTATGTACACAGCCCACACCAACCACACCTGCACAGACATCCTTGTTACACATGCATTCTATCTGTAGCCTGTACACATAACACTGCCCTGTGACGTCCAGTTTGATGTGGTGCATGTGGTGGGACACCATTGTCACATGTCCAGATGTTATCGCACATGTTTGCGGTGTACATGACAAAGTGACGCCAGCCATGTGTAGTGTTAACCCGCCTGTGGCCACACGGTGTATCACGGTGATACATGCAAACTACCATGAATGTGTGTACTGCAAGCCTACTGTAATGACACCTGCTTGATGTAGTGTGCACCCCAGGGCAGTATGCATACTACCACTATTAATGTCTGGCCTGCATTCACTGAGCTGTGGTGTGGGAATGCTGCATGCCACCTGCAATATCACATGCATGATGTGTCTGCATGTGTGTGTGTCTGCGTGTGTGTGTCAGCATGTGTGTGTCTCCGCATGTGTGTGTGTGTGTCTGTGTGTGTGTCTGCGTGTGTGTGTCTGTCTGCGTGTGTGTCTGCGTGTGTGTAATGTATCTTACAGTATGTCTTTGTATCCACAGGTGCTGTAGGTGCATTCCCCTCCTGCGGTCCATCTGATGCTAGTGTCCCCACAGATACTAGCGGTGATCACCATATGCATGAGGCACAGGCAGGGTCGTCACGGGCAGAAGCTGCGCCATTGGTTAACATCCCACCTATGTTGTCCCCTTCATCTCCGCACACGGTTCAGATGCCGACACATACCACATCACCGTTGCCCATAGAGGAAGGACAGTCAACGTCTGTTGGCACTGAGCAGGACTGTGTGGTGGCTGGAGAAGGTGCGGGTACACACCATGTTGCCAGTGTAATGACTGGTGATGTGCCACACAGGCATGTGGCTGGTGCAGCTCGTAGGAGGAGCTCTGGTAGACATGCACCTGCCGTACAGGGTGCAGCAGCTGGTATCACCAGACGCATGTTTCAGACTGTAATGGTGGCACAGGCATGTGCCGAACGGCAGAACCAAGAAGGGCAGAGGCTGCAGAGGGCCGCAATCCGTTCCTTAAATGAGAACATCCAGTCATTGGCGAATGCTCAACAGCAGCTTGCCGATGTTCTGGATAGAAGATTGGGTGAGATGGTTGGAATCCTCGACCGAGGCATGTCAATCCGCGAGCGTGAGCTGTCTGTGCTGGAACACCTGGTAGGGGTGAGGCGTAGGACACGTGGCCATAGGCCAGCAACACCACCTAGTGCAGGTCGACATGTGCGTGCCACCTCTCATGCCCACTCACACAGTGCTGGTAGCAGCAGTAGTGCAGCTGGTGCTACACCATCCACACCAGGACACAGCAGGCCACGTGGACGTGGCCCTGGCCGGTCCCAGCGTGGACACGGTTCCAGCGGACATGTGTCATCGGAGTGGCCACTCCATACCTCCACCGGTAGTGCCCGTGCGACCCCAGGCAGGCACGGGTCCGACGTGAACGCAGGCAGACACAGTGAGCCATACAACCTGCACTGTACAGTCTGGGGCTGCCAAGTATACCCGTGTAGGCATCACAGATGGCTGAACTGTGTACACACATACCCACACACAGCAGATACAACTGTAGGGCTCCACCACATCCACATGCATACTGCACAGTCATGCCCAGTATATGCACCGGCCCTTACACACACACATGATGTCATCCATTGGTACAGCCTATGCCCTGGCACACATATCACCCTGTGCATATGATGAAGCCTGTGCCTCAGCACTGTGTGCCACACCATCGGTGTGCGGTTATGCAAACATATTCTGATGCACAGGGTGGACAAGATACTGAGAGGTGTATGTGATACCTGTGTCCGCATAGTGCGCGATGTGTATGTTGCAGTGGTTGTGTATGACAGGTGACAGGTGCGTATGTGACGTGGGTTGTGTACCGACATCATGCAGCAGACATACCATGTAGTGCAGGTGCAGCATACATTGATCTGTGTACACGGTATGCGTGGCGGTTACATGTGTAGCACCATGTTGGTTCTGTTAACCTGTATGCTAAATATGGTGTACTTGCATGTGCCTACTGGGAGCACTGTTATCAGTCCCCCACGTGTAGCTGTGGTTTACCCACAGGCACATCTGGCAATATCAGCATACCACAGGTACCCGCAACCTGCATGGACCCCTACATAGGTACATAGGCGCATAGGTACATACCAGCCTATGTGCCCTACGGCATGTGTAAGCTTAGCCAGAGTGTGTGTGGCTGTCACCACCCCTTAGGATGAGGATACTACATCCATCGGTTCACTGTCCCTCTGTCCAGCAGTGACACAGAGATGATGCCTGGCGCATACCTACGATCACACATCCACACGTCAGGATTACTCTTGGACAAAGTCAGTCAGTGGCTCTGCTTCACATGGGCTGGGAATCCTTTCCATGTTGTAGGGGGTCTCTGGGCGATGACCCTGTCCCCCCAGCATGTCCTATTGATGTCCGTGTTGAGGTGTCTGTCAGTTGCATCTGTGCGCGTTTGCTTGGAGCCTAGGAGGTGGAACATGTCCATGTCACCCAGGTCGGACATGGCCGTGTATGACAGGCACAGATCACCTCAGAGCAGGCGGGCTGAGAAGGTATACAGCCGGAGTCCCCTCGGTCGGGCAGCGTGTGACACATGTCTCAGCACCTTCATCCCTGTGTTGTGGAACGTTTGTGGTCCTTCCAAGTGCTGCAGGTGTCAGGTTAGGTACATCCCAGATGTGGCGTTGTATGCAATCATTGGTCTGATGTGTGAAGAGTACAGGGGTACAATGAACTCCCCTGATGTGGATGTGAATCCCTTCCTGAACAGGTGGCCACAGTGGAATGTCTTCCCAACCACATTGGCAATGTGAGTGTTGACAGAGGTTACCGACAGGTGTGGTACCCATGTCCCTGATCACGTCCACCATGTTTAATGGATTACCACCTATATGGTAAGTCGGGGTGAACATGTCTTTCACACTGGGTAGGTCTACACCTTCCCTGGCATGTAGCAGCAGGCCATGGCTCTGGCACCAGTTATCCATTTCTATGAGACCCCAGGTGGATGTCCGTGTCTGATGGGGTGTTGAGTATGGTGGCCGGTGTGCAGTCATCTGCATACCTTGTCTGCCACAATCCCCCTATGTTTGCATGCACATTGGAAGGTTGAATGCTGAACAGGAGGGGGCCCAGGACTGAGCCCTGTGGGCCACCAGTCGAGACCAGCTTGGCGTCTGACATGGCACCAGGAACACAAACCCTGTGTGGTGTGACCTCCATCCAGTTGGCAAACCATCGTGTGACATATGTCTCCACATGTGCAGCTAGTGAGCCGTTCCATGCTGCCCGTGGAGTGTTGTTTGAGCGCACCCGCCAGGTCATGGTAGTCTGTGCAAACCGATGTACCCCATCAATGGCCTTAGTGACCCTCCAGACAGGTCGAGCAGGTTTGGGAGGCAGGGTCTGCCCTTGACTAAGTCGATGTGGGTATGTTCCGGTATTGGCTGTACACCACTGTCTGTATTTATGGGCTCCAGTATGGACCTCCCCACAGCTTTGCAGACAAGGCTTGTCAAGCTGATAGGGCAGGGATGTCTACAGTCCATAAGAGCACTACCCTGGTGTAGTGGGACCACAGTTGCCGTATGCCATCCAGCGGGGATCTAGCCCGTAGTAAGCCTAAGATGACACAGCGGCCTCATGTGTGGGGCGAGGTTGTGTAGCACACAGCCAGGGACACCATCTGGTCCCATTGGTGCTGTGTTCACCGCTTAACAGATATCAGATCTCTCATGGGCATATGGGATCTTTGGGAGGCTAGACTCTGGTGGGATGGATATGTCCCCTCTTGGGGGGGGGTAGATGTATGCATGGAATATGTCCGCTGGTTTGTTGACAATGTCTGTGGGTTCAGTGATCATTGTACCATTCTGGAGTAATTCCGGGCATGACTGTGTGCTCCCACCCATGTCCCTACCACAGCTAAGAAAGGCCCTATGGTTGTCTTATGTGTCCTCTGCAGTACCACTCCCACAAGCGGCCTTGGATGATTGTATGTGTGATCGTATGTTAACGCCGGTATTAATCAGTGATGCCTTCCCTGGTACTGATATTGCTCTGTCATGTATTAGCTCTAACTCTTGTTGTACAGTTTGTCAATGACTGGGGTCCACCAGACCATGTGCCTGCCTTCGGTGGACAAGGTCCTGATGTTATCAGGATCGCTTGGTGCAGACATCCCTGGGGTGCTCATAGAAGGCATTTGTAAGGGTTTCAGCAGTGTGGCCTGTGTTTACCACTGGCATGGAGGCCTTGTAGGGTACCACACGATGCATTATGGCGTGTGTGGTTCGCTGTGGAGAGGTCGTCACTTTGGTCTCCCATGCGGTGTTGGGTGCAGGATCACGGATCACCAGTGGATTCACTATACGGTCTGACATCACCATTGAGGGATGTACATCCTGTGTGGAGCATATTGTCCCCATGTGTGATGATCAGAACTGGTATACGTCCCCCGCTTGTGGGTATGGCGTATGGGTGTTCCACAGCAGTCAGGTGTATGAACACCTGGGACCTTTGGCGTAGGGTGTTGTGTCCTGGGTAATGTTCTCGGTCTATGTATGGGTGGTTGATGTCACCCAATATGACGGTGTTGTGAGAGCATTCACACTCACCAGTGTCTTCAGGACGGCTGTGCAGGTATCCTGGGTTTGGGAGGATGGTCTGTAGCATGCAACAGACTGTAGGGCAGTCCTAACCATGGTTAATTGCACCTGGATATTCCCCGCTGCTATGTGCATCTCTGCCAACATGGAGGTGTGTGTATCCTTCATGGAAATGGAGACTCCCCCTCCTTCTGTGTTAGGTCCAGGTTATGGTCCTGAACGCGTGATATGGGGTATGACCCGATAGTGCTGGGGTGCTCTCAGCAGCCCTGACCAATGTTTCAGTCACAGCACTGACATCGATGTCCTCCATACTGAGGAGGGCATTTGAGGGTGTGCAGCTTGGCCGTAGACCACTGGCAGTGAGCAGTATTATCCTGTGTGTTCTCCAGGCTTGTAGTGTAGGGTGGTAGGTTTATCATTCCAGCCGTGCCTGCAGTGAGCACTGTGAGGGTGGCAGGTGCCTTCGCCAAACCCTTGAAGACCAGGGGCGACAGCTGCCAGCCATACCATGCGAAGGGGCGTGGCGTGCCAAGCATGTCATCCCAGGTATGAGGAATCCGGATCCCCTCAGACTGACACAGGTAACCAGGCACATTATCAAGGGTGACCACATTGAGCCAGTATAGTGGCATCATACTTGATGAGGGTGGGATACTGCCCAGGGTCAGGGACATGCCGGCCTGGGCTACACAATCTGAGTGGCCCTCTATGTCTCCTGTAATGTATCCCAGGGTGGTATGCCACCAGTCGTTGACACCAGCATGGGCAATGACCGTGTCATACCTGTACATGCTGCGGAGTGACCTGATTGCGTGTGTTATGTGGCGTATACCAGCGCCCGGCAGGCAGCATACTGTGATCATTCCCTTGTTCAGTGTGGTGGGTGGGACGTCGGTGTGTCTGGCAGTGGTGTCACCCATTACAGGTGTGTCTGGCAGTGTGTGTGTCGCCTTTGGGGTTCGACAGTTTAGCACACAGACGTTGAGAAGTATGTGTTGCATGTCCTAAATCTTGTGGAGGCAGTAGCTTGTGTGTCTGCTTCACAGTGCTCTTTAGGTTCGTGACATGTCTTACAGTGCCTCCAGGTATGTCTTAGTGTGTTCATGTGTTTGATTAGCATTTGCGATAGTCACATGTGACACTGGGTATGTGGTAAGCATGGTGTCCTTCCCCTCCCGCGTGGTCTTGCCGGTCATGGTTTGAGAGAGCACAGCCCCCTGTCTGGCTATATAGTTGCGTCTGTCACATGTATTATGTTCATTGGGGGAGGTGCGTCTTGTCCGTGTCCATGAGGCACCTGTTACAGTGGCCAGGGCGGCCCAGATTCACCATCTGAACAGGAGAGGTCGCTAGCAATTGACCCTTCGACATGCCAGAGAATGTGAATGCATTTGCTGTGTAACGGTTCAGAAGGCACCTATAGGAAGTGGGCACACAAGGGGATTCTAGGCCAGTGTAGTACTCCATTTAGTATACATGTGCTTTATCTATGTAGGAATACTATGGGAGCAGGTGCAGAGCTTTTGTGATATAGAGAACAGACAGTCGGGATTGCAAGAAGAGGTCATACACATAAACCTGCGAGCACGGGCGGATACAGTGTAATGTTGCTTACACGGTACATGGCCATGTCCACATATACTGCCTGGCGCCTGTGGTCGGTGCCACAGGCTACGGTGGACAGAGACATCACATGCATGGCATGACACAGTACAGGTATGGTGACATTCTGCAGGTGTCGTGCGCAGTGTGCTGGCTACTGTCCGCAGGTGTCACCTGTCAGCTGTGGTGCACAGTGTTCGCGACAGTCGGATGCTGTGCCGGTACAGGAATATTCCCGTATTCGGGCGTACACCTCTATGGCACACACACCATTGTGTGCAGATGGGGACACCTGTCTGTGTGGTCGGCACCCTCACAAGACAATGCACCCGATCGCCATGTCACAGGGGTGGTCTTGCACAAGTGGCCAGTAAGGCTCACAGGTATGGCAATGATAGGGCTGTACAATGCAGCACCACTACGGGATGGTCACCCTTGTGGTCAGTGTCCAGTCACAACCACGATATCTGCATACACCCTCTCAACAGGCAGCAGACATACACACATGTTGACACACTGACATGGTGGTGGCCACACATGTCTACGGAGGGTGGCGTGTTGCATGTACTACACCATCCACATCGATGCACCCTACACTGAGGTAGGTACAGATCTCTACCATGGTGTACAGTGATGTGTGGCACGTGGCATATAGTCCCCCTGATCTGTGGCATACATGGGCACACATTCCTGCACACATGTTGGTGCTAGGAATGCCACACCCGCTACATGGGATTTGTGCAGGCGTGCAGCGGTATGTGGTGCATCCTGCGTACTACCACTGTATCTAGCAGCTGTGCCAATATCTGCACGTGGGAGGTGGTAGGGGTTACAGTGGCAATGTGACATATGGTCGATCCCGCATGGCCGATGGGTATGCATCATGGCAGCTGTCATGTAAAGGCGACATAGCAGACTGTATGCACATGGCAGGGTCGGATGGTGTGTGACACACGTGTGACCAGCACCTGCACACATGCATGTGGACAGGTGTTTGAACAAATGGTGTACACACAGACTGCCATGCGTGCTGTTACTATGCCACCATATGACGGCCCCCATGATGGGTATGCATGTGGGAGGGGGTTGCAACTGTATTCTGGACACCAGACACCGCCCCTGCATGGCTGCACCGTGCACAGTACACGTGTCACATGTATCCCCTGTTGCCATGTGTGTATGCATTGCTACATTGTGACGTGTGTCAACATACATGGAACATGGACTGTGGTTTGGTATCACAGCTGTCACAGGCAAACTGTACAAGGGTATGTGTCCCTGTGAACACCGCTACACCCTGTAGGGGGTGCATACCACAGACATGTATCTGCCTTCCCTTCGTGTGTGTATTACCGCGTACGCCTGTGTCATGCATGTGGTACATCACAGGCTTTGTATGTGTCCTGCGTGCAGTCCATGCACACAGCCAGGAAATCACATATGTCACATATCCGGACATTGTTTCACTGTGGTACAGCTGCAGTCATGTGTCATACCTGTGTCAGGCCCATGGTATGTGTGGAGCACGTCTGTCCATGTGTACTGGTACGGGTGGACTACATCTCACCTGTGGGATCATTGATAGTACATGTGTACTCTGCACGACGGATGTACACCGCCACATAGTCTTCTGGACATATGTCACATGCAGTTTCTGGACCGTGAGGCATACTGCTGCACCAATGACATGGTGCTGGCATAGCAGCTACGGTGTACACTACGGTGTGTACATGTTCAGCCTGCACTCGTGACGCCTGTGCTGTTATCTGTGTGTGTACGTGTGACTACATGTGTGTCCACCCTGCGCGTGTGTACGGGTTTACCTGGCCGTGACTTGCGGTGTGTGCACTCCGTCTGCATGCCGGACGGCGCGTAGCACATACTACGTGTGTGAGCATGGCCGGGTCGCTGTTGTGTGGGTGGACACACCACGGTCCACATTCTGCCTCCCATGCCGCCCCATGTGTATGCCTGTCTGCACTGTGCCGAATCTAAGTGTCTGAGCATGCCCAGTAAGCAGCTGTGTAGATGGAGACACAGTACAGTGCACACCGCGCCCGTCTGCATTGATACGGGTGCATGCCTGTTTTCGCTCCACAACTGCCGCGTCTGTGGCATGGCCGGGTTGCTGTTGTGTGGCTGGAACACACGACTGGGCACATTCTGCCTCCCATGCCATCGCAGCCCCATGTGTATGCCTGTCTGCACTGTGCGAATCTAAGTGTCTGAGCATGCCCAGTAAGCAGCTGTGCAGATGGAGACACAGTACAGTGCACACCGCGCCCGTGCAATGATACCCGGTGCATGCCTGTTTCCTCCGCACTGCCACGCCTGTGGCATGGCCGAGTTGCTGTTGTGTGGCTGGACACACACGACGGTCCACATTCTGCCTCCCATGCCGCCGCCCCATGTGTATGCCTGTCTGCACTGTGCCGAATCTAAGTGTCTGAGCATGCCCAGTAAGCAGCTGTGTAGATGGAGACACAGTACAGTGCACACCGCGCCCGTCTGCATTGATACCCCGGGTGCATGCCTGTTTCTCCTCCGCAACTGCCACGTCTGTGGCATGGCCGGGTTGCTGTTGTGTGGCTGGACACACACAATGGTCCACATTCTGCCTCCCATGCCGTCGCCCCATGTGTATGCCTGTCTGCACTGTGCCGAATCTAAGTGTCTGAGCATGCCCAGTAAGCAGCTGTGTAGATGGAGACACAGTACAGTGCACACCGCGCCCGTCTGCATTGATACCCCGGGTGCATGCCTGTTTCCCCTCTGCAACTGCCACGTCTGTGGCATGGCCGGGTTGCTGTTGTGTGGCTGAACACACACGACGGTCCACATTCTGCCTCCCATGCTGTCGCCCCATGTGTATGCCTATCTGCACTGTGCTGAATCTAAGTGTGTGAGCATGCCCAGTAAGCAGCTGTGTAGATGGAGACACAGTACAGTGCACACCGCGCCCGTCTGCATTGATACCCCGGGTGCATGCCTGTTTCCCCTCCGCAACTGCCACGTCTGTGGCATGGCCGGGTTGCTGTTGTGTGGCTGGACACACACGACGGTCCACATTCTGCCTCCCATGCCGTCACCCCATGTGTATGCCTGTCTGCACTGTGCCGAATCTAAGTGTCTGAGCATGCCCAGTAAGCAGCTGTGTAGATGGAGGCACAGTACAGTGCACACCGCGCCCGTCTGCATTGATACTCCGGGTGCATGCCTGTTTCCCCTCCGCAACTGCCACGTCTGTGGCATGGCCGGGTTGCTGTTGTGTGGCTGGACACACACGACGGTCCACATTCTGCCTCCCATGCCGTCGCCCCATGTGTATGCCTGTCTGCACTGTGCCAATTCTAAGTGTCTGAGCATGCCCAGTAAGCAGCTGTGTAGATGGACATACAGTACAGTGCACACCGCGGCCGACTGCATTGATACCCCGTGAGCATGTCTGTCTCCCCTTCGCAACCAGTCGGGGGTACACACGATGTCTGCTACTAGGCGTGTAGCCATGGCCATTGACATCCTGCATAGCCATGGTGATCATCCAGGTGACTCATATGTGGCTGTCATGCCACATTGGCTGCTTACATCCTGCACGCCGGATGCCCTCTCATAGGGTATACTGTAATGTGGTGCATCCCGTATTCATGTCGTGATGTACTGCTCCGTAGTTAGTTGGTATTCCCGACTGCAGCACTACCGTGTTACTGTACGGCCACCTTGGGATGGTAACAGGCTGTGTGACTGCGCACTCTGTCTTCATTCCCTATCGGCCGCATTGCCTCTGCAGATGATACCACCCACCTAGGGGTATGCCTCCTGACAGTGCTGTGCTCAGTAATCTCGGTAGCACGTTCTGTAAATGCATCATGCTGTAGTGAGTTCATGTAGGTAGGCGTAGGTTCGACTCCCGGCCCTTGTGTGTGTGTGTGTGTGTGTGTGTGTGTGTGTTTCCAGCTGCCTCCGCGGATGAACATGCTTTTAGACGCTTCGCAACACATACCTTTGCTATTGCCAGCTATTCCCTTACGGGTGATGTCACCTGCCTAGAAGTATGCCTCTGACAGCGCTGTGCTCGGTAATCTTGGTAGCGCATTCTGTAAATGCTTCATGCTGTAGTGAGTTCATGTAGGTAGGCGTAGGTTCGACTCTCGGCCCTTCCCTGTGTGTGTGTGTGTGTGTTTCCAGCTGCCTCCGCAGATGAACATGCTTTTAGACGCTTCGCAACACATACCTTTGCTATTGCCAGCTATTCCCTTACGGGTGATGTCACCCGCCTAGAAGTATGCCTCTGACAGCGCTGTGCTCGGTAATCTCGGTAGCACGTTCTGTAAATGCTTCATGCTGTAGTGAGTACATGTAGGTAGGCATAGGTTCGACTCCCGCCCCTTCCCCGTGTGTGTGTGTGTGTGTGTGGTGTGTGTGTTCACAGCTTCCCTAGTAGAGTGGAGTTATTTTAGATGCTTGGCAACACATACCTTGGCTATCGGCGGCCATTCCTTTACGGATGTTGTCACCCACCTGTACATGTACCTCTGACGGTGGTGTGTTCGGTGGTCCACGTAGCGCGTTCCATACCTGTGTCATACTGTTGTGCAGTTGGGTATGTGGGGGTGTGGTCAATCACCATGCCTGCCACATGTGTGTGTGTGTCCATGCTCCCAGCTGCATGGGTTCATAGGGTATGCTTTGAGGTTTCCGCAGAACACTCATATCCTGCCACCATCCCTGTGTTTGTGGATGGTGAGACGCAGCTCGTGGACTGCATGTGTGCCTGCTGTGGTTGGCGACCTCCGTAGCGTGTTCTCCACGTGCACCCTGCTATGGAGTGGTGGGGTGGTGCCGTGTACGTTACACGCACGGGCTTGCCACATGTGTCCGTCTGTTTCTCTGTCATTGTATATATGCACTATGTTTGTGCCCGTAGTGCTGCTCTTGCATGGACAGCTGTCTGTCCCATGTATGATATTTGCACGGCTGACACATAGAACTGTGGTACGATGCATATCCACTCATTGTCCATGCACCGTCCGTATTCCAGAACACCCTAGAGACATCTGCTGGATATCATGGCAGACAGCTATCCTTGCTGTACTGACACTGTGCCCGTGCGCCATAAGCCTTGTGTGTAATTGCCTATTTATGGTGTGTGTATGTCTAACTGTGCTGTATGCATGGTGGTGTGTGTCCTGCTATAGCCATCTGTGCAGGTGTCGCCACTATGGGTAATCCTTGTGGACCGCTGTTTCATGTGCACTTCTGCACATACCTGCAGACCGTACTACCCTCCTCACGGCAGCGGCCTTAGATCGACTGCTGCCCTAGGCTGTAGGGCTCCATGGCGCACACCACCACAACACATGGTGCCCCCATCCTGGTATACCTACATGACACACCTACTAGACAGGTGGCCCTACTAGTGCAGCACCCTGGGCAGCCGCAGGATTGGCGTATGCCTACGGCCGGCTATGAGCACATCACAAGGCATACGTCTACATTCGGTGTTTTACGACAGCTAGGTTATAATACCAGAGGGGGGACCTCATCAACTATGCTTTAGAATGCAGATTTAGATGGGTTATTAGGTGGAGGGTTGACCACACACCAGGGCTGACCGGTGAAACACTGCTGAAGCCTCTTTTGAGAAGCAGGTGGCTTAAACCCCCGTGACAGGAATGTAGTTTAGGTACAGATATACAGTTAACACACATTAGTCCACTCTTTCAGTTGCGTACCACTGTATTACATTGATATGATATGCATATCTTCTATATATATTGTTAGATCTTTGGTTGATGAGTATTAGGCATAGTACAATATCATATAATACATGTGTTACTAGGATGTTTTCTGGGATGTTAATATATGTGTGTAGTTAACATTGCGTCTGTGCTTTCTATGCTGTGGTTACATGTTCATTGTTTGCTGAGAAATTAACCAATGAAAGTGTAAGGGGGGATATTTAAAGCCTGGATGCTTCTATCATGTAAGTCTGGCGGAGCCTCTGGTGAAAGCGCTTACATGTCCATGAAGTAACCTTTGTATGCCATTTGTGACCTGTCGTGGACAATGTCTACGTTGACTGTTTCATCTACCTATGTGTGTTTTGGATTGTGTGCCATAAGGTGCCAGCGGTTCTTTGATGTTGATTAGGTGTATTCCATGGTCAATTGACATTAATCCTATTAATTCACTGAAGGATGTTCTCCATAAGTGGTAACGCCATAATGTGGCCATCCTATGACCTTCCTAGCTGATGTTGTTTTTGTGCCATTGGTATGTGTTCCACAGGTCGCCCATTTCTTCCGCGGTATGGAAGCGAGTGATCCCCATTATGGTGCTGGCAGATTGAGTGCTGTGTGCGCTTGTATTCACACGGCGGTCTGGCTTTGTATGGGGTGTGTCTACTGTAGTCCCTATCTGTATTTCCTGTGTTATGCCTCACTGCAGCTGTGTGATTCCACCAGGTTTGCAGTTATGGGTGCCATCTTGGTCCTACGCTTGTCCATCCATGGCGATTGCCTACTGGACACTGGTATAGAGCAGTACACATTTCACACCTGCATTTAGCATTATCCGGTGGATGCTTTGCACAATTAGTGGGGAGTAAGGCATGTGCTACTCCCACATCCCTCCCACGGTGCGGGACAACATATTATCTGCCAGACAACACCGAGCCCCGTTTCTGCATACCCAGGATCCCATGGCTGCAACCCTCAACGGTACCCATTACACATCCGTCACGTGTGCGGGAATGGGATGTGGACGCACCTCTATGGACTCTACAATCTGGGAATTTCTGTTCATATGTCCTGCATTTCATGGACAGTTGTCATCAACCTTGAACACGCTGGAGGTGCATATGTCTGGCTGTCCCGTAGTCACGGCTGTCAGTTCTTCTGGGTCTCTCGATCGCAGCTGGTTGACATTGCGCATGGATGGATCTTTGGGGTCCTACTATGAACACCAATGTGCATATGTAAAGTGTAGAACTTGTTGGACTGTGTCCATCTGGACAGTGGTTTTGACTGCAGCTGTATGTTCCCCAATCGGGGTTGTCTGTTTGACTACCCATATTATGTAGTGCTACGGAAACCAGGTGTTTCATAACTGAATACAAATGGTGTCCATCCACGGATGCAGGTTAGCGACTGCTTTCAATACACCTCAGAAGGCCCAATAGGAAATATCCGCCACTATATTGTCATAATAACACCAGCAAAACATGTAGATCCTGTTTATTCATTGACAGATGTTCTTTATCAGTGTGATCGCCATTGTTTAACCATCCTATGACCTTACTAGTTGACGTTGTTGGTGTGCCATTAATATGTGTTCCACAGGTCGCCCATTTGTTCCGCAGTATGGAAGCGAGTGATCCCCATTCTCCTGCTGGCAGATTGAGTGCTGTGTACGCGGTAGTCGCCACGGCTGGATTTCTATGGGTGTGTCTACTGTAGTCCCTATCTGTATTTCCTGTGTTATGCCTTACTGCAGCTGTACTTCCACCAGGTTTGCAGTTATGGGTGCCATCTTGCTCGTGACGCCTGTCCATCCATGGAATTGCCTACTGGACACTGGTATAGGGCTGTACACATTTCACACCTGCATTTAGCAATATCCGGTGTATGCTTTGCATTATTAGTGGGGAGTGAGGCATGTGCTACACCTACATCCCTCCCACGGGGCGGGACAATGGATTATCTGCCAAACAACACTGAGCCCCATTTCTGCATACCCACAATCCCATGGCTGACACCCTCGACAGTACCCATTACACATCCTTCATGTGTGCGGGACTGGGATGTGGACGAACTTCTATGGACTCGACAGTCCGGGGTTTTCTGTTCATATGTCCTGCATTTCATGGACACTTGTCATCAACACTGAACACGCTGGTGGTGCATATGTCTAGCTGTGCCATGGTCACGACTGTTGCTTCTCCTGGTTGGACGATGAAGGCTGGATGGTATTCCGTACGGGACAATTTTTGGGTCCTACAATGGACACCAATGTGCATATGTAAAGTGTAGAACTTGTCGGACTGTGTCCATGTGGCCAGTGGTTTTGACTGCTGCTGTATGTTCCCCATTCGTGGATGTCTGCTTGACTACCCATAGTGTGTAGTGCTACGTAAACCAGGTTTTCCAAAACCGACACCAAATGGTGTACATCCAATGATGCAGGTTAACAACTGCTTTAAGTAATCCCCAGAGGTCCCAGTAGGGAAGTATCGCCACTTTCTTGTCAGAATGACACCACCATAACAGGTAGATCACGAGCACTTGGTCTTACCGGGCATTTGCAAATGTAATTAGCAGAAACATATCACTAAATGAATAATAATACATATTTTAATAATAAAGTTAATCTTATGTTATTTGGACAATAGCTTCTGCTATTGACATACAATGCTGTGGGTGGTGCCGGTTACCATACAGATGGCTTTCTCAAAGGCAATTCACAATTCTGAACACTACTGTGGTCTCCTTTAGGACCCTTAGCCAGTGGTCAACATTACTCAAGCCACTGCATCACTTACATATGCCTTCTACCGGCACCTACAGGACTGCATGGATCAGGCATTCCTTACCCAACTGTGGTTCTTTGTACCAATGCCAAGCATCCAGTGTGGTGTACCCCAGCCATACCAAGCTGTACAACGAGAGGAAGTGGCTACTACAAGACAGAGCAGACTCCTTGTGAGGTATGACACCCTTGTTCATTATATGTGAAGAGCTACAAGCTCTCATGACATAATCCGGGGCAGGTTACACAGATATATCTCCAAGGACTCGACAGACAATCATAGCCTTCATTAGCTATGCTGGACACCTGGGAGGTAACTCCCAGATATGCTCTGACTGGGTTCACAATGATGTGAAGTGTACTGAACATACACACATTGCCAACATACTGGCTGACAGGTTCGGTGAAGACATCTCCACCCCCTCCCCCCCACATGGAGAGATGTCTGTACCAGCGGATTGTGGCCCCCGAATGTTCTGTAACGCACAGGTGGGACATGCTCTCTCCAAGGTAGTGAACACAGCATCCATGGGACCAGCTGGTGTCCCGTCTGGGTACTCCGCTCTCTCATTGAGGTATTAGACCCACAGCTCGGTCAGCTGTTTGGTCTTAGCTTCACCTCGGTAGCATTACCCAAGTTGTGGCGCACGCCACTGTAGTCCCACTTCACAGGGGCAGTGCCTCCACTGACCCTGGTTATTACCGTCCCATTAGCATGAGATTCCTTATCTGGAAAGACATGGGGAAGGATCATACTGCAGCCCATAGATGACGACTTAGGGAACCTGCATACTTTGCATCCAACCCAGTTTGGTTTGGTCAGGGGCAGATCATGCGTTTAAAACCTGGTTGACGTTTTAGGGACAGTCACCGAGGCCATTGATGAGGGTCATGCAGTCCATACAGCCTACCTCGACCTGGCAAAGGCCTTCAACACAATACTCCCCTCGGGTATCATTGATAAACTCATCGGCTTGGATGTGAACTCGTACATCGCGGGATGGGTTGCAAACTGGCTAGGTGACACAACCCGGTCATAGTTGCTGGCAGCATGTCAGACTCCACTGCCTGTCACAGGCGGTGTCCCACGGGCTCTGCCCTGGGTCCACTCTTTTTCTACATCTACATTTCCAAAGTACAAGCACACACCAGGGGTTAGGGCTGACATTGTTTGTAGATGACTGCGAACCGGGTGCCATAGTGGGACGGACATCTGACACAGATATGGATATCTGCTGTCAGGGACATGGCCTACAGCTAAATGCCGGGTTATGCATAGTCATACCCATTGGGAAGAACAGGTCACCCTGTCCGCCATATGGGTGGCAGTCCACTGATCACGGGGGACTTACCAGGGATCTGGGGACCCAGGTTGTCAGTCACCATTCGATTCGACACACACGTTGCTATATCGTGGTTGGTAGAACTTCTACATTGCCCACCTGATCGTGCAGGATTCACATCTAGATCAGGGTAGGTCATCATCTCCTTGTACTCATTACTCATTGGACCTATGATTGAGTACATTGCCCAGTTCGGAAGGTATCTGACCCGACACCTACAGCAGCTGGGAAGGCCCCATAGGTTCATCGTCAGACAGATGCAGGGTGTCAGGATTTGTGTTATGCTGCCCCACTGTAAGGACTCCTGCTCCATTCAGTCACATACCACTTGTTCAGTGGTGACCTGTGCCTGACATACGAGGCCATGTCGACCCATATTTGATGACTATACTTCACCTACTGGATCTACATCCCTCAGAACCGAGGGCAGGTGGCGTGAACCTTGACACGGTCATTAATAGAATGTGTTGGGTGACACATACATCACCCAGACACTCACTATGGAACAACATCACAGTAGATGTGAGGCAGAGAACCTTGCTAGCCTTGTTCGAGGGGATATTGTCCATTGGATGGGGATTGCAGATATACCCAGGGATTACATCATTGTCACTGCTTGACAGAGGTACAGCAATATAATAGGCATTTTATCTCCAGACTGGAGGGTTGGCGAGGTAACATAACTGCGGCCTAGGGTTATGGCTGCCCTTGGGTACATAGCCTACTCTGTACCTATGGACCTATGAACCTATGTTCATAGTTTGTCCCGTTCACACTTGTCTATCCCCTATCCTCATTCTTATGTATATTTCTGTAACGTGATTGAACTATGTATTACCTGCAGGTATGCTGTCTACAGTGCATACGTCACAGTTGATTACAGTGTATCTGTGTACCTACCTCTGTGATACTGAGGACTACCACACATCCTTCACAGCATTACATGCATATGTCCATTCTATTATTCTTTTGGCCTGAGGGGGGGTGTTAAGGCAACGGTTCCACGTGTCCCTGTTTGTGCACGCGTCATGGTGGTCTTTGACCAGCCTCCGTTGCTGTCGTGGGATGGACGGTAGTGTTGGTGTGTGTTTGGCATGTGTTTTCACTGCTGGTACATCTGTGGGAGGTGGGGTTGGCACATGTTCCTCTTTGCAGGGGCCCCATCCTGGACATTTGTGTCATGCAGCTACACTTGGCTTGCGTGCCATATGTCCTGTGCTATTCCCACAGTCGTGTATGTCTTCCTGCATTACTACCGCGTGTTACTGGCTGTTTGTATCTGGTACTCATGGCTATTATGGTGGATAGCTTGGCCTGTTCCCATGCTATGACATACCCATCCATCCAGGCATATACATGTTATTCCATCCTGCGTTGGCGTGGGTGTTTGCCGTCCGGCAACGCGCTACTCTCATGTGTGATGTCCCACCTTCCCTTCTGTGCCTGTGGCACCCTGTTGGGCGTCCTGCTTGGTGGGCAGATGTTCCGCCATATGTGTTGTGTTTGACATGTCTGCATAGCTAATCATCGATGCGGTGGCTGAACATACCGCCTTGTCCATGGGATGTCGCATTAGGGTCTTTGGACTGTCACGTTTATGTTCATCAACCTTGAACACGCTGGAGGTGCATATGTCTGGCTGTCCCGTAGTCACGGCTGTCAGTTCTTCTGGGTCTCTCGATCGCAGCTGGTTGACATTGCGCATGGATGGATCTTTGGGGTCCTACTATGAACACCAATGTGCATATGTAAAGTGTAGAACTTGTTGGACTGTGTCCATCTGGACAGTGGTTTTGACTGCAGCTGTATGTTCCCCAATCGGGGTTGTCTGTTTGACTACCCATATTATGTAGTGCTACGGAAACCAGGTGTTTCATAACTGAATACAAATGGTGTCCATCCACGGATGCAGGTTAGCGACTGCTTTCAATACACCTCAGAAGGCCCAATAGGAAATATCCGCCACTATATTGTCATAATAACACCAGCAAAACATGTAGATCCTGTTTATTCATTGACAGATGTTCTTTATCAGTGTGAACGCCATTGTTTAACCATCCTATGACCTTCCTAGTTGACGTTGTTGGTGTGCCATTAATATGTGTTCCACAGGTCGCCCATTTGTTCCGCGGTATGGGCGAGTGATCCCCATTCTCCTGCTGGCAGATTGAGTGCTGTGTACGACGGTAATGCATGCGGCGGTCTGGATTTCTATGGGGTGTGTCTACTGTAGTCCCTATCTGTATTTCCTGTGTTATGCCTTACTGCAGCTGTGTACTTCCACCAGGTTTGCAGTTATGGGTGCCATCTTGCTCGTACGCCTGTCCATCCATGGGAATTGCCTACTGGACACTGGTATAGGGCTGTACACATTTCACACCTGCATTTAGCAATATCCGGTGTATGCTTTGCATTATTAGTGGGGAGTGAGGCATGTGCTATACCCACATCCCTCCCACGGGGCGGGACAATGGATTATCTGCCAAACAACACCGAGCCCCATTTCTGCATACCCACGATCCCATGGCTGACACCCTCAACAGTACCCATTACACATCCTTCATGTGTGCGGGACTGGGATGTGGACGAACTTCTATGGACTCGACAGTCCGGGGTTTTCTGTTCATATGTCCTGCATTTCATGGACACTTGTCATCAGCACTGAACACGCTGGTGGTGCATATGTCTAGCTGTGCCATGGTCACGACTGTTGCTTCTCCTGGTTGGACGATGAAGGCTGGATGGTATTCCGTACGGGACAATTTTTGGGTCCTACAATGGACACCAATGTGCATATGTAAAGTGTAGAACTTGTCGGACTGTGTCCATGTGGCCAGTGGTTTTGACTGCTGCTGTATGTTCCCCATTCGTGGATGTCTGCTTGACTACCCATAGTGTGTAGTGCTACGTAAACCAGGTTTTCCAAAACCGACACCAAATGGTGTACATCCAATGATGCAGGTTAACAACTGCTTTAAGTAATCCCCAGAGGTCCCAGTAGGGAAGTATCGCCACTTTCTTGTCAGAATGACACCACCATAACAGGTAGATCACGAGCACTTGGTCTTACCGGGCATTTGCAAATGTAATTAGCAGAAACATATCACTAAATGAATAATAATACATATTTTAATAATAAAGTTAATCTTATGTTATTTGGACAATAGCTTCTGCTATTGACATACAATGCTGTGGGTGGTGCCGGTTACCATACACATGGCTTTCTCAAAGGCCGAATTCACAATTCTGAACACTACTGTGGTCTCCTTTAAGGACCCTTAGCCAGTGGTCAACATTACTCAAGCCACTGCATCACTTACATATGCCTTCTACCGGCACCTACAGGACTGCATGGATCAGGCATTCCCTTACCCAACTGTGGTTCTTTGTACCAATGCCAAGCATCCAGTGTGGTGTACCCCAGCCATACCCAAGCTGTACAACGAGAGGAAGTGGCTACTACAAGACAGAGCAGACTCCTTGTGAGGTATGACACCCTTGTTCATTATATGTGAAGAGCTACAAGCTCTCATGACATAATCCGGGGCAGGTTACACAGATATATCTCCAAGGACTCGACAGACAATCATACGGCCTTCATTAGCTATGCTGGACACCTGGGAGGTAACTCCCAGATATGCTCTGACTGGGTTCACAATGATGTGAAGTGTACTGAACATACACACATTGCCAACATACTGGCTGACAGGTTCGGTGAAGACATCTCCACCCCCCCCCACATGGAGAGATGTCTGTACCAGCGGATTGTGGCCCCCGAATGTTCTGTAACGCACAGGTGGGACATGCTCTCTCAAGGTAGTGAACACAGCATCCATGGGACCAGCTGGTGTCCCGACTGTGTACTCCGCGATCTCATTGAGGAATTAGACCCACAGTTAGGACAGCTGTTTGATCTTAGCTTCACCTCGGGTAACGTACCCAAGTTGTGGCGCACGGCGACTGTAGTCCCACTTCACAGGGGCAGTGCCTCCACTGACCCTGGTTATTACCGTCCCATTAGCATGAGATTCCTTATCTGGAAAGACATGGGGAAGGATCATACTGCAGCCCATAGATGACGACTTAGGGAACCTGCATACTTTGCATCCAACCCAGTTTGGTTTGGTCAGGGGCAGATCATGCGTTTAAAACCTGGTTGACGTTTTAGGGACAGTCACCGAGGCCATTGATGAGGGTCATGCAGTCCATACAGCCTACCTCGACCTGGCAAAGGCCTTCAACACAATACTCCCCTCGGGTATCATTGATAAACTCATCGGCTTGGATGTGAACTCGTACATCGCGGGATGGGTTGCAAACTGGCTAGGTGACACAACCCACGCGGTCATAGTTGCTGGCAGCATGTCAGACTTACTGCCTGTCACAGGCGGTGTCCCACGGGGCTCTGCCCTGGGTCCACTCTTTTTCTACATCTACATTTCCAAAGTACAAGCACACACAGGGGGGTTAGGGCTGACATTGTTTGTAGATGACTGCGAACCGGGTGCCATAGTGGGACGGACATCTGACACAGATATGGATATCTGCTGTCAGGGACATGGCCTACAGCTAAATGCCGGGTTATGCATAGTCATACCCATTGGGAAGAACAAGGTCACCCCTGTCCGCCATATGGGTGGCAGTCCACTGATCACGGGGGGACTTACCAGGGATCTGGGGACCCAGGTTGTCAGTCACCATTCGTTCGACACACACGTTGCTATCGTGGTTCGGTAGAACTTCTACATTGCCCACCTGATCGTGCAGGGATTCACATCTAGATCAGGGTAGGTCATCATCTCCTTGTACTCATTACTCATTGGACCTATGATTGAGTACATTGCCCAGTTCGGAAGGTATCTGACCCGACACCTACAGCAGCTGGGAAGGCCCCATAGGTTCATCGTCAGACAGATGCAGGGTGTCAGGGATTTGTGTTATGCTGCCCCACTGTAAGGACTCCTGCTCCATTCAGTCACATACCACTTGTTCAGTGGTGACCTGTGCCTGACATACGAGGCCATGTCGACCCATATTTGATGACTATACTTCACCTACTGGATCTACATCCCTCAGAACCATGAGGGCAGGTGACGTGAACCTTGACACGGTCATTAATAGAATGTGTTGGAGTGACACATACATCACCCAGACACTCACTATGGAACAACATCACAGTACATGTGAGGCAGAGAACCTTGCTAGCCTTGTTCGAGGGGGATATTGTCCATTGGATGGGGGATTGCAGATATACCCCAGGGATTACATCATTGTCACTGCTTGACAGAGGTACAGCAATATAATAGGCATTTTATCTCCAGACTGGAGGGTTGGCGAAGGTAACATAACTGCGGCCTAGGGTTATGGCTGCCCTTGGGTAGATAGCCTACTCTGTACCTATGGACCTATGAACCTATGTTCATAGTTTGTCCCATTCACACTTGTCTATCCCCTATCCTCATTCTTATGTGTATATTTCTGTGGCATGTGATTGAACTATGTATTACCTGCAGGTATGCTGTCTACAGTGCACATACGTCACAGTTGATTACAGTGTATCTGTGTACCTACCTCTGTGATACTGAGGACTACCACACATCCTTCACAGCATTACATGCATATGTCCATTCTATTATTCTTTGGCCTGAGGGGGGGTGTTAAGGCAACGGTTCCACGTGTCCCTGTTTGTGCACGCGTCATGGTGGTCTTTGACCAGCCTCCGTTGCTGTCGTGGGATGGACGGTAGTGTTGGTGTGTGTTTGGCATGTGTTTTCACTGCTGGTACATCTGTGGGAGGTGGGGTTGGCACATGTTCCTCTTTGCAGGGGGCCCCATCCTGGACATTTGTGTCATGCAGCTACACTTGGCACGTGCCATATGTCCTGTGCTATTCCCACAGTCGTGTATGTCTTCCTGCATTACTACTGCGTGTTACTGGCTGTTTGTATCTGGTACTCATGGCTATTATGGTGGATAGCTTGGCCTGTTCCCATGCTATGACATACCCATCCATCCAGGCATATACATGTTATTCCATCCTTTGCGTTGGCCGTGGGTGTTTGCCCGTCCGGCAACGCTACTCTCCATGTGTGATGTCCCACCTTCCCCTTCTGTGCCTGTGGCACCCTGTTGGGGCGTCCTGCTTGGTGGGCAGATGTTCCGCCATATGTGTTGTGTTTGACATGTCTGCATAGCTAATCATCGGTACGGTGGCTGAACATACCGCCTTGCCCAGATGTGTACAGTTATGGGCACCGTGGCGTGTGCACACCTATGGGGTTTCGACAGGTTCATACCACATGCGGGATGTACACATTCTGCCGATACATTCACATGCAGCCATTTGGATATCTGTACCTGAGGTGGGATGTTAACATGTGGGGTACATATTTGCCCGCGTGGCACTACCTTGGACAATACTTCTTACTACATTTCAGGTATGCCCATTGTGTGTAGGTGTGTAGCTGCGCAGGGCTGCTAGCTGGGTTGGGTGCACGGTCGTACATGGGTGCGGGTTACATGCTATGACGGGGCTGTTGTGTATTACATTTGCATGCATGAGTTCCGCTTCTGGATATTACGCTTCGGCATACGCCGTCCTATGTGTATGCGACGAGCACGTTGCTGGGTGTAGTACATGTTGCTATGCACATGTTTGCCTGTGTTTAGGGTATCTTGTTTCCTTCTTGTTGTTATATCGACACGGCTACCCGGCTGTGTACTCTCACTACTGCTGGTGACCATGCCCATGTCGCTACTTTTATGTGGTTGTGGCGCGCTGACATGCTGCGGTACACCTTCACTGGGTATGCCCACTGACAGTGCATTGCGGGACGGACACGGTATTACGCGTATCCTTTGTTCCTTGGACAGGTACACTTTGGACTTCGTGGGTTAATGTTTGGTTCTCCGTTTTGTGTGAACGGGTACTATGTTGCATAGTCTGCGTACGTTTCATTATCCACGGGCCCTGGCTGGTGCGGTTACTATTGCAGGCGGCCTGTGGCAGTCAGCACTTTAGGTTGCTCATCGCCTGCCGGCTTGGCCACGCCTCCGGACGCATCCTACTTGGGCTCGCTCACGTGCCCTCCGCACGTGTCTGAGGTTGCGGCGCACACTCATTACTATGCATATGGCGCTGCTATGCCGATTATTCACTGCACTGCTGGCGCAAGCCTTACACCGGCCTTGCGCCGAGCTTCATGAATCCCGGGGTATATGTTGGCTGTCACATATGGTTTGCACCTGAAAGTGAAACACTCTATTCTGGTCTGGATGTTCAAAGCTAGCTGTGTTGTCAGTGTATTTACAATAGTTGTATTTACCACATGGATATGTTCCAACTGCTCTATTAGACTGATAAGTGTTCTTAGGATAGCATAACTGCCTTTTAAGGGACTTTGTGTTCCTAAATAGAAACTTAGGCTCAGTGTCTCTCAACTCACAAATATCCCTATCGGTAATAAGAACACCCCAATGTCTCTTTACTATATCCATGTAGGAAGAAATATTGTCTGAATAGTATAAAGGAACCTTAAGTTTCATTCTAGGTGGCTGTTTACCTCTATAGTTGCATTTGGAAAAATAAGGCTTGGCTACCGTCCCCCTCAAACCTGTCACCCCATTGACATTAGTTAGGAGATCTGCCTCATTATATCCTCTCTCTATCAAATATTGACTCAACACCTTGACCTGCTGCTAAAAATCTTCATGTAAATTAAGTCTTGAGGCTCTAAACACCTTATTACGGATCAAATTCCTAAATATATATGAGGGGTGCATGCTGTCATAAGAAAGCAAGTGGTTGACATGACAGGGTTTCCTGTAGAGCTTAGTATATATACCACCAGTACCTTCAACTTCTACACAAACATCTAAAAAATTAATACTTGATTTAGAGTATGTAGAAGTGAATCTCTAAAACGTGGTGCTTATAATGATGTAACTCTCAAAATCTTTAAACTGTTCTTCAGTAACCCCCCTCCCCCCACACATCATCCACAAACCTCCTATAAAGGAGCACATGCTGAGAAAAAGGTCCTTGTAAAACATGTTCCAATTCTCAAACAGCCATGACAGCGTTGGCATAGCTATTGGCACAGGATGTGCTCATAGCCATGCCATTAGGGTTGGGAGGGTGGCCTAATGGTTGAGGTGTTTGCCTTACAAACACAAGGTTCAGGGTTTGAGTCTCACAAGAGATAATTGTCTAGGCTTAAAATGGCTCGCAAGGGCAGTTAGCCTAGTATGAAACTAACTATTACGCTGCCAATAGACTTTACCATCGAATAGGAATACATTATTCTCTAGCACACATTTTAAGACAGCACTAATGTTGACCAGCTCATCTTCACCAGTATTACTGAACCTTCTTAAAAAGCATCCGATGCTCTCTACACCCTGATTGTTGGGTATAACTGTAAAAAGTGATGTAACATGTAGTGTTACCAACAACAAACTCTGTTCACTATTGCAATATTTTTCCAGAAAGGCATGCAGATCACTTAAAAAATGTTCAGTGTCCTTCAGTACATGATTCATTTTATCTAGCATAAGTCTAAGATACTTTTCCAGATAGATGGAAATGGATTCAGTGCACCAATTTTGATCAGAGACAATGGGGTGTAAGGGTGGATTTGTGCTGTCTTTATGTAGTTTAGGGAGTCCCTGTATAATGGGTACAGTGGGATGCATTATTAAGAAATACTCATAAAGATTCTTGTCTGTAAAATTTCTGCTTAACAATGCATTCAAAGTGTCGCTAACATTCTTTATCATAAATTTTACACGACCATAGTGAACCTTTGTATTGATTTTACTGCAAAAGCGCTTATGTTTTAACATTAAAATTTCAATTGGAACTGGAAACCTTGGTCGTACCAGAGTTCTTCTGTGTTTTTATCATTACTTTTGGATTTATTAGAACTCAGGAACCTGTGTGGGCTGGTGACTGTTTTTGTGGTTTTATCTTTGTAAGTAGACAGATTTAAAATTTTTTATATATATATTTTTATTTTGTTTCATTTTATTGTTTTTTTTCTCTTGAAAAGTATTGGTACTACCTAAAAGCTAGGTAAGGTTGTTTGGATAACATAGCTTTTAACTTTACATCTATGTGAACTTGATTGCTTACTTATGGCTTTATGTAAAACTTTGCATTTTATATGCGCACATGTATGCATACGTATAGGCACACACATGCATATATACATATACATATAAGAGTGGACTTAGTTATGTCTCGTGGAGTAGAATGTTGATGTCATGTTGGTCAACATCGAAATGTTGACACTCAATGTGCATGATCTGAGGCTTAGCCTGAAGCAGGCTAAATCAAAAAGAAATGTTTTTGCAGAGGGGTAAGCCCCACTGCACTCCTCATGTGGTGGGAGGTGTCCCCACTCCTCCTGCTAATTATATGTATGTGTGTGTATGTATGTATGTATATGTATATGTATATATATATATATATATATATATATATATATATGTGTGTGTGTGTGTGTGTGTGTGTATATATATATATATATATATATATATATATATATATATATATATATATATGGTTTCATATCACTTCACTGAAAGACCATTTCACTGAGACCAAATCACCTAAAGTTAATTTCACCTAAAACTTATTTCAGTGACAAGTAGTACTCTAAGGCAAGTCAAAGGTATATGTCCTTTTCCCCACTGTAGAGCGATCCTGGTGTTAGTATATACAGTTAGGGGGGACACAACCCCCACATTGGGAGATGTGGGGGAATAGCCCCCCCACTTCATAGGTTCATAGATTAGCACTAGGCTAACTACCCTTTTGGGTCCATTTTAAGCCTAGTCATTCACCCCATGTGAGAATCAAACCGTGCACCTTGTGTCTGTAAGGTAAACACCTTAACCATTATGCCAACCTCCTCCTACTTAATTTGTTTTACATTATTTAGTAAAACCAAATTAGGTGGGAGGGCTATGCCCCCACACCCCCCTAACTATAGGGTATATGTTATTAAATCGACCATTTGGAATGTCGAATACTCGAAGTTCGAACGGGGAAGTTCGAAAAATAGAAATGTCAAAGCCCCTGAAATTCAAATTCTTTCCCAGGGAAAGAATTCGGTTGGCTGTTTCCGCGGCTTCGACATTTCCTCTACTGTGGTGCGAAAGTTACAGATCGGGTTAAGGTAAGTGTGCGAGTGTGACGGATGTTGGGGTTAGGGTGTGGGTAAAGTAAGTGTGCGAAAGTGACGGACTTTAGGGTTAGAGCGCAGGTAAGGTAAGTGTGCGATAGTGACAGACCTTAGGGTTAGGGCGCGGGTAAGGTCAGTGTGCGATAGTGATGGACCTTAGGGTTTGGGTTAAGGTTAGTGCATAGATAGTTGTGTATGTAAGGTGTAGTGTAGGTTTATTAGGGTTTTGGTGTGATTGTGTTGTGTGTGTGTTTTTTGGATCAGTGAATTTTTTCCCTGGAAAAAATTCGCTGTTCTGAGGTTTTGATGTTGTCATATTTCGAACTTCCAAGTTCGAACATATGGTGTTTGAAGTTTTGGAAGTTCGATTATATGACATAGACCCTAACTATATATACTAACACTAGGATGGCACTACAGTGGGGAAAAAACGTATACCTTTGACTTGCCTTAGAGTACTACTTGTCAGTGAAATGAGTTTTAGGTGATTTGGTCTCAGTGAAATGGTCTTTCAGTGAAGTGATACGAATCCATATATATATGTGTGTGTGTGTATATATATATATATATATATATATATATATATATATATATATATATATATAAAATAACTCTGGGATTGCACAGTCCACAGGGTAACGGGAATATTCCCTATGCAGGGATTGTTGAACTGGAGCTAGTCATCCAAATGATGTTGACCAAACTGATGTCAAGATTGTACTATATTCGATTTAAGGAGCAGACCCATATATATATATATATATATATATATATATATATATATATATATATCTAATTTACATGGCTGACTTTTCACAAAGTCGACTTTCATATGGCCGAGACCGTATGATCGACTTTCAGAAAGCCGATCATGTAAAATAAGCACAAAGAACGCAATGAACACTTACCTTAAATCTGTTAGCAGTGGGGCAAGCCCCCCCTGCACCCCCCAACCCGTAACTTAAATATACCAACTCCGAGATTGCACTGCAGTGCAAAAGAGAGAAATTTTACCATTCTGCACTGTACGAAGATAGCTGTTCCCCATGGTCGGCTTTTCAAAATTCGATCATATGGTCTCGGCCATATGAAAGTGGACTTTGTCAAAAGTCGAGCATATATATGTTAAACTTGTATTCTGTATGTCCTTTCCTGTGGTCCCTCACCAGTGGATCACCATTCTTTAGCCCAATCAACCCATTTGTTCCGTTTTTAGTGAGAAGATAAAGCTCGTATTTACATGAAGTGTGTGTGTATCCACATAAATGTCTTCACCAGCTACTGATAATGTGTACTTAGTAGGTCCATAGTGAAAGAGACCAACATCTAGTGCTCCCTCTTGGTAATTCTAACATCTACCAGTGTAAACTAAAAATGTAGTTAACCTCTAAATGGGCCTGCACCTGCACTAAGCATCAGCTATTCTTACAACTCATCTCTTCACTAATTACAAAAAACATGTAAAATAGGTTTGCTTATTTTGATGCTCCTGTACTGAATTTTCTTGTATCATTTTGTTGAACAAATGTTTGTAATGTCTGTTTGCTTATTTACTAAAGCCCTGTTTGTTTTAACATTCCTTTTCTGACTTGCCTTATTCCATTTTTATTGTACACATTTTAGGAATGTTTGTTTGTTTATTGTATAACCTGAAATGTGTTTGTATCATTTATTGTGCAAACATTACAAATGTCTGCTTGCCTTTGTAGCCAAATGTATAACCTAAAACCATATTATCCATGCTTAAATTGGAAGTATGTAAACTCTTTCTTGTATCCCAATTTCCTGCTGTGGAGCTGTTCTCCAGGGAACTCCGCTTTGAATGGGCCTTAGCCCATACTGACCCTGACAGTAGAAATAAGTAAGTAAATGAATAAATAAGTAAATAAATTGGTGCCCCCCCAAGTGATGTGAGGTATGGCCACTCCCTCTCCCCTCGCTTCAGGGTGGGTGAACCATCAATGGCTACTCATTCTCATCCTCCCAGGCCCATCCCCTCCAGTGACTGTACTGATAATTATACATGGATTATCTGAGATACAGTCAGGGTTTCAACCCCCTGTGCCAGGTAGACATTACAAAGATTTGTTAATAAAAATGATACAAGGTAATTCACCAAAGAAGTGTTGCTTGGGGTGGGACTGAAAAGAGACAAACAAAGACTGGCCAACATACCCAGTTAATAAAATAAATAAAAAGTAATACTCTTGTAACTGTAGTTTTGAAAATGTAGAATTCTTAACTGCTTTCTGTGTTACTAGTGTGCTGTTGACCAGGAAATTACACTGAGACTTACAACAACAATCTCCAAGTTATTTTCTTCATCTGAGTCATTTTACTTTGTTTTTGTAACCAATAAAAAAAAAACACACCACAGAGGTAACAACAAATAGAATCCACTTTATTATATAAATATTGAGCGCTTTTGTCTCTCTAGAGTGGGAACTTCATCAGAATATGTGAAAAACTGTGAACAAATCCCTTAAATATCCCACAGACAGACGTAATTGGTGAAAATTTCCACCAGTAACACAACAGTTTGGAAAACCACTGATTATTTTTGGTAAACAATGCTTAGCAAAAGTGATAAAAATTGATAAAAACTTTTAAAAAAAAATGTATTGGTTATTTGTACACGTGTCGCACTCTGTTGTATTGTTACTTTGTTTTTGTACTTAAGTTATAAGTTTTTTCTCCACTTGTGTATTGTCATCCATATCTTCCCCTTTCTGTGTTTTATGATATCTGCACACAAGGCATATTATACTGTAATTAGTATATTGAACTGCTTTGCCATGGATCATGCATGCTGTTGCGGTGCTCATCAAGTAATATTTCTTACATAAGCTGTCCACCACTCTGCCATATCCTGGCAGTTACTGTTGAGAAGTGTGATACCTGCATAGATGTCCTTCAAGAATGCAACTGCAGTCATGACATGTGGGTTGTCCTGCCTCAGGCAGCCCTCGGTCGGCCGGATTCCAAAGTCTGGGTCCGACGTCTGCTGATGTCGCATTTCTCTCCGACGTCAGAGCGGCTGGAGTACATAAGCATCAGCTGACGCCATCTTCTTCAGTCTTTCTTGCCGCGCGGTGCCCGAAGCAGAAGCAGTTCGCAAGTGCCGGTCGGTCAGCTCCTGTATTCTACGATACCGAAGTCATCAAAAAGCTAAGTACCCCGTTGGGGACCTTTTCTTGCCTCAGACGATGTCAGAAATTACTGAAAAAGTTAACAATTGTCTTTTTTGTGGTAAACAAATACCTCATAAGGATTTCCACTCTTACTGCCTCCCTTGCCTGGGCTCAGACCACGACGTCTCGGCCTGTGTAGCCTGTGCTCGCTTCAACAAGCGCACTCTCAGGCGCCGGGCGGAGTTCGCTGAAGATTTTTTCGGCGATAAATTTGCCTACACCATGCCGTCGGATCTTCCGACATCGCAAACTCCCAAAAAGCGAAAAGACCGGGACTGACATCCTCGGCCCGCATCTACCACCGACTCCACACCAAAACTTAGCACGAGTGCTCCGGTTCCCTCTGAGACGGTCTCTCAACCGCTCCGAACCGAAGACACCGCATTACCGACGACTCCGATTCCAGACATTACTCCGACGCCAGTTATAGACTTTCCTCCGGATACCGAAACCGAGGAAATGCCCGAGACCATTGCTGTAGGCAAGGTCACTCCTGCACGTGGAGCTGCCAGGCCTCCTATGGCCATGTCTATTAAGGCCTACACTAGGGCTAAGGCAGCCAACAAAACAAAGCATATTACTTCTAAATCCTTACCTCAGCCGACTCCGGAGACACAAATTATGTCCATGGCTGCTGATTTAATTTCCATGATTAGAGGTTCACAGGCCCATCCTGAGAGTGCATCACTGCCTCCTCCTGATAAAAGGCCCCGGGTTGAACCCTCTGACCCTACTCCTTCAGATGAAGACTCTGAGGGCTCTGTCCACTCTGATAGCCAAGAAGAGCTCTTCCAGACCTATGAGGACTCGGATGCAGAAGATTCCATCCCTTTGGCCTCCCCTCCTGAGGATATTTCTTTTGGGGAAGTTCTGCACACCATGAGGGAACATTTCAAGTGGCAGGGTCAGGAATATTCTGATTCTAGGAAACGCCTTAGGACTTTCCTTAAGAAGCCTCAGCACAGGCCCTTAGCTATTCCTCCTGTACTTGATGTTCTGGATGATTTGTATTCTGACTCTAGTGCTACCCCTGATTCTCTTCCTCCTGCTCCTGCCAAGCCAGACAGGTATTACAGGGTCCCAGAAACTCATTCCCATTTATTCAGGGCCCATACTGCTGATTTGGAAACTATTTCACAGGGGCCTAAAGGAGTTTCAGCCTCCACCTCCAAAAATCCTTTGCCCTCCAACAGGGAAGCAAGGTCATTAGAGAGATGGGGCAAAAAGGTTTACACATCCACTACCTTATCTATGAGAGCTTTAAATTGCCTTTTTCATATGTTACAATATCAGGATTATCTCTTAGAAGATTTACAAAAAACATTAGCTTCTTCTGATCCTTTAGACAGGAAGACTTTGCAGGAAGCTGAACATAATACTCAGCAAGTAAGCAATCACTTCCTGCAGTGTGGATATGATGCACTGGAAGCTTCATGTAGGGAAGCTATGACAGGGGCAGTGATTTGTAGACATGCTTGGTTAAAAGATCAACCTCTACCAGATCATGTAAAAGCAAAACTTCTGAATGCACCTTTGGAAAAGAACAAGCTTTTTGGTGCAAATGCTAAGGATGTGTTAAAGACCATCGAAGAAAAAGCAAAATCAGTTCAGACTGAAGGATTTCCTCCAGGTTCAACCCCCCAGATTCAGTAGGAATTGGCCTTCAAAAAACTGGTCCTTTCCTAATCCAGAAAAGTTTCAAAGGGGTAAGAACAGACGTGGCCGAGGAAGAGGCCAATACAGAGGCCCTTACAGGGGATGACAATGGCAGCCAGGAAACCAAAGAAGTGACGCAGGGGTTTCACCTGCCCAACAACCACAAACTCAATGACTTTCCTCTACTACCGCCTACCAGGGAACAACTAGAAGCTCCCTTGGGCGGGAAATTATCTCTGTTTGCAGAAAACTGGCACAGACTGACAAAGGACAAATGGATTTTGGACATTATAGACCGAGGGTACAGGTTTCATTTTCATACCTTACCAAGAAAACAAGGCATGCCAAACCTACCACAAAATCAAAGGGCAGAGGCTATCAAGCAAATCACTCTGCTGACTCGAATGAAAGCAATAGAAAGAGTTCCACAACAAGAACAAGAACAGGGTTTTACTCAAGACTGTTCCTTGTTCCAAGAAAAGAATCTCAATGGAGACCAATACTGGACTTGTCCGCATTAAACACCTTTCTCATAGTACCAAAGTTCAAAATGCTGACTCTACAGCAACTCCTTCCCATGCTGGGCAAGGAGTCATGGCTGATTACTCTGGACCTCAAGGAGGCATACCTGCATGTCCCTATCAGACACAGCTGCAGAAGATACCTCAGATTTCTTGCATGGCCAGAGCATTATCAATTCTCAGCATTGCCATTTGGCTTATCTACTGCCCAGAGTATTTACAAAATGCCTGGCTTCAGTAATTGCTCATTGCAGGCTCCAGGGTATACAGATTTACCCATACCTGGACGACTGCCTCATACAAGCGGACGACAAATTGATGTTGACAAAAAACCTGGATTATGTCATACGATTACTTCAAGCTCTGGGATACACAGTCAACTTCCAAAAGTCAAGACTGCAGCCATCCCAGCAAATAATCTTCTTAGGAGCCAAACTAGACACAGCCTCTCAGATGGCTTACCTGACAGAAGACAAGCAAGAGAAGTTAACTCATTACTTCAAAGGTTTAGCAAAACTCACCCAGATGACTGCAAGGAGATTCCTACAGGCCCTGGGTTACATGGCATCCTGCATTCTACTGGTTCCATTAGCAAAACTACACATGAGAAAGCTTCAATGGTATCTAAAAAGCATTTGGTCTCAACACAGCAACAACTTGGAGACAATCATACCACTCATTCCATGCCTACAAAAGGAATTTCTATGGTGGGCCTCGGTGAGCAAGGAAAACACAGGTATGTCATTCAAAAAACCACAGATAACACAGACCATGACTACAGACGCCTCAGACCTTGGATGGGGGGCGCACATGGAAGGCAGGTGTATACAAGGACAATGGTCTCCAAAGGAAACACATCTGCATATAAACCAAAAGGAAATGCTGGCAGTAATGCATGCCATTGAGGCTTTTCAACACCAACTCCAGCAAGGCCACTTAATGATACGGACAGACAACACCACTGTGATGTGGTACATAAACAAGCAGGGGGGCACTCACTCTTACCCCCTTTGCAGACTGACAATGCAGCTTTGGGAGAAATCACTGAGCCTAAACATCCAGTTACAATCCCAGTTTGTTCCAGGAAAAGACAATGTGTTGGCGGACAGCCTAAGCAGGAATTTCACAGATCCACACGAGTGGAGGTTACATCCGAAGGCCTTCAGACAACTCACTTCGACATGGGGCAAGCCAGAAGTGGACCTATTTGCCTCTCATCTCAACCATCTTCTACCAAAATTTTGCACAAGGACATACCATCCAAAAGCTTGGAAAATGGATGCCCTCTCATTCAACTGGAACTCCCTAGCAATCTATGCATTCCCACCTCTGCCACTGATGACCTCAGTATTACTAAAGATCAAAGCAGAGAAGCCAAAGGGAATCATAATAGCTCCGGATTGGCCAAGACAACACTGGTACCCACTACTACGGAGCATATGTCACACCAGGAGGTGGACCCTCCCTCAGTGGCCTCTACTTTTGACTCAACACAATTTCGAAACACTGCATCCAAACCTTCAGACACTGCAGCTAACAGCCTGGGAGATCCCATAAATAACTTCAGCTTATCTCTCTCCAAGGAAGTTCAGCAGATACTAACAGAGGCTCGAAGACCATCCACCAGAAAGGTTTACTTAGCAAAGTGGAAAAGATTCAGCAATTGGAATACCAGCAAGGGACATGATGCATCATTACTGAACATCCCACTTATCTTGGAATATTTGGCAGATATGTTAAAGAACGGCCTCTCATATTCTTCCATAAAGATACATGCATCTGCTATTTCAGCTAGATACAACACTGATCCTCCTGTTTTCTCTCACCCCTTACTAAGACAATTCCTCAGGGGAATCAAGAGCATTAAGTCATCAAGAAAGGCCCCAGTGCCAGCCTGGGACCTCAATTTTGTCTTAGAAAAACTGACTCTACCTCCTTTTGAGCCAGCAGCTTCAATTGACTTGCAATTTCTCTCATGGAAGACAGCTTTCCTGTTGGCAAATACCTCAGCAAGAAGGGTTTCGGAGCTACAGGCCCTAATGGCAATACCACCCTTTATTATTTTCCACAGAGACAGAGTTTCATTAAGGACCAACCCTACTTTTATGCCAAAGGTGGTATTTAGGGTTTCTCTAAATCAAGCCATTCATCTGCCTGCTTTCTTCCCCAATCCTGGGAATAAGGGGGAAAGACTTTTGCATACCTTGGACATTCACAGACAGCTTCGATACTACCTGGACAGAACCAAGGCCAGTAGGAAGTCTGAACAACTTTTTGTAGCTTACGCCCCTGCAGTCCAAGGAAAAGCAATTTCAAAACAGACTATTTCTAAATGGATTGGACATTGCATCAGATTCTGTTATTCCTTTCATGGAAAGACTGTTCCAGCCAATGTCAGACCACATTCCACCAGAGCTACAGCCACCTCTACAGCATTTTTAAGAGGGGTGCCTACCAAGGACATTCTAGAAGCTGCTACATGGAGCTCCGTGCATACATTCTCCAAACACTACAATCTCCCTCTATATTCAAGATCCAGAGCAGGCTTTGCTTTGGCAGTCCTGCAAGGTTTGATTGCCACACCATCTCTTTCCTAGTGCATACCTCCTCCCCCAGCTAAGCTATGGTATTCTACCCACATGTCATGACTGCAGTTGCATTCTTGAAGGACATAGTACAGTTTTGTACCTACCATAAATGTAGATGTCCGATAGACATGCAACTGCAGTCGGATTTTCCCTCCCTCCATACCCCTCTATGCCTAGGGTCCACTCCTATCCCTGTTACTCTTAGCTGGGGATATCTGTTATGGTGTATTTGTTTTATTGCTCATTTATTTGTTTGGAATCCTGTTTTTGTCTTCCAATTTGATTACAGCCTTCCTTGGAGGGCACCTGGCATCTGGGGCAAGAAACACTGAAGAAAATGGCGTCGGCTGATGCTTATGTACTCCAGCCGCTCTGACGGAGAGAAATGCGACATCAGCCGACGTCGGACCCAGACTTTGGAATCCGGCCGACCGAGGGCTGCCTGAGGCAGGACAACCCACATGTCATGACTGCAGTTGCATGTCTATCGGACATCTACATTTATGGTAGGTACAAAACTGTACTTTTTCATCCTGCACACTGCAAACTGAGCTGACACGCTTTGGAATCAAATTTTGCAGGCAAGCCACGAAGTTAAAGGTGCATATGAATTAAAAAACTATTCAAACTCTGTTGTATATTAACTGTGAATGGTCACTACAGACTTGAAACTGGAGCATGCTACACAGAAACAGTGGCAACCACTAGCCTTGTACTTTGGGATTTCTGTCTCCTAAGGAAGTGAAAAATAGCAAAGGAATATAGTTATTAAGAATATTTCTGTCTAAATTAGAACAAATAGTACTATTATTATCATGTATTCATCATTTATTATTAAATATATCTTCTTATAGTTAAGTAATGTCATATAAGAAATGTATATATATATATATATATATATATATATATATATGTATATATTTTATATATATATATATATATATATATATATATATATATATATACACAAGCATATATAATATATATACAATTACTGAGGTTTTGTTTGAAACTGTCAGAAGTAAATGTCAAAAAAGTTTCCCTGGGATTCAATAAACTCTGTGTTAGCTCCACACGTAACCTACACAGAGTTTACATGTTTGCATTTTGGTGCACACAGAATGCATATTAATTCTGCAAGATGCATCGAAGTTAGGTTTTGTGTCTGGCAGCAGTGTTGCCAGCCAGGAAACCATGTAAGCGAATGCGGATATCAATTCTGTTTAAAGCAGAGCACACAGATTTGCACAGAATGGGACAGTGATCATCAGGGCTTCACAGATAGCTGTCAATCTATTAGTTTAACACATCTGCACAAAGGCCAACAGAATGCGTGGGCAATTAACCAGAAATAGGGTAATATTTGACATAGATGTCATATAACAGTGTTTTAGAATGAAACTCAAACATATCTCTCAACCTCTTAGCGCAAGAAATCTGGACAAAGCCATAAATAATGGGGGACAGAGACCCAAAACAAGGGAAAGATTTTTAATATTACTTTTTCAAACTTAGCAAGTTGATGGAATAATAGGTTGTACAGTAGCATGAACTTTCTGAAGAGCATGAAGTTTGAAACTCAGATGTCTGTCATCAGTTTCTGTCTTCAGTCCACAATGACATGCCAGTGATTTGCCAGATAGCAAAAATGTTAAGAGGAAAATATCAAAAATATGAGACAAAAACCTGGGCATTGTGCACAAATCAGGACAGCTGAGAGGTATGAACTCAAATGCATGTAATATTGACTCACATCAGTCCTAAGATCATCCCAGTATAGCAGAAAGCTACAAATTTGATACAGAAAACAGCTGGACATCCTGGGAATATTTGGAGAGTTGAGAGGTATGAATGTGAAGTACATGGTCCAAATACAGTACAGGACAGTGTACCTACAGTGCAGAGTATTGTGAAATCCCTTTCCGGACATTCTGTCCTGAAGCTGTGTAAATGATCTGTAATGGGACATGGACTGCCATGTAAAATGAATACTCAGGGGAAGTGTGTGAATTGAATAGGTATACACAGATGAATTGTAGGAATGAACACAAGGGGAGTGGACAAGTGAAACTACCTAATGTACAGCAGAGGAGGGCATGTCAATGGAAGATGGTTGTAGCAGCAATACCAATCACATATCAGTTAAACTGTGTCTTATGTGACTGTCACACAAGGTGACATAACAATGGGGGAGGATGTTTGTTTGAGATAAGCATCCTTACATGAATAATGCAGAGGATATTTGTCAGGGATCTGACATGCAATTGGTGTAGGGTGCATATTGTGAAGCTGTGCAAACTGATATACCTGAGTATGAGTGTACTCTTAGCAGAGGTCTACATCAAGGTGGGCACATGGTAAAGGCTCATGGAAAACATTACAAGAACCAACCACAATCACGGACAATATCAGAATAATACCACCAGTAACTCCATACCTCTGACATAATATATGTGATATACTGTGATCAGAGAGGAGTCTGCACACACACACACACACACACACACACACACACACACACACACACACACACACACACACACACAAACTTGAACAACTGTTATGATACATCCACACTGTATGAGGGTAACCACACACATTGTCCTGGCCCTGTAACATCTGCTGGTGGTATTATGAGGGACACTGCTATACATGTATATGACAGTATGGGCAATACAGGCTACTGGACTTGTGTGTGTGTGTGTGTGTGTGTGTGTGTGTGTGTGTGTGTGTGGCATATGTATGGAACAATCCTTACTGTCACGAATGATATACATGCCATTAATGTTGTCAAACACCAATGTATGTAGTGTGTGCATAAGCAGAAGAGGTAGCACACATGCATCTGGTATAACAACTTGATTGATGTTCCACACCATAAGACAGTCATGTATCTTCCACAGAAAGAATACCTAGGCATGGCCAATAAACTGTGTGACAGCTCACTGTGACAAGGGTAGTATACTTCAATTACTTATCACTGGAAGATGTGTAGGGGATTTGTATCTTAAAGATCTGAAGAAGCACCAGGAGTTTGGCGTGAAAGTGCTTACCTGTTTTTTCTTTATTTTTTTGTTTGAGATTAAATGTTACATTTTATACAATGCTGTGTTGGCTTCTCAGTCGTTCTGCACATTTAAAATAACAAAGGGCCTAAAAACCATGCCATGATGTATGTGGATAGAGTTAAGCCATGTCACATAATCTGTCTGGTATAGGATGAGCTGATGTCTGCCTGGCCACCAAGGCCAGTGTCTAACCTTGCCATGGTGGGAGTACTGCATATCCAAACATCTGATATAGCTGATGACATTAGCAGTATCTGTTGAGGAGAATATGGTAATAACAGTGTCCCGCATGCTGGTGTAAAAGGCTCTCTGTAATGTCAAGCAAGACCTCATACATATACACACACACACACACACACACACACACACACACACACACACACACACACACACTTGACTGAAGTAAGAATAGAACCCCTACCTAACTACACAGACTGCAGACCTCTGTATTTAAGTCAAGCGCCACAGCTCAAATCTGACTTGGAGTGTCTCAAACAACACTTTATAGCTGACGACATCAGCATTGTCTGTTGAGAATATGGTAATAACAGTGTCACACATGGTGGTATAAAAGACTCTCTCTCTGTAATGTCAAGCAAGAGTGCATCCACACACACACACACACACACACACACACACACACACACACACACACACACACACACATACTTGACTGGACTGAGAATAGAACCCCACCTAAGTGCACAGACTACAGACCTCTGTATCTAAGTCAAGCACCACAGCTCAAGTCTGACTTGGAATGGCTCAGATAATACTTTATAGCTGATGACTTCAGCAGTTTCTATTGAGGAGAATATAAGAGTGTCCCACATGCTGGTGTAAAATGTTCTGTATAATGTCAAGCAAGAGTTCACACACACAGTTGACCTCAGTGAGAATAGAACCCCTACTTATCTAATTACACAGACTACAGAACTCAGTACTTTATGCAGGTGCCACTGCACGAGTATGACTTTTACAAGAGTGCAGGTGAACTTACAGTAGATGACATCAGGCCATGTGGGAGACAAGATGTTGGGTGGGCTGCATGCAATTGATGTGTAGCATCTGCAAGAATCAAATACTGTCTATCCATGGCATTGCAGCAGTAATTATGGGATAAAAACTTCTGCTCTTCTGTCTAGACAGACACACACAAACACACTTGCACAACTGACTGCAGTGAGAACGGAACACTTACCTAAGAACACAGAACTTTACATAAGTGCCATGGCACAAGTCTGCCTTTCACACGAGTGGAGGTTAACTTATAGTAGCTGACATCAGCAGGCCATGTGGGAGGCAAGATGTTGGGTGGGCTGCATGAAATGAATGTGTAGGCATCTACAAGAATCAAAATACTGTCAATCCATGTCATTGGAGCAGTAACTGTGGGATACACACTTCTGCCTACACACACACACACACAGTTGACTGCAGTGAAAACAGAGTCCCTACCTATCTACAGTAGATATAAAAAGTGTGCACACCCCTGTTAAAATGCCAGGGTTTTGTGATATATAAAAAAATGAGACCACAATAAATCATTTCAAAACTTTTCCCACCTTTAATGTGACCTATAAACCTGTACAATTCAATTGAAAAACAAACAAATCTGTTAATGGAAAACATAAAAAAATTAAAAAAAAACTTAAAATAAGCAGGTTACATAAGTATGCACACCCTTAAACTAGTACTTTATTGAAGCATCTTTTGATTTAATTACAGCATTCAGCCTTCTTGGGTACACACCTGCCATCAGTTAAAGAGACTCTGATTAACCCCAAATAAAGATCAGCTGTCCTAGTAGGGTTTTCCTGACATTTACTCAGTTGCCTGCTACAGCAAAAGCTATGGTTCGCAGAGAGCTTCCAGAGCATCAAAGGGATCTCATTGTTGAAAGGTATCAGACAGAAGGGTAAAAAAAATTCCACAGCATTGTATATACCATGGAACACAGAGAAGACAGTCATCAAAAACTGGAGAAAACATGGGACAACAG
Organism: Protopterus annectens; assembly: GCF_019279795.1. Classification (NCBI taxonomy): domain Eukaryota; kingdom Metazoa; phylum Chordata; order Ceratodontiformes; family Protopteridae; genus Protopterus; species Protopterus annectens. The sequence continues at coordinate 699,013,386 of NC_056733.1, forward strand.
TGACTTTGCAAAGAACTGGACGTCCCTCCAAAATTGATGAAAAAACAAGGTAAAAACTGGTCAAGTAGGCTGTCAAGAGACCTACGGCAACACTGAAACAGATGCAGGAATTTCTGGCAAGTACTGGTTGTGTACTACATGTGACAACAATCTCCCATATTCTCTATATGTCTGGGCTATGGGGTAGGGTTGTAAAACAGAAGCCTTTTATTACACAGAAAAACATCCAGGCCTGGCTAAAATCTGCAAAACAATACATCAAGTCTCCCAAAAACATGTGGGAAAATGTGTTATGGTCTGATGAGAACAAGGTTGAACTTTCTGGCCACAATTCCAAAAGGTATGTTTGATGCAAAACAACACTTCTCATCACCAAATGAACACCATCTCCACGGTGAAGAATGGTGGTGGCAGTATCATGCTTTGGGGTTGCTTTTCTTCAGCTGGAACTGGGGCTTTAGTCAAGGTGGAGGGAATTATGAACAGTTCTAAATACCAGTCAGTTTTGGCCCCAAACCTACAAGCGTCTGCTAGAAAGCTGAAGATGAAGAGGAATTTCACCTTTCAACATGACAATGACCCCCAAGTATACATCTAAATCAACAAAAGAATGGCTTCACCAGAAGAAAATTAAAGTTTTGGAATGGCCCAGCCAGAGCCCAGACTTAAATCCTATAGAAAATCTGTGGGGTGACCTGAAGATGGCTCTGCACAAGAGATGCCCTCACACTCTGACAGATTTGGAGCACTTTTGCAAGGAAGAGTGGGCAAATATTGCCAAGTCAAGATGTGCCATGCTGATGGACTCCTACCCAAGAAGACTGAATGCTGTAATTAAATCAAAAGGTGCTTCAACAAAGTATTAGTTTAAGGGTGTGCACACGTATTCAAACAGCTTATTCTACATTTTTTATTTGTTATATTTTTCCCATAACAGATTTGTTTGTTTTTCACTTGAATTGTACAGGTTATAGGTCACATTAAAGGTGAGAAACATTTTGAAATGATTTATTGTGGTCTCTTTTTTATATCACAAAAAACTGACATTTTAACAGGGCCGTGTACACTTTTTATATCCACAGTATCTACACAGACTACATAACACAGTACTTTATGCAAGCACCACTGCACAAGTCTGACTTTTAGAGGAGTGCAGGTCATCTTATAGTAGCTGACATCAGCAGGCCATGTGGGAGACAAGATGTTGGGAGGCCTGCATAGGTTGATAGCTTCATACGTTCATAGAAGTCTGCTAGCCTAATGGGCCTAGGGTGTTTAGAAGCCTAGCTGTCTAAAACACACAAGTACCCTTATTGAGCATAGTTAGATGGCTATTAGCAGAGTAGTTTTGTGAGGTGCATCAACTGGTCCTGTCCATGAGGTACATAGGTGGCACCCCAAAGCTGACTTTACAGTTACCCAACCAGTAGTCAAGGTTGCGCTTGAACAGGATCATTGAGGAGCACTGCTTCACACACAGTGGGTGCCAGTTACAGAGGAGTGTGAATCACTGGGTGATATATATGTCTCCCCAATATGTTCTGTTTATGTCACATGATAGGGTGAAAACCTGGGGCAAGTTATTCTTGTCCCATTTTATTTGCAGATGTCCAGCATTTCCAGTAGGACATGGTCTGAGACTGCTCTGTATGCCAAGCTTAGATCACCTCTCAGCAACCTGCATGATACTGAGTACAGTGACAGGTCTTTCAGCCTTTCCATGTATGTCATGTTTAGAGGTCCTGGATTCTCCAAGGCACAAACCTGTGTTTTCTCCATTTGCTGCAGGTGTCTGGTGAGGTACAAACAGAAGGTAGCCTTGTACTCAATTAGTGGACTGATAAAGGTAGAGTACAATAGAGGTATGATCACCCTGGTCATGGATGTGATGTCCATATGTATGAGATGCTCAATGCAGAATGTGTGTGTCACCACTATGGACACAGTGATGAAAGTGTACATTGCTATCAACATGTGTTCTCAAGACTCACAGCACTCTGTTTGAGCTTAGAGGGGTGCCATATATATCATAATTAGCAGGTTTGGCACAAATCATTTGTGTGTGTCAGCCCCTTCTGCCATATGTTATCATCACTGGGGGACTCTTTATGAGTGCATCCAGTTAACAGTCATCTACCGTCTTGGTAAACCACAGGCCATCTACCATTGTCTGCACTTCAGGGAAGTAGTTTGCAAACAGTTGAGGGCCCAGCGGAGATCCTTGTGGTATTCTAATGGTATGTGGCAAGTGATAGAGGTACAGTCCCCAACTTTGAGTGTGTGTGTTCTTTCGGTGAGCCAGTTGACTATCCATCTACTACTGTATGGCTTAATTCCCAAAAGGGAGATCTTTGCTGTGAGATGTGAATGGAGGATAGTGTCAAAGGCCTTGGATAACTCCACATAGGCTGTATATCCTGTTATTCCACATTCAAGTCTTTGGAGTCAGTATCAAAGAGGTCCACAAGGTCAAATAAGCAAGATCCACCCTTGACAAAAAGAAAATGGGTCAGGTCAAGTGTGCTGAAGGTCAGCTATGCCCCTGTCGATAAGGTCCATGCTGATTCCTTCCCTAGCCTTGTAAATAAGGTTTTAGGTATATGGGTCAGTAGCTGTAGGTATGCATGTTACCAGATTGATTTGTATTGCATGTCACACAACTTTTAATATTGCATTTTGTAATGTAGGTCATATATGTGTGGTAATAGTACTTAGACACCAGGGTTGCAGTGTTTGGGGGGGTGGCAACACATGGATGTATTGTAAATATGTGACATATTGTTAGATAGGGCCCTCAGTCTGTAATGCTTCCACATGTAATTTCATGTCATAGACAGGAACTGGATAGTTAACAACAGTAATACAGAATAATATGTAGATTTCCATAGACCCGGTGAACAGTGGGTTTGCGCAAAGGTTGGCAAAGTGTATACACATGTGAAATATGCATGTTTGCACATAGCTAAGCAGTGTGTAGATGCAAGCCACATTGCTAAAGTCTGATAGTATTGCGTCTATGAAACACACCTACTGCTTAACTGATTCTGGCAGCATGTGTTAATGCATTGATACATTCATTTTTGGGGCAGATGGTACTGGGTTTGAATCTGGGTGTATCTAATACTGTTACATACTTTACAGATTGGTAATGCAATGACATGTATTCTTTATAGTACATGTGTTGCTGTGTGCTGGCATAGCACAGCAGTGTTAAGGAGCATTGTGTGGAGATAACTGCAGCAGTTTGCCGCCGCTCACCATTGCTCTTCATCAGTGTGAGATGCACACTTCCGCACAAACATGGAGCCCTAAAAGTGCAGGGATCCATTGCTTTTGCAGCAGCTTATGAGTATTGTTTGTGATTCTATTTTTTGACCCAATTAGAAGTGTTGAAATGGGGAGCAAGCAGGGGGAAGAACAAAGGGAAAGCAGGACAGAAATATGCAAGAGGGAGGTAGGAAAGAACCATAGCTATCCATTTCTTTACCAGTGTAAACTGAACATATGTGCAAAATATTAACTGAATTTGGGCTGTCACCCCCAGAGAGAGGGGTGACCACAACGCAATCATGTTTTATAGTCATTTGGACCAAATAAAGGGTGTTGAGAAGACATGTGCATGAAATGGAGAGCTATGTATGGGGCACTTTTTTTGTGAGATAGGTGCCCATTTAATTTTTATTTCAGAGAGAGAGGGAGAGAGGAATGTTGGAGAAGGGACACAGGTATGCATGGGTCAGGTATGTTGAGTAGGTGAGGAAGCAGCTGCAGACAGACAAGGCAAACATGACAAGAGACAGGGATGGTGATGAATACAAAAGGTTGTTAGATACCTTGATTGGGGTGAGGGTGGGGACATCCTGAGTCCATGGTTGTCAAAGTGGGAGACAGTGAGAATCGAGTCTTTACCCTTTGGACTGTCATCACTGTCACCTCACAATGCTGGTGGCTGGAGTGCTTGACATCTCCTTCTCCTAGTACTATGCAAAATGAGGAAGAGCAGCCTCTCCAGTTGGCATAGGTGTGCACCACCCTACACACCATCCCTGGTAACTCACTGGGGGTGATGAAATCACCACCTCCACCACTGATCCTGGAGGGTACCTCTGGACCAGCCTCCAGGGCAGGAATACCTGAGAGTTCAGGTAGTGCAGGGACAGTAGAGGCTGTGCTGCCAGGTTGGCTCCCAGATGCACTGGGAGTCTGTGCTGCAGCTGGTGGAGTGGGGGCAGGCTGATCCAGTGGGGCTGGCCTACCTCACTATGCTGTAGAGCATTTAGCAAAGTGGTACACATGGATGACGTGGACACATTCTTACGACACATAATAAAAAGAAAAAAAGAATAAATTAAATAAAATAAGAATAACATAAGAATTATTTATAAAATAAGCTAAAATATAAATGAAGTAAAAACATTATGAATTAAAATAAAGTAAAATACAATTAAAATAAAAATATAAAATAATAAAGAAAATAAAAAAGAGAGATAAAGGTTGAGGAGAGAAAAAAAAGGGAAGATTAATAATTTTATACAATGCAGTAATGCAATTATATGACTCTGTTAACTTAACGTTTACATTTAAGTCTACCACCTCCTAACAAATGCACATTATACTACAGATTGCAGTAAGTAATCCTTGAAATTTGTTTCTATTACACAGATAACAGTTTACAACAGGGCCTTTTTGCCACTGGTATAGAAGTTTTTATTAAAGAAATAACAGTATTGTATAGCTGTGAAGTATGGTATTAGAACCCACAACCTCTGACTAAAGTCTAATATTGGACTCATACAATTGGTTTGTGCTACAGACTAATGCATGCATATTTGCTTTTACAGTTGGAGTATGCATGCTCAATTTGATACAACTGTATAAAATAACAAAAAAGCTATATTTAACTTTTAATGCTACAATAACACTACTTTTCTGCTGCATATATACCACTTGCTTCCCTCAGTCTCGCCAGTCTAGCCCCATGGGCTCGGACATTGCACTCTCAGTCACTGGAAGCTGGGGAAAAAACAAAACAGAAGACCATTATGCGTACCAGTCTTGGCTATATTCAGCTTTCTAAGTCTTACCAGTACTTACTTGAGTTGATACTTACACAGATATGGGATGTCATCAGTCCTAAATACCTCAATTTATTGGTTGAGTGGATCCCTCTTCTTCCTCTGTAGGTCATTGAAATGATGCCTACATTGCTGTTCAATGTGCAAGATACCAGTGGCATTGTATACAGCGTGGGCTAAACTATCCCAAGCCTCAGAGATATACTGGGAGCCAGAATAGTCCCCCTGCAGAATCCTGTGGTACTTTACTAGGAGTCCAAAGAATATCCTGGACACCCCACCCCTGTGCCCTAAACCTGGCACATTCCCCACTGACGCCTGCCCTGTCTGTGTACCAGTGGATCTAGAGCAATGGAGAGTGATGCTTTCTCACCAGTTCCAGTTATCATGTTTACTGGAGTGCACATAACTGCTCTACTTGTTTGCTTGATGGTGCATGGAGAACAGCATTGCCAAGCAGTGAGAAATGGGAAAATTGATTTTTACACTGCAGGATTCAAACATAGGCATAAGTAACAAAACATTTACTTCCACAGCATTGATTTGCCATCTTTGCCACAAAAGAAGTGTTGCTTAGACATAGTCAGGCATCATACACAAATGCAGCTGACAGTATGAGCTGTTACACATGTATGTTTGTGACCTGACAAGGTTATTGGATATAGAGGCAGTTGTGTATGTGTCTTAGGCAAATGTGAAGGCCATGTAAGTCCAGATATATACTTACAGAACTATAGTACACAGTATACCCTCAGTCATACATCTGATAATACATAAATAAATGATTAAATAAAAAGCACAATAATAGTGTGTCATCCTTCATACATATAATTAATATCAGCTCCACTATCTAAAGTGTTATAACTGAGAGTGAATAAAATGGTAAGTGGAGCAATAGTAAACATGTTGGAATATCCTGTGTTAGAACCCAGAACCATGTGTATGGCAGTACTACATTTACACCTGCTGCCACAAGACAGTTGAACAAACACTTTTTCATGTTGCAGTTCATTGCTATAAACTGCAATGTCACAACAATATAAAAAAGGTTGCATACTGTGTACTAGAACCTAGGACCATCTGTACTCCAGCCCTACACATGCATCTGCTGCCACAGGAGTAGTTACATGACATTTTCTAATATACTAATCATTCTTAAGGTCTCTGTGTTAACCACCCTGCAATGCCACTTAGCGGGTTTACACTGTGCCCAACAGAATTAATGTATCCAATTTCTATTTTTGGCTGTCTGGGTCCTGTCTGCTTCCAAGGTGGTCCAGTTGTCCAGTTTATGCACTGCCGAGCTTCACGCAAATGAAATAATCACAACCAAACCTGACATTTATTTTCCTCTGTTTCCCATGATTGCAGTAAGTGCCACATAGCACAAACACTGGCTCCCCCCCCCAAAAAAAAAATACAAAAAACAAGACTGAAAAGGAATAAAAGAAAAAAAACTAGTTGAAATGAGAAAAACTCAATCTATGACATGCACACTAGAAAATGATGGTTCACATGAGATGTGTCTACATAGATCTGGATTTGAACTCTCGCTCCAATGAACCTTCAGAACACAGGATGGGAGCCTTATCCCTCTTTACCACACAGGCAGCTTTGTAGCAATGAACTGAAATTGTTCTGCACACAACCAACTGCAACATCATCTACAGTAATATGGAAATATACAGTTGTTATTAGTACATGTATTATTTTTGGATGTAGTGCACTTAGTGATCACACAAACTGTTATGATTATTGCTTGCAAATATACAGCTCTGTCATACCACTCTGTGTTTGCTCTGACCAGTAATCTGAGACATGCAGTCCGTAAGCCATTCTATGTCATTGGCCTTAAAATGTGTGATGATATTAACTGGAAATAATAACATATGCAGTTGCCAACACATGAAGGGCAGGCTGGATGTTAAGGTACACAATCTGTGAATTGTGTGCTGTTTACTTACATTTCCAACCTTACATCTAACACTTTCTAGCTCTAACCTGACACACCCACTGGATGTAAGGCAGCCTGCATTGTTGTTATATTTTCTTTCTCCCAGCCAGTAATCATTCAAATTTGCAATCCATTAAAAACAGACACTGAGAGAGTACCTGCACTATACTTACATCTCCTACATGGATCCAAGTATTTGGGATTCAGCAATTCTAATCAGTTCACACCTCATTTGCATCTTCATTGTGCTACACCCTATAAAAGGCAACCATGTAGCTAGGCACACTGATGGTGAGGAGACTTGTCTATGATGGGAAGACTGCACATAAACTATTTCTTCAGGTATATTTGTACAGTGGATTACTGAACCTGAGAAGGTATGTTTGAATTTTGTCAGATCCATACTGCATATGCTGGAATGTATTTAAAAAAATCTGAAGCAAAGGCTTTCACAGTTTTATATGTGTGTATTAGTTACAAGTGTACTGATGGCATGGGCATGTTTGTGAAGCCATTTCACAGGTATAGATGATTGTCAGTGCATGAAAATGGAATGCACTGTCCCTGAAACATTTGCACATATTTATCTCAGTGCATTCCATTTTCACAGGTATAGATGATTGCCAGTGCATGAAAATGGAATGCACTGTGATAAATATGTACAAATGTTTCAGAGACAGTTCTTTTGATAGCACTTTTAGCATTTCAAAGATGGTTTGTTAGCAAAATGTGTCATTTGTCTGTTCTTTTTGGGGGGGAGCAAAGGATTTCTTAGCAAAATGTGTCATTTGCGTGTTCTTTTGGAGGAAGCAAAACTTAGTTACTGTTATGGCACAAACAAGGATATGTTGCTGTTGTTACTGTCCTTGTTTTTGCATCCTGAGTGTTGTTCATATTTCACATCTCTAGACTGTTTTATGTTTCTCCTCACAGCAAGAGGTTCTCCAGTTCGATCCTCGGCTGGGGTGCCTTCTGTGCAGAGTCTGCATGTCCTCCCTGTGGTCACGTGGGTTTCCTCCGGGTGCTTCGGTTTCCTCCCACATCCCAAAGACATGCTGGAGGTGGATTGGACACTCTAAATTGGTCCTAGGCATGAGTGCGTGCGTGTGTATGCCTTCCGTGGAAGTTGGGCGCCGGGCCGGCAACTCGACACTATAAAACTTCACTGTCAATCATGAGAGGACATGTGATCTGCTGTGGCGACCCCTAACCAGGAAAAAAGCCGAAAAAAGAAGAAGACTGTTTTATGTTTCTCCAGTGAGTAATACTGAGTGGCTACCTTTTCTGTTTTATCTGGAAACAGTTATTTTGTAGTTATGTAATACTTATGTGTATTAAACTTCTGTTGTCTTTTAGGACATGTAAGTGTATGCCACCCAGGCATGTCAATCCTCGGGAACCCCCCCCCTCTTCATCGATGCTGAGAATGAGGTGATAGTGGATACCTTTAAGCAGCATGGTGCTTTTCTGCTGGAAATGGGGAGATATGGCACGCAGGATGCATATTTGGTGCCAGATTGTTGATGATGTGAATGCTATGGGTGGCCACAGCAGGATGTACAAGCAGGTACACCAGAGGGCTACTAACATGATCACATTTGCATGGAGGAGAGCAGTTGCAGCGGGCCATGACCAGATGGTTACCAGGGGAGGGCCTGCTAGGGAACCACCACTAATACCCAAGGAAGAGTTTTTGGCCAATATCAGGAATCCAGACAGCTCACAGGAGAGTGCAGTACAGCATATCCTGGATGTTGTAGCAACAGTTTCAGAGACAGTGAGCACATCCCAGGAGGAGCTTCCAAGTAGGCTTTGGTATCTCAGCAGTTGAATACTGTTGTGTAGTAAAACAATTGAAATTAATACATTACTTCTGTGTCAGATTAATTTTATTTGGAGGGGGGATTGAAGATTGCTACAGTTATTAAGTTAGGTTGGATTTATCAGCCATGTTCTTGTTAGAAGTATACTTAATGGATAAATAAAGGGGTAAAACTATTACCCCATGTGTTACTGTTAAATGTGATGATGTTGCCCTTACCTTGTGCTTAACTTCTTCCAGGACTGTCTGACTTGAAGAGGGGAATATCACCTGCAGATGGAAAGCTAAACATTTTTACGTTACTACTGCTGCACAATTTAAAGAAATAATGTGCTGTTGTCAGTTTCACCTTTATTCTCACTTATGGGTCGGCTCTGATGTGTCGGATCCATCTCTGCCTTTCCAATAGCTTGAGGTCTTCAGCAAAGCTCATGGGCCTCCTTCCCTACTCATAATGCAGTTCCCCAACTTCCCCAGATATCGTTTTCCACGTTGCAAAAGAGGTTCTTCAAGCAAGCTGTGGGATAAGTTCTATATATTTATCTTCTAAATATCTAAAATATCATAAAAATCTTATTTATTTTTACTTATTCTCCTTTTCTAGTTACCAGCATTAGTTGTAGTCCCTTCTAGTAGTTCCCCTTGCTGTTAGCTTCTGTTTTTTTATGTTTTGGACCTCTAACTTGCACCCATTTTAGTTAGAGAGTGTTTCCTTTTATTTACCTTTCCCTTTTAGTGGATTTTGTCTTAATATAACTGAAGATCTTTCCAGGTCATGCTCGTTCAAGTTAGAGAGTAGTCTCCTAAGTCCGCTTAAGTTAAAGGACTTCCTTTTCCCTTTCTCTTATCCTCAAAGTCACCCTAAGTCCACTTAAGTTAGAGGACTTCCTTTCCCCTTTCTCTTTACTCTCAAAAGTCCGTTTAAGTTAGAGGACTTTTTCAAATTTCTAGTTTCTGGTAAAAAAAAAAAATACTATAAATATATTAATAGTTATAGTTCTTTGTTTCTTTTTTCTCTTTGTGTTTTGATAAGTCTCTTCATTATGTTCCAAAAGGAAAGCAAGCCTTTGGTATTTAAAAAAATGTGAGAAGTGAGGGAAAAAGATGCCCTTCAGTGATTCTCACACTTTGTGCATTTACTATTTGGGGCCTCTTCACCTTCAGGAATAATGTGCCATTTCTCACGCCTTCAATCAGAGGGCATTAATAGAATGCAAAAACAAATTTATTCTGAAAGGGTTAATCAAAACCCCTTTCACTGAGGCTATTGGGTCTGATTTCTCCTCTCCAAAATCTGATAAATCATAGAGGTCCGGAAAATGACCTTCCATCGGCTTCAAAAGATTATTTGGAACCCAGGGCCAAGTTGCCAAAAGTGTCTGCTCCAACAATTTCCACAGAGCCAACAACTGCTACAGATCTGGGAGTCCCCTCGGATCAACAGAAATCTCCTTCTCTTAAAAAAGATTTGGAGTCAGCTCCGAAAACCCAACCACCTGGAGCATACCGCTACCACAGCCGATTTCCATCCTTGGAGCCGATCACGTCTCAAATACCATCTCCCTTCCTTATGAGGTCCAGATCCTCGACATTGTCTACAAGGTCTTCTAGGAGCCTCTCTGACAAAGACGTGGGTAGGATTGTGCAAAGACTGCTTAAGACACCTGCTTTGGCCAAGCTTCTTTTGGATCCGAGCCCACGGGAGTCAGATCAGACTAGTCCTCCCTTTGTGGAGCCTATTCCTCCTCTGAGCTGTCCCTCGGGCTTGGAGCTGGAAGACTCCAACATCCAGCTAGTGTATGTTTCGGGTCCAGGTCCTCTTAGTTCCTGGGATCCGAAATCTACCCCGAGTGTCTCCTCTCAGTCAGAGCAGGACACCTGTAGGAGCCAACACTCACCGACCTGGTCATCGTAGCCAGTTCAGATCCCTTCGGATCTGAATATGTCTCTCGGGGCCTTGGCTCAGGTGTCTTCAGCTCCCACCTCTGCTTCAGAGCTTCCGTCTTCTGCGCTGAGGACTTTTTTGGCTCTGCCATCTGTGTTGTTGGGTCCAGGGAGTTCTTTGGAGCTGCAGTGGTCTGCCTTTGAAGTTATGAGGAGGGTGACGACTGCCCCCCTGTCCCAGGCACAGTATACCTTGGAGCTTCCCCCCTCTTCCGTGCAAGTGTCTTTGCCAATTCACTCCCATCTACAGGACCAAAGGGAACCAAAGCCTCAGGGTGTTCCTCAGGGAACACCCCCCCCTTTCCAAGACTTCCCCAGAGTACCCCACTGAGGAGGTTGCTCAGAAAAGAACATGCAAGAGGAAGCATCTCGACTCTCCTGAAGAGTCAGTCATTTCAGACAATGACCTCAACAAAGCAGAAGGGACCCCACGGTCACCCCCTGAGGACATCTCATTTGGAGACATCCTGGAAATCTTGAAACAAAGTGATGACTGGCAGTCCTCCTCCCCATCGGCAGAGGAGTTGGTATTCCTGAAGGCCTTTGGTTCTCACCCTTCAACCTCCTGGGTGACACCGCCTTTTGATGAGCTTATTTAGTTAGTCTCTCGGAAGGCCTGGGAGACCCCAGATTCCATAGAACACACTCGTAGGAGGCCAAATAAGTATAGCATAGCCACTAAGGACCAGCCTTTTCTTACAAAGGGTGTTCCAGTGGATACCATGGTTGTGGCAGCTGCCACTAAGAAGGAGCTTTCTCAGACCAGTTCCTCTATCCATCCTCCTAATAAGGATTCTACAACTATGGATAGATTTGGGAAGTGTGTCTTCTCTTCAGAGGCTTTTACCTTGAGATTGGTGAATTACCTCACCCACTTCACCAGACGGACCTGCTAAAAGAATTATCAGACTCCCTCCAGGGGACTGTAGCTGATGTGGCAGCAGATAAGGTCAATGCACAGCTTGCTACCCTCAATTCCGTGGTCAACTCATCCATGAGACTTATTTTATAGGCAGCAGATTGAGCGAGTAGGGCGGTGGGTTCAGGTATGTCTACTAGGAGGCAGGCCTGGATGCACCTTTGCGATTTCACAGAACCTTTTAAGTCTTCCTTTATTAATGCACCCTTCGATGGCTCATCTCTCTTTGGGCCAGAAGTCAAAGAAACGCTAACCTGATGTGAGCAGGAAGTTAAGACTTGTCTGCCATTGGAGTATGTTTTTCTGCACCCACCAGACCCTTTCCAAAGGGTCAAAAGGGTAGTGGGAAGATGTGCTTCAGAAAGTCTCAAAAGTCTTACGAGGATATACAGGGTGCAAGTTCCCCCAGAGGCAGAAGGGGAGGCAATAATGGAAGATGCCACCCTCGCGGCAGGGGAGGTCCGCAGAATCAGGGTTCCAGAGAATCCTTCTTTGGTAAGCCCTTTCAGCAATGCTGAAGGAGTGCCTGACTGCTCGCCTCTGGAGGCAGTCTGGGGACAATTGTTGCTACACCTCTCAACACCTGCCAAATAATTACCAAAGACAAATGGGTGCAGGACATAGTATCCAGGGGTTATATCATTCCCTTCTGTCTTCCCAGTCCTATAAACAAAACTATCTCAGACGTTCTACCCAGTCAACGGGAACAAGCAATGCTAGAAGTTCAAAGGTTGCTAGAAAAAAGAGTCATCCAAGAAGTTCCTGCAGACCAGAGAGGATCCGGAACTTATTCAAGATTTTTTTAGTTCCAAAAAAGGCAGGGAACTGGAGACCAAGATTGAATCTCAGCAAACTGAACAAGTCGGTGAAAAAAACAAGTTCTGGATGGTGACACTGCAGTCAGTACTTCCACTCCTGGAAAAAGACACTTGGATGTGCTCAATAGACCTTCAGGATGCATACTACCCCATTGTGATGGAGAGGTGGACCAGAAGATTTTTGTGCTTCTGGCTAGGAGCCAGTCACTTCCAGTTTTGAGCTCTACCCTTTGATCTCACCACAGCCCCCAGAGTGTTCACCAAATGCATGGCAGTAGTGGCTGCTCATCTGAGACACCAAAGACTCCTGGTGTTTCTGTATCTGGAGGACTGGCTCATAACCGCCATGACCAGACATTTTCTGCTACAAGCCATAACCTACACACTTCACCTCTACTCCTCCTTGGGAATTACTGTAAATTACGACAAATCTGGTTTAGAGCCGTCTCAGAAATTAACCTTTATAGGGGCAAAGATAGACACTACATCGCTCATAGCACAACTCCCTCCTGACAGACCACACTACCCTCGCCTACATGTCAAATTGCTAATCAGCAAGACCAAAGCCACTGCAAAACAAGTACTACAAGTGTTAGGGAAAATGGCAGCATCCATCGTGCTTATTCCTCTTGCTCGTTTACATATCACAATTCTTCAATGGCTACTTTCCACACAATGGTCAATACTGGAATTACCAATGTCGCACAAAATTCTCATAACCAAATCAAGCAAAAGGGATCTCGAGTGGTGGATCCACTCCCCTTCTCTGTCCAAGACCGTCCCTTTCTCCCCCCCATCCTCAGGCCATAGTGACCACGGATGCTTCTCAGATAGGGCAGGGGGGGCATTATCTGGGGAAGACAGTGTAAGGCACCTGGCATGAACACCAGGTGCACTTGCACATAAATATCCTGGAGATGAGAGCAGTGCTCTTGGCGTTGCAAGCATTTCAAGACTCTCTCCCTTTAGGAACGATAGCAGTTCAGTCAGACAACATGTCAGTAGTCTGGTACATAAACAAACAAGAAAGAACCAAATCATACCCCCTTTGTTGAGAAGCTTTAAGGATTTGGCAATGGGCAATGTCCTCCAACCACTTTCTGATTGCAACGCACATCCCGGGGAAATCCAACATGATTGCAGACAAACAGAGCAGGGCCATTTTATGGCCACATGAGTGGTCCCTCAATCAGAAGGTAACAGAAAAGATATTCCAGAAATGGGGCCGGCCTTGCTGCGACCTGTTTGCTTCATCCATCAATGCCAAATGCAGCAACTACTTTGTCCTTATCCCTCCTATGGGGGGAGTCACTGAGGGATGCACTGGTTCACGATTGGCCTCCGGGACTCCTGTATGCTTTTCCACCAATCCTTCTAATACCCAAATTATTACAGAAAGCAAGCTTGTTGGAAACCACGTTAATCCTGAGTGCTCCCTACTGACCTCGCCAAATCTGGTTTCCCCTTTCTGGAGCCTTATCTTTGGGACAGACCATGGATTCTGGATCCAGCTCCAGACCTACTGACACATTCATCAGGAATGGCACATTCCAGTCTTCATGACGTCAAATTGATAGCTTGGCTGCTCCAGTTCCCTTAATTGCCAGGTACCCTCATCTGTCTTTTTCGGTGAAACATATTCTATTATCTTCCCATATGTTTTCTACACACAGGCTTTACAATAGCAAATGGAATATATTTGCAGCATGGGCAACTGAAAACCATTTAGACTCTGTTTCTGCAGCCATTCATTCTATACTGGAATTTCTAACTAAACTTTTTCATGAAGGGACAGCTGCCTCTACTGTTAGGTTCCAATTGACAGCAGTATCAAACTTTCATATAGGTGATAATGAATATTCAGTGATGTCAAATAGACTCTGCAAAAGCCTTTTTGAAAGGAACAACGATGATTAGACCACTTTATAAAAACCCATCTCCTCCCTGGGATCTGAATTTCATATTAGCAAATATTATTTCTTCCCCCTTTGAACCTTCGGCCAGAAGAATCTCAGAGTTACAGGCTTTATGTGAACATCACCTTATCTAATTTTCATAAAGATAGAGTTTCTCTCTGCACTAATCCATCCTTTCTTCCTAAAGTAGTGTCGGAAAATAACTTGAATCACACTGTCGAGCTGCCAGTATTTTTCCCTAACTTCCAGAACAAAGGCGAGCACTCCTCGCCTCTTCTGGATGTACATAGACAATTACGCTTTTATTTACACAGAACTTCAGCTTTCAGGAAGTCAGACCAATTGTTCCTATCCTACTCTGAAACTAGGAGAGGCCTTCCAGTTTCAAAAGTAATTTTATCTAGATGGTTCAGTTTGTGTATATCCTACATCTATGATTCAAAATATAGATCTCTTCCCTTTCCTATTAGAGCTCACCTACCAGAGCAGTAGCGACATCTGCAGCCTTTCAAGCAAGATTACCTTTGGATGATATTTGAGCTGCAGCTACATGGGCAAAACTGTATACCTTTATTACTTATTAGAAAGTGGATTTGGCGTCCAGGAGTTGGGTTTCCTTTGGTTTTATGATTCAGAGGAATATTCTCCCATGAGCCACCCAGGAGATTGGTTGCAAGTGAGAGTAAAGGCGAGCTTGACAACAACACACAAAGAAGTTATGTTCTTACCATAACATTGCATGTGTGCTGTCCATCTCGTCCTTTATTCTCACAACCCACCCTCCATACCCCCTGCCAAAACTCTTAGAAGACTGAGTGAACACTGGTGTTATGGATCTCCATAGCCTCAGAGATGCTGACATTGTTCCATAAAGTATATAGATGCTATAGAGATTAGTCCTTTTTTATAAGTGGGCAAACAAGATCTGAGGAAGTTGGGGAACTGTGTTATGGGTAGGGAAGTAGGCCCACGACCTTTGCTGAAGACCTCGAGGTATTGGAAAGGCTGAGATGGATCCAACACATTGTATCTGACCCATAAGTGAGAATAAAGGATGAAATGGACAACACACATGGAACATTATGGTAAAAATATAACTTCTTTTTTTAGTGTGTGATGTTGATGTTAGGCCTGTTGTTTGTATTACTGTACTGTCTGGAGTAGTGGCAGCACTGTTAGTTTGTTAGCATATATTGGACTGTAGTAGTGTAGGTATTAATTTTTTCCTGTGTTTGTTGCTTTTCATCACAGGTGATCATGACAGTGGAAGTGTGGGCCCTCTGCCACCTGATGTCAGTGTATTGGCAGACTCCAATGATGATGGTGGCAAAACAGAGGCACAGTTTGGGGGTGCAGAGGTTGAATCTGACACTGAGGTTGACATACAGCCATCCCCAACAATTCCATCGGACACAGACAGTAGGCCTACACCCACCCATTCCAGTGAGTCCTCAGGTATTGGACAGGTGGAAGAAGAGGTCATTGATCAGGGAAGTGTGGCTACTGTGGCTTCAGTTCTTGTTAAGTCTGGCTGTAGCCAAAGTTTGGGCAAGGTGCCACCCAGGTGGGTTGCTAGGGGTTCTTGGAGGGGGCCTGCTATCCCTCCTCCACCTGGTGCACGTGTCTCTTCCCTTGCCACTCAGTGTATATTTAGAGCCATTGTGGAGGCACAGGCACGTTCCCATGGGTGCTCCAGACAAATGCTCAGCGTTGTAGGTGTGTCACAGGCTGACATGCATGACTGCCTCCATTGTGTTGCCGATTCAATGTATCTAATGAATGATACATTGGAATGAGGGGTGCCTGTGATGGAACGAGGGCTGTCTGTCATGGAACAAGCATTGTCTGTGAGGGAATGTCTGCTGGGAGGAGAATGGCATCCTCTTGGGTGTAGGTCAGCCACATCATCTACTGTTAGCCAACATGGCCATGCCGGATCACGCTTCCATAGTGACAGTACTTCCACAGCTCGATCAGTGAATGTGCTGTCCACACCCAGACATGGCAGGCCATGAGGTCATGGTCATGGACATCCTTGTGAAGGGAGCTTGTTCAACAGACATCAGTCACATTCAGGAAGCAGCAGTTCATCCGACCATGGGTGTGGATGTGCCAGTGCAACTCCTGGTAGAGCCATTTCTCATGGTCAGTGATGACAGTGATGAACTGCCACCTTTACTATGCATGGCTGACACTTCTCCAACATACCAAGATGTAGCGACTGCACAGAGCTTGACTGTGTCTATGCAGACACTCACACACAAATTTCACCTGGAGGACCCCTACAGACACACACACACACACAACAGTTACAAGGTTCAGCCGTGCAACTTAAGACTCATTTTGTCTCACTGGCCATTTGTTTGTTTTTCCAAATGTCTGCATGCTTCTCTGTCTTACTTACACACTCATCGACCTTTTGTGTCAGCCTAGGCCTCCTGCCCCCCCCCCCCCAAACACTCTGTGCAAGTGATGATAACTGTGCTGTATCCCTATTTTCTATCTTTTGGATTCAGGGATACATAAGCTTTCTGTCTGAAGCTCAGGGTACATAGCTGACTTACTGCGTAGTATATCTGCATTTGTGGTGTTGAACTGGTGTTTTTACCTTTGACTTATATTGGCCTTGGAAAGTTAGACAGCTGATCAAAATTTCCCATCTTTATTGTGAATGACCTTGTGAGAGTTGTAAAGTCAGATCCTGCAATGTGTGTCATTACTTTCTAATTTCTCTCTTTAATGATTTCCCAGTACAAATATATGGTGCTAAATTGAGGCCATGCAGTGACCATCACTACTTTTGAAGGGTACGACTGTGTGAATCTTTGATGCCTGAGGCCTACTACTTAATAATAGATATGTATAATTCACATAAGTTTCTGCTGTCACATGTTAAGATCATTTATGTAACAGTCTCCCACATTTTACCTGCTTACAATACCAATTAGTGAGATACAAGGATATGACACTCATTCATATTATTACAGAATACACTCCAGATTCAAGACACCAGTTGACACAGTTGTAATTCAGGGCTGAGTCTGTCTAATGCAAACAGTACACAGCCAATACATGGGTAGGTAAAGTTTGTGTGAGTTGCTTGGCATCAATTTTACTGTATGTATGTGTGTAGGAGGAAGGTTTTAGGCCCCTAGCTGATGAGTGAGTGTGCTGTGCGTTGTCTCTTAGCCAATGCAAAGGCATACTGAGAATGCATACATTTGCCTACACCCACAGCAGCTGGTGGTTTCCCCTCTGACTCCTTATTTGCCTGTAGCTGTGGTGACCTTGGCATTGGTGGTGGGGTATGTGGCTCTTCCCCTTTCTGATCCTGCTGAAGCTGTTTCCTCAGGATGATGTTTTGTAGCATGGCACATACTGTGAATATTTCTGTACATGTCCATGGGTTGTACTACAGGACTCCTCCAGATGTATCTAGGTACTGGAACCATGACTTCAGTAGCCCAAACACCTGCTGTATGATATTTCTGGTTTGAGTGTGTGCCTTATTGTGGCATTCTTCTGTGTGTGTGTGTGTGTGTGTGTGTGTGTGTGTGTGTGTGTGTGTGTGTGTGTGTGTGTGTGCGCGCGCGCGTGCATTTCTGATGGGTGTCATCAGCCATGGTTCCAGTGAATAGCCTGTATCCCCCAGTAAATGACCCTGTGGGATATCCCCCCCAGCAAACATCTGCTACAATTGGGAGGTGAACCAGATATGTGAGTCGTGGTAACTGCCAGGCTTGCCAGCACACACATTCAAGGTGATTCCCTTGGCATTACACACGACTTGGCAGTTGATAGAGTGGTAGCTCTTTCTGTTTCTGTAGAGCCTGCCCTGTTCCCTGGGTGGTGCCTTAAGTTCTATATGTGTGCAATTTGTGGCACCCACCCAATACTTCAGGGTAGAGTGGTACACGGTAGAACTCCTGCATATTTCTGGCCCTCTCCTCAGAACTACAGGGAAAATATATGTGGTCACTGGCATGTTAGAGCATAGCATTCAGGAATTGGTGAAGGATCCTGGATGCTGATGCCTGAGACACCCCCAGTATGTCCCCTGTTGGTCTCTGAAAGGTACCTATAGCTAAGACTCTAAGTACTACACATACCTTTGTCTCCACTGGGATGGGTTCCCCTCGGTTGGCTCTGGCTCTGAGTTGAGGATGGCAGAAGTCGCAGAGTTCCTGTAGTGTGTCCCTATCCACCCTGTAGTGCTCTACAATTTCCAAGTCATGTAGTTTGTGAAAAGTTGAATGGGGCCCGAAAACTCTTTTCCTTTTCGGCCTGGGCCTATTGGCAGCAGCAGCAGCAGCATTAGCTTCAGCCTGTATCACATACATATGAATTAAAGCAGCAGCAGCCCCTAACATTCTGTCTGTGTAGACTCCTTTCCATGGCCATATTCCAGAAGTTTTGGAATTTATAGGAAAAGTCAGCACAGAGTCTACACGGTTGCTTTATAGCTTGTTGAATAGCTCCACAATGTTGGATTGGTTGATTAGTATGCAGTTCAGCTGCTTATGCTGCAATTAGTGTGCCAAGGTGTTTACCTTATTTGCGTGGGGGTGCGAGCTTCTACGCAGGACTTACTGAATCCAAAACTCATTGCTACCATGTAGGGTTTATTGAATCCCCCATTTGTGTTTGTCTAACAAGTATACATTTCTCTACCAGAAGCAAAACATGGCTAAGGACACATTCTAAACCCATAATATGAACTGAATACCCACTGGCACTTAAGACATGAGAAACATTACCTAATAATCTTCTTTCATAACTTTGGCACTTCTCTACACAACCAAGAGTCTTTGTGCTCCTCTTTCTTCTCCTTCATGCAACTTTCATTTCTCCTGTTTCTTTGCTGATTTAAAGTCTGCAACCCCCACCTCTTTTGTTGAATATTCCTTCCATACCTGGAAGAACACTTCAAGCTAGCAACAACTGTTTCCTTAACAATTTATGCAATTTTTTAAAACTAAAACATCTTTATTGTATTATCACATGGGCATGCATACATTTAAAACAAATAATGTTAAGATTTGTCATATTCATGCATTATACATTGCATACATGTTTTCTTCCTTTTTAACAATTATTCACTCCAGCGTTACATAAATTACTCAATTGCTTCATTTGCTTAAACCTCACTCCTGCTCTTGAACATTATTCTGCATGTGTTGTTCGCACAAATTCAATTTATTTCTGTGGAATGTGCTCCTTCCCTTTTCTCAGTATCCCACCTCTAGCTCTCATATCCATGTTACAGTATTCAGTAGTTCAGTTACAGCTGGTTTTGATTTTGACTTCCATTTTCTATTAATTGTTTTTTTGGCAACCAATAGCATTAAACTTAGTAAGGCTTTACTATATGTAGAAACAATTCAGATCCTGTGTCCCAACTCAAAAGAACCACTTCCTTAGTTACAACCATTTGCTTCCCCAACGTTTTGACAGAGTACTCTGTAGGGAATTTTTAAAATCTGCCAACATGTTACACTCCCAAAAATAACATGTTCCCGGTTACTTTTCTGATTTTTCCATCACACCAGTAGCATTTGTTGTCTACCAAAGGAAAAATTATGTGAAGCATGAATATATCTGTGCAAGCACTTCCAAGCAAAAATCCTAAACCTTCAGAAATTTGTTGCATACTTGGGAGCCATACAGATGTCCTCTCATTGTTCCTAGGTAAATTGCTTTCCAGTCTATTCCCAGTATTTTCTAATCTCCTGTGGTTGATTTTTATAGTGATCGTGCAATATTTTTATGCTGTACTAATTATCCATTTTCAACAGCAGCTTCTGTTCTAGACTCAAATAAAAACTCTACCAGAGCTAGTCTTTCACTTAGCACTCTTCTGTCCCTTTCCTTTTGTCTAGACTCTGATATCAGTCCCTGGAAGAGAAAGCAAACTCTAACTTGCAGTCCAAACTTTTGGTTAGCCTCATTCCATTT
The DNA here is from genome assembly GCF_019279795.1 of Protopterus annectens. Taxonomy (NCBI): domain Eukaryota; kingdom Metazoa; phylum Chordata; order Ceratodontiformes; family Protopteridae; genus Protopterus; species Protopterus annectens. Next base: position 699,033,789 of record NC_056733.1, read on the forward strand.
AATACCATTCCTTGTCTAGTTATTTACTCCCAGTATCTTTATTCCTTTGTCAATTTTCTCCATTAAGTTTCAAGTCCCTCTTGTCTATTTTCTATACCCCGGCTTACAGTTATCCCTATGGGCAAAATCTCCTTTCTCCATTCACATGTTGGCTTGGTTCTTAAAATACCTTCTGCCATTTTCTGAATATAAGATTACGTATGGTTGTTATGTTGCTCCTTCCAAAATCCTACTCCGATCTTATTTCTCAACCCCCTCCCTATTTCATCATCATCCTTTTCCACTTTGATTTATAACCTTCTGCTTGCATTATTTAAATGAGCATTAACTACTTTGTTCTAAAGTATCCATTCAAATCAGTTAATCCTAAACCATCTTGTTCTGTGAGGAAGATCACCTTATTCCATTTAACTCTTGCCCTCTTCCCCTCCAACATAAATTCCTTCAAGTCTTAATTAATATATGCAACTTATTCTCTGGTTGATAAAAATTTGTCTGACCTGCATATTGAACTAAAAGGACTACAAACACCTTTACTAATTGTATCGTGCCATATTGTATCGTACCATCTGTATCTGTAATCAAGAGATTTCAGCTTCTCAATTTTTGTATTGTCTTTTATTTTTCCCCACATATCCATATCTGTCATAAAAGAATCTTTTTTAATCCATACACCTAAATACTTCATCTTATCATGTCCCCCAACTATGAGTATACTGAACCATTTGGTGTGTGGATACAAAGCTTACTGCTGTAGTCTTTGTTTTATCTTAATTTATTTATATCCTGAAAATACTTGAAACTGCCTCAAAATGTCTGAACTACTCTTTTTCTGGATTTCTCAAGTACAGACTAAAATCATCTGTAAATAAAGCTAACTTTAACTTGGTATGCATTTCTTCTTTTTTTCATTTTCAATTTTCTGTTTTTCCCTTTGGCTTTCTACTGACCCAGCTGTATTCATAAACTGCCTAGCTCTAGTCATTGCTATTTCCCTCTCTCTGGATAATCTGCTTCTTCAAGAGCTAACCTTCTTGCAGAAACCAGACTTACCATAGACCTCTTTCACCACCTGGGATTTGCCATAAATTGTATAAGGTTGACTCTTCTCACTTCCCAGGATCTGGTGTTTCCAAATTGCAGGCTCACTACTGTTTCAGTGACAGCATTTCTTCCACAGGGAAAAATGTAATAACTAAGAAACTACCTGCAGTCTCGTCTTCTCCTAGACTTGGCCTCAGCAAGAAAGATTTTGTGAGTCCTGGGGTACATGGCTTCCACTGTTAGAATGATACCTGCTGCCGGACTCCACATCAGGAAGACTCAGTGGCATCTGAAGTCTGTCTGGACACAATATTGCCATTCTCTGAACTTCTAAATTCTTCTATTGTCCATCATCAGGAAGGATTTTTTTTAATGGGCCAACCAGATGTTATTCAGTTTAGGAGTGCCCTTTCTGATTCTCTTTCCCTGCCATGAAGTTTGCACCAATGCTTCTCATTGGCATAGGGAGCATGTTGTCCAGGGTGTTTGGTCAAAACAAGACAGGAGGGACCACATAAATATCAAAGAGATGAAAGCACTGATTCTAGACTAGCAATCCTTACATCATTTTAGGACTCCAGGCCCAGTCCAAGTACTGGTAGGCAACACTACTGTTATGTGGTATGTAAACAAGTAGGAAGGGGACAAGAGTCTATCACCTATGCAGACTAGCTGTGACTGTCTAGGACATAGCCATTCAACACTATCTGTCCCTACAGACAGCTTACATCCTCTCAGAGACGAACACTGTGGCACACTATTTAAGTAGATTCAAGGCAGATCCTCATGAATGGATGTTGAACAGAGAGATCTTCTTGTATACTGCTCATGATTGGGGTACTCCCATATCTTAGGCTGTTCTGTCCTAAAGTACTATTATCAGATGCCTGGGAAATGGAAGTAATGTCTTTCTCCTGGTAGAGGAGATTCCTCTATAACCGCCACACCCCACCCTGATCTCAGAATAAAGAAGGAGAAACCAAAAATCTTGCTGTTGACTACCCTTTTACCCAGACAGCACTTTTTCTTCCTTCTCTTTCGTCTGACCCAGGGCAGTCATCACCAGTTACCTCAAAGAATGGACTTGCTCATGCAACAAACAGGTTCTCTAATTCACTCAAACCTTCAAACTCTGAATCTAACCCCTTGGATTACTGGATTCAGATTTTTAGGCATCTTTTTCCAGACAACGTGCTATATGTTCTACAAGAGGCTAGAAAACCTGCTACAAGAAAATCTTATGTTTCCAAGTGAAGAAGATTTTCTGTTTGGTGCCAAAAGAAGAAACAGGACACATATCAAATGGGTGTTCCAGTCATTCTGTCTTACCTTACACATGGGCTGCTGAATTCAGGGCTGGCATAGTCCTCTATTAAAGCACATATTTCAGCAATCTCAGCCTGCCTACCTTTAGATCCACTTTTATCTACACATTTTAAAGTCAAACAGTTCTTGAAAGGCATCCTTCACATCAGGCCACCAAGATGATTGGTTCCTCCTCCTTGGGACCTGAATTATATCTTGGAAAAGTTAAATCTTCCTCCCTCTGAGCCTGCTTCCTCTTCTTCATTTAAGTTCTACACTTGAAAGCAGTCCCACTTGTAGCCCTTACCTCAGCTAAGAGGGTTTCTGAACTGCAAGCGCTTATGGTTTCTCCTCACTTTCTAATTTTCCACAAGGAGAGGGTTACTTTTAGAACCAACCCATCATTTATGCCTAAGGTGGTTACTGAACTCTTCTTAAATCAGTGTATCAGAATCCTGCATTCCATGGATGAATACAAGCAGCACAGATTTTACCTTGCCAAAACTATGTCTTTTGGGAATTCAAGTCAACTTTTATTTCCATGCTAGACAAAATGTTGGTTCAGTTATTTTGTAAACAAACAAACAAATTCTAGATGGCTGTCTTTCATTTTGCTATGCCATCCATGGGAGAGTGCTCCCATGTCTTGTTAAGGCCCATTCTGCCAGAGATGTTGGTTCTTCTGTAGTGTTTTTTGAGATCTTGATTCTAAATCCATCCTCGAAGTAGCCACTTGCTCTTCCATATACGGTCACTAAGCTTTATAAAACTGATGTTTTTCTAGGGTTAGAGCTGGGTTTGCTAGATGACCCCAGTTTATTTTCTCACTTCACCTCCCTCAGTATCTAGAAAGCGTTGGAAATCTTCCCATTCATTATTTATATATTTTATTTTATTTTACATTTGTTGACCGGGCTAGTCTAACTGGATATATGTCCATTTTCAGTAGAGACCCGGGGAGATAAGCTCCGAGAACTCAAATTTAATAACACAATGCAGGTACAGTACATAATTTAACTATGATGGCAGCTCATTGTATAACTGTCTAACAAATTATCACATATGTATTAAAGTAAGTATCCACAGACGATGTCAGTACAAACAGTAGCATTATCTAGAAGATAAAGTTGTCTTTGTTATCAAGGAAAATAGGACTTGGTACTGAGAAGTAGTGGGTAAGCAGAACCTAGTAAGAAGAGCAAGTTAGTCAGGGTTAGTACAGGGGCATAACCAGTGTGTTCTGAGGAAAAGTTTCAGTTTGTTTTTGAAAAGTGATATAGAGGACAGTGATGAAAATTCACTGGGAAGAAGGTTCCAGAATTTTACAACAGTACTGGAGAACAAAGAGTCACTAGCCATGTTGCTGGATTTACATATATTTACTAGAAGGTTATGTGATGAAAGTAAGGTTTTAAGATTTTTGTAGGGGATAATGAGGGTAGAAAGTATAGGAGTATTGGAAGGTTGATAAAGGGTCATGTGGGCAATGGTCAGTTGGTGAAATTTAAGCTGATTTTGTAGCTCAAGATATCCTAGCTGCTCTAGATTATAACAATGATGGGTTCTAAATGGATTGCCTGTGGCAAATCTGGCAATGTTATTGCAGGAGTTTTCCATGTTGTTGAGGTTACTCTTTGATAGATTAGTATATATGGGCGAGGCATAGAGGAGTGTTTAGATTAGATGAGTGTGAGCAATAGTTATTTTAGCTGTTGGAGAAAGGAAGGGTTTGATCCTGTAGAGAGAGCCTAGTTTTCTATTAACAATTTTTAGTGTATTGTTGATATGGGCGTCAAAGTTAAGGTTGTTGTAAATAGTTATTCCGAGTAGTTTGGTAGTTAGATCTGGAGATATGAGAGTACCATTATTGGATATTACTGTAAAATCTATTGGAGAGGACTTCTGTGCAGGAGTAAAGAGCAAGAGTTTTGTTTCTTGGGGGTTCAAGAGGAGGCAGCGCTGTGTAAACCATTGTTCTACTGTATTAAACACCTTTTGGGTTAGGCACTGCAGTTCAAATGTAGATGTGGCTGAGCATATAAGTGTACAAACATCTGCGTATTGTATACATGTAGCTTGAAGAATTACTAAGTGAAGGTCATTGATGAAAATTGAGAATAGGAGAGGTCCTAATATGGACTCTTGAGGGACACCAAGGTTAATGGGGAGGTGGGTAGATAAATTATTATGCCATAGCACAGCCTGTTGTCTGTTGTCTAAGTAGGATTGGGACCATTTTATAGCCAGTGCATGTAGTGACAGGGATTTGAGGATATTTATAAGTATCTGGTGGTTAACCATATCGAATGCTTTAGACAGATCGATGAAGAGTGCAGAGGAAAGCATATTGTTGTTACGGTTTTTGTTAATACAGTCAGTAAAGGATAGGAGGGCAGTGGTAGTGTTGTGGAATGGCCTGAATCTATGTTTAGACCTGGAAAGTAAGTCATTTTGGATTAGATGGTCAAGTAATTGACTATGGATGCATTTTTCCATTATTTTTGCCAAAGGAGAAAGTAAGGTTATGGGACGGTAGTTAGAAAATTCGTCAGAGTTGCCACCTTTATATAGGGGGATAATGTGGGAGATTTTCCAGATAGTTGGGATGTGTCCTTCACTGATGGGTTTATTAATCAGAATGGAAATGGGATAGGCTATGGATTTGGCTGCTTTTTGTAGGTATTCTGCAGGTTAATTGGTCAGCTGATGGAGTGGATGGTTTCAGTTTTTTTATAAGGATAAGAATGTATGATGTTGGGACTGGCTGGAAGAGAAATGGAGGGGGTGGGCTAGTATTAGAGGTCAGTAGAGTTAAGCTATCAGTTGATAGCTGATTGGCGAGTGTTTGAATAGCCTCGGTGAAAAAGGTATTGAAGGCATTGGCAGTTTGCTTGGAATTCTCCTGATCTGTGCCTTGTGGGCTTGGCGTAATGGATTGACCTGGGTGGAGTAGTTGGTTAATGCTCGCCCAAAATTTTTGTGGTTTATTTTGGTGAGTTTGCTGGAGTTGTGGGTAGAAGTTTCTTTTATCTGAAAGTATAGCTTTATTTGTGTCATTTCTCAGCTGTCTGAATTTTTGATGATCTACAGGGTTTTTAGTGGTTTGCCATTTAGTCCAGTATTTATTTCTAAGATGGATTTTTTTGCTTGGTTTCTTTTGAAAGCAATGGGGCAGGTTTAGTCCTAATTCTGATAGAACGTGTTGGTGCATGATGGTCTAGTATGGCTAGAATTTAGAATTGGTATTTTATGGCTTCCTCAAGTGGGAGGTATTTTGTGGGTGACCAGTCGCATGCCCTAAGTTCACTTTGGAAGAGTTCAGGGTTAAAGTTTTTCTTGGTCCGAATTGTCCTGAATGTGGTTGGGACGGGTATATTGGTCTTATGCCTGATAATGTAGCTGAATTGAGTGGTCACTTACATCATCAGGGAGGGTCCCTACTTCATATGTCTGGAGATGATTATTTATGAGTATCCAATCTAAGGTACTTTCTGTCATATTGGGCTTGTTTATCCTGGTAGGGGAGATAATGGTTTGAGAAAAAACATATAGGTTAATATGGGTGGTGGGGTGGTCAGTGCTGCACCACTTCCAATCGATATTAAAGTCACCTAGAATTATAGTTTCTTGGGGAAGTTTTGAGATAGCCAGCAAAGGGCATCTTCTAAGGTGGTGTTGTTATTACTGGGAGGTAGATAGATACAGATGATATAAATGGATTTGAAAGTGTTGAGCAGACGTTTAGAGATGAGGATTTCGGCATTAGAGTCTTGAGGTGGTTTATAGTCAGAGGTAGTAACTTGAAACCCTGCTTTGAATAGAATAGCTATCCCCCTGTGACAATGATCAAAGGAAATGCATACTACAGTTGTGTAAGAACTTACCAAAATGTAGATGTCCCACTGATTGCTGTTGTAGTATTTCGAACTACCCTCCATTATCCCCCTTTCTTCTCTTGTCTTTTAGCTGAGGAATAAAGGTATAAAAGGCAAGGATGTAGAAAAAAGACCTGGTGGGATGTTAAATTTCTTTCTATCATACTTTTAAGGGTGATACCCCATTTAAACACAACCTTAGGAAAGACAGGTACTTTATTCCTAAGGCTGCCATCATCCATCAGCAAGGTCCAATTTTTACACAAAATGGACCATACATCACATGCATTAAGGAGAAAAAGCTGCACTGAAAGTCAAAGAAAAATTATCATTAGTTCCATTTACATTTATATTGGTGGTCCCTTCATGTATACTCAATTCACTAATAGATCTTGAATATTCCAATGTTTCCATGGAATCCAATAATCCATTATTAAGTATAGGTTTAAACTACCCAAAATTACGTTTGTTGGTAACTTTCTCAATCAATATTTCCAATAAGTCAGGAGGATATCCTCGTAAGATAAACATTCCTTTAAGAGTCTCACATTCAATCAAGTGATCATTAAAATTTACCCATGAATTTCATGTTAATGAAATTAGCTTTTTGGATGTCTAATTATGGAAAGATAGCATGAATGGGCATTGTACAGCAAAAATTTACCGTAAACCAACATGTTCTAATTGTTTTTTTACATTTTGAGAGTTCCCACTCATTTTTCCAGAAACGGTCTGTCGTAAAAGGACAATTAGTCAGGGGCTGCCCGTATGATAACTTTGGATAATGATTACTTGATTGACTGTGAGACTCTTAAAGGAATGTTTATCTTATGAGGATATCCTCCTGACGTATTGGAAATATTGATTGTGGAATTTACCAACAAACGTAATTCTGGGTGGTTTAAACCTATACTTAATAATGGATTATTGGATTCCATGGAAACATTGGAATATTCAAGATCTAGTAATGAATTGAGTATAGATGAAAGGACCACCAATATAAATGTAAATGGAACTAATGATAAATTTTCTTTGACTTTCAGTGCAGCTTTTTCCCTTAATGCATGTGATGTACGGTCCATTTTGTGTAAAAATTGGACCTTGCTGATGGATGATGGCAGCCTTAGGAATAAAGTACCTGTCTTTCCTAAGGTTGTGTTTAAATGGGGTGTCACCCTTAAATGTATGATAGAAAGAAATTGGGTAGCATCTACTAGACCTGGTGGGATGTTTGTGTGGTTCATGCAACCAGTGTAAACATATAAGTCACCAATAAATTTACCTTGGATTTGGTTGACTATAACATAAAGGAGAAGTTCAACTGTAATAGTAACGGTGTAGTGTATTTGGCTGAGTGTCAGCTGTGTCCCCAATTTTATATTGGGAAGACGGAACGTCACTTGAAGCAGAGAGTGTATGAACATCAGTACAGTATAATGAGAAAAGACTGTACTAATGCTTTAGCGAGACACATTAATGACCATAATGACCATTTTTTTCTATTTTTGGTTATTGAACAAGTGAAAGTCAATCCTAGGGGTGGTCCTTGGTCCCTAAAATTAGAACAAAAGGAATTGTGGTGGCAATTGTTAACAAACGCCTATATGTTTCCCGGACTTAATGAAATTAGTTCTCTGAAATGTATGCTCAAATTGAAGACCTTAGAGAGATACAGTAAATATAGAAACATATGGTGTGTTTTTGTGTAAGTATGGTGTACTTTCTGTTACATACTATTAGTATGCACATATGTATTACATAACATTCATTGATATATTTATGTATTTTTTATTTTTTATTTCTATTTTTATGAAATATTTAGATGACATAAATATGAGAGAATTGATATTAATTGTGTATATTAATTTGTTTTAAATCAATTTTTGTATATAATGTATCAAATGATAAGATTTGTAATGAATGTGTATACACATTTTTTAGGTCAAGAAGGGGGAATTTTTGCTTTAAAATTTTGATTCTGGTGAGCTGATGAAATGATGATGTCATTTGTGTGGGCTTTTTAAATGTTTCCTTAAGTAATTAACCTATTTTGTTGTCTGATGAAGGTTGCACATTTGAAGTGCGACCAAAAGCGTTTACAGTAACTGGTTCGTGAATAAAGAAAACTTTTTTCTACATCCTTGCCTTTTATACCTTTATAGTTCAGTTTTGTTTCGTTAGTGGCTTTTAGCTGAGGAAGACTTTCACATTCTTTTCCCCAGCTTCCAGTTGCCACATTCATATCTTTATATTTGTATATATTTTGACTTTCTCTGTCTCTCTTTCTCTCTCTTTTGCCTTTATTCTGTGTTTTTTTTCCTGGTTGAGGTCAAGAATGTGCTGGGATTGTTCATATCTTTACATCCCTTATGTTCTTCCTTGGCTTCATGTGCTTAGATCGTACCTTCAACATACGTCACAGGAGGAAGTCACCTAGGCTTTGATATGCTGGCTGGATTTAGGGCTGTCCTTAGAAAGATATCCCATTTATTAGTAATACTGCAGCAGTGATCAGTCGAACATCTAATGTTGTGGTAACCTCTTACACAATTGTACTTTCCTTTTCACTATGTCAAACTCCTTTGAAGCATTGACACGTTTTTCTCCCAGTTTTTAGTGACAGTTATCATTGAAGTCTGTTGTAGGTGGACTGTTGCCTGAGACATTTTCTATCCATGTATAAACCCTGTTGACCATTACAAGTAAGTTTTGGCAAGCTTTTTGATGTCTTATTATTTACTGCCTTAATAGTTATCTTATTGTATCACAGTAGGGTGAAAATGTTCTACTTATAAGTCTGAGAGCTTTCTTTTTTAATCAATCAGTCTGTCTTGCAACATTGAAGGCGGGATCTTATATCCAGCTGTTACCATAAAGTTAATTAACTTAGTATTGGAATAAAAAATATATACAACTGAAATATATACATCTAAGGATGGTCACCAGGTCCTGGTATTTTGCTTTTGTTAAAGATTCTTAAAATGCATAAATCCTGTTCAGTAAGACAGATAATAACATATCCTTATATTGTTGGGGGGTGGTTCTTTAGCCAATAGCTTAACCTGTCTTTTTCTTATTCCCACTGAGAATTATATAAATAACTAAAATAAGCCCTTATACAATTATTTGTGGAGTCCACTGGATCTAAGATACCACCAGTGCCATCCTTATTGACAATTTTATTTCTAGCTTTATGGGAATGTATTTTATTTTCTAAAGATTTGACAATTTTATTAGCCAGGATTAGACAAGACCCATTTTTTTCTAAACAATATATCTGTGTTGTATAAATCTTTTTTTTATTAATAAAGTGTTAAAAATAGAATTTATTTATTGTAATTTACTTTTAGCAGGCTAAATATAGAATCTGAACACCTCTGTCATTAAACTTGGAATTTAAATACATTTTCAAAGTACTTCATATAGATATAATTTTACTGCTTCTCAAAAGTAGATCAGAGAAACTGGTTGCACTATACTGTTTTCCAATAAAAAGGTCAAGTCATTCCTCACGTTTTGGGTAAAAGCTTCATCGTTCCACCAAAATTAAGGTGTATGTGTTGTAACAGCCCAGTCTTTCCTAAATCATATACTAGCCCCAAGTGTTACTGCTGAGCATACCTCTTAGTTTCTTAGTGCAAGAAATCTGGACAAAACCAAAACTAATGGGGAACAAAGGCCTAAAAATAGGGACAGATTTTAAATATTGTTCTCATAAACTTATAAAGTTGCTAGGACAACAGGATCTGCATTAGCGTGTATTTTCTGAAGGATATGAAGTCTGAAACTTGAATGTCTGTCTTCGTTAAATGTCAAATCCAGTTTTATGAGGAACAGACCAAATACATGAGGCAAAAACATGGACATTCTGCAAATATCTCGACAGTTGAGAGCTATGCTGCTGAGTGATTTGTAAAATTACAGTAGTGAAAATCTACTGAAAAAATAGATAGCAATGCAGCAAAGGCAGGACAGAAGCCATTTCTGATAAAGGTCCTTGACTGATCTGCCAAATGTGTATATGTCCTTCCCTCAAGATTCTTGAATCTCCATAGATCTATTGAAGAATGAGTTGTGACAAACACATTAAGCAAAGCACAGTGTCAATCCAGGTAACTCACATTTTGCTACAGTAGGTAAGCTATCACATTCTAATCCCCAAATAGGAAAAGTGAGGCAGCAGAAAGTTCCCACAGTCCCTTGGTAGTATTATTAAAGTGGGCACATAATGATCCTGGAATCAAAATACATTAAAGATGTCTTTTCTCTGGTTACATATTTAATGTACTGTGAAATTGAATATATCAGCTTGTTGGGTGAAAAAGAAATATGTGCTGAATAATAATAGCTGAATTTAAGAAGCTAGAGCACTGCATTTCAAAGATGATCTTTGAATGATATAGAAAACATGGATTTAAGGAGGTAAAGGTGATGATTTACAGAGAATGCCATTGGTTTTCACATAGGCATGCTTATAACTATATTTTTGCTTTTTATGTTTCTTTAAAAAATAAATATGTCACTTTTTTGTCTGCATTCCAGGGAAAAAACGTGAACGTGTTCTTACATAAGATGAAATCTAGTTACTGGTCAGCTCTGAAAATGAACTGGAAAGTTTGGACTCCACTTCAGTTTATTAATCTGAACTACGTACCCATTCAGGTAATTGTTATTTTGTAACATGCCAACTGCTGTCTGGCCAATGTATAAAAATATACTGACTGTATCAAATTAACCATATGGGTCAAAGTTTCCTTGACTTTCTTTAAACTGCATTGCCACTGAAAAAAATACCATATGTCTTTTTTAGCTGTTACTATAAAAACATCTGTAAAGATTAGAGTAGGTGGATTACTTCAAAATCAGCACCCAGATGGTGGCATAAAATAAGTAATCTGTGGCATGGGAGTAACTAAACACTTTAAAATTTCATATCATGGTTTTACATTGTAATCTATGTCCATCACAAGCATCACCACACCCTGTAAGATACACAGGTTTTTTAATCTGAATTCCATAAAAATAACCGAGTACATAATATGGAAACAACTTGTTTTACTGTAAGTCTGTGCTGGGATACATGGAAGCACAATAGGCATACTCCAGTCATTGTCTGTCTCATCTGTTCCTGTCTTGTGTCATTTATGCCTCTTTTTGCAAAGTCAGTATCAGTTGTTAAAGGTCAAATGAAGAGAAGTAAAGGCAGGACAAGATGCAAGCTTCTGTGAGCAATAAGAGAGAAGGAGAGGCTTAAAAGAGATGGAAATAAAGGGAGGTTGTGAGTGCCAGAAAGCGGTATTGTGAAGCAAGAAAAGAAGCATCTGTAGAAGTCGAGTGATCAGGCTACAGTAGAGAGAGAGAGAGAGAGATGTTTGGCAGCAGAAATCAGAATGAGGAGCAAGAGATTCTTTAGGGGCATAGTACAAAGTAAAAGGATAGGGGCAGAACTATTTTAGCTGGAAAAGAACAGGATGGATATAAGAGTACAGGGAAAATATGGAAGTCCTTAATGAATGGTTATATCTTATTTACCAAGGAGAAGGGAAGAAAGACTTCCAGGGTAGATGCAGACTGAGTAGCATTTTGATTAGATAAATTGTTTAAAAAGCTAATAAAAGTTATTGATCTAGGTAAAATTCAGCCAGTGCAATAGTAATTATACTGCCTGGATACCAGCAACAAAGAAATTTAGAAAAGACCAGAGATAATCAGCCAAAAATAAGAAGAAAATCTCTAGCTGGGAATAACCTTGGAGCTAATTAGTTGAAAGCAGTTCTGGTTGCATCTGTAGTACAGCAGACATCTTCCAGTATTTTTGAGGGAAAATAAATTGGTACTTACGTATTATCGCAACCACACTTTGCCAGCAGCACGTTATATGTAATAATTATTCTTTCCATGCTCCACAGTATACGCAGCCAAGCAGTGGAATAGCCATGCAATCCAAATCCCTGTTACCATAATATTAATGGGTTAAGTCTTGAAATGAATGCCCAAAGCAGGTATTACCGCAACCACCTTAATCAGGATACTGTAGTCATGAAACATACGTGTCAACTGTCCAGATATTTAACTGATATTGTTGGTCTGTTCCACAAAAAACTGTTTTTCAGCTACATTGCTAAATAATTATATACATTTGACTTTCAGCCTTCAAATCCTTCAGAACATGCATGTTAATTGAAACAGTTATTGTAACAACTTCAACGGGCTATCAAGGAACTGTGGTTGCAAAAATATGAAGCTAGCGAGAAAGCCTCCTTGCTAATCTGTTTTGTATAATTATCAGCAAATATTCAAAATATAGGACATGAAGGTAGGTGAGGTAACGTCCCACGGTCTGATAATGGTGGTTGGCACAAAATATGGGTATGACCTAACCAGGTGTTTATCTCATTTTGTTGGTGTGAACTGTTCAGATATTTACGTCATTTTGTTGCTGTGTTCCACATGAAATTTCTTTTTTTAATGCGGTAAATCGGTAAAAAATTATACACATTTGAGTTTCAGCCTTCACATCCTTTATAACATGCATGTTAAGACAAACTCTGTTATTCTAACTACTTCAATGGGCTACCGACAAAGGGTGTTTGCAGTAATAAAACAGTACCGAGAAAGCGTGGTTGCGATAATACATAAGTACCAATAAATCATGTGCACTCCAAGGTATTTACAATAAGCGAAACACTGAAAGAATATATAAAGTCAAATGAAAACAGGCTGGAGAAATGGAAGAAGCTTTAACTAGCTATTCATCTGAGCTGATAAAACTGCAGAAATCAGAGACTAAAATGAAGGAAAGACTGACTGAACATGGGGCTTCTCAAGAAGAGCTATTTTTGGAAATAGCAGATTTAGAAAACAGACTGCATAGAGAAAACTTTTTTTAAACACCTGTATTGAATTATCACTTGTGACGTAGGCACATTTCCATTTATATAAAAGTAATCAAACTTGACAGCGCAGTGGCGAAGCGGTTAGCATTGTCGCCTCACAGCAAGAGGTTTTGTGGATCAATTCTCGGCTGGGGTTCCTTCTGTGTGGAGTCTGCATATCCTCCCTGCATTTATGTGGGTTTCCTCCAGGTGTTCCGTTTTTCTCCCATGTTACAAAGACATGCATCTGGAGTGTTTCTCCCCAGGCCTCTGCTGAAAATCGGCTTGTTCCAAATCAAACTTTCCTGGTAAACAATTAATAATATTGCTATATATAATATAACCTAAGCAGCATTACATAAATTATTCAAATCCTGATTCTTTTTTTTTTTTTAAACAAGAAACATCTTTACTATCACGTACAATGTAAGCAATCATACATTTATATAAATGAAAGCAAAGCACACGGACGCAATCCTAATTGCAAGCATTTTACATCACAAAACCATACTGACACACTCCCAGTTGCAAACATTATACATCACTTATAATCTACTCAATCGTTTTCAGTCAGACATTACATAGTGCATTTAAGTCCTGCTTTCTTTTTAAGCCTCATTCCTCCCCTGTATGTATTGTTCCCACAATTTCCATTTTTTCCTATGTAGTTTGCTCCTGTTTCTAAAGATTTCAATTCCAGTTGTTTTATTGCTGTTAACTATATTCACCACTTGTAATATAGGTGGTTTACAGTTTGATTTCCATTTTCTAGTAATTGCTTTTTTGGCAGCCACCGTAATTAGAGACAGCAAGGCCTTACCATGTCTAGGCAATTCTGATTCTGTATCATAGCACAGAAAATAATACACAGAGAAAACTTGAGGTTTCCTGCTATACTCGAGAACCTGGAAGGAACAGATTGCATGAAAATAAAAATAAGCAACTGGACTGGTGTTCCTCAGCAGGATTTCATAAATGAGAGGGTATACCTTGGTACACCTTTTGTATGCTCCAAATGAAACCATCAGAAAACAGGTGAGATCTGTATTAGTAAGGATGCAATCACACCATAAGAAAGAGCTACTCTTTACAAAACTGTGACCAAAGGGAAAAGTATTAAACGTTTGATACAGTAGACTCTTTGTGGGAAATTATTATTTGCTGTAGACCAGGCAGAAGAGAAGCAAGTTTATCCTAGAAAACAGGGGATTTCAAGAGGTAGATATGAGATTTAAATTTCTATATTCAACTGTTTTCATGGTCTCCCCCCAAGAGGATCAAATACTTTTTTGGATGCAGAACAGGCTGTGGAGGAAATACAAAAGTTTGCCCAACAAGGAGTGAGGCATCAAGCTGAAGGGGATTCTGCTTCTCAGTTTTCTGACAGTAAGAAAGTCCAGAGTGTGACTTTGCCAGTGAAACATTCTCTATTATTACAAAAGAAAATCCTTGGCCAACATAAAAAAGTTCAAGAGCTGACTAGAAGCATTAGAAATATCTTAGACTCAGACCAGAGACTAATGATGAGAGATTAAGATGATAAAGAAGAACAGTAACAAACTGAAATCAGTGAATAAGTGAATAAACTGTAAAGCATTGGCACCACTAAATGTAGGTTAGACATGTGATTTGTGTTTCTACAAGAAGTGAATGAAAAAGACTAGACATTTGATGACTGTGGTAAACTGGTCAGAAAACTGTAAGGCATAAATCCCACTTAATGCCATTAATGTTTAGAAGGACATTGAATAGACTAAACAAATAACCGTAAATAAAACAGTGTCTGTTAGTAATATCTGTACAAATTTTCCTGATGTAAACTGCATGTTATTTTTAAAGTAGTTATGTATAGTATGCACTCGCGGGTATTATAAATGTTAGGGGAGTTTTATCATTGACTGCTGTATGTGCTAGTGATATTTATAAAAGGGTACTTTTTCTTAGTTTGATGTATTCAAGTTTTACACTGTAACAAAATTAAGACTGGAAAGAAGTAAGCTAAAATTAATATAATGTGATATGTTTCTGCTGGAAGAGATGTAAATGTATATTGATCATATTATATATAGAATTAAAAGATATACATTTCTCCTGTTTTTTAAGAGGTAGATGCCTGACTTAATGTCCTTAGTTTAAGCTATAGACAAGGATATTTTAAGCAAAAAGACTTAAAAACAAGAAAAATTATGAAAATGTGAAAAATGTAAGATGTTCCTCATTAGATCATTGTTGCACAAATGCTGACAGGATGTATTCTGCCAAGGATACTGTTCATTTGGCCATTATTCCTAAGCTTAGACCCTCCTTCCTCAAGTGTCACATGTCTAATCTTAGACTTAGGCACCAGATCTATGTGCTGGTACATAACAAATGTATTAGCATGAAAATCCTTGAACTTTCTTGCTGCCAGTCCGGAAAGCGAGACGTCATCTTTAGCTCAGTCTGCTCAGCATTTAACATTTTTTGCCAGTGTGAGGGAAAACTAAGCACTCCATTGGAAACCATTCCTTTTTTTTCACATTTTTGTATTAACATTTTATTATGTTTTTGATAATGTTATAAAAGAGAAGCAGATGCCTCTCCGGTAGGCAAATTCCATACAAAGACAGACAAGTGCAGTGTTGCCTTGGACGAGATAATAACATCAGGGACTGCTGAACTTCCAAAATAGCTGACCATTGAGGAACAGTTTAATTTCAGCTCTCCCAATGTAAAAACAGAAACTCAGAAAATAAAGCCAGTGAATTCGTCTTTTTGGGTAAATTTCAGTTACTGGCTAGTAAGTGTACTACCTGGATGTCAGCAAAGAGAGAACTTGAAAAAAGATCAACCACAAAAGGTGAGGAGAAATACTGTCTGGGAAGAATCCTGCAGCTGTTCAGCAAAAAGCAGTTTAAGCTCCAGCTTTGGTGCAAGACATAACTTCCAGTAGTCTAGAGGAAAAAATAATAAGTCAAATGTGCTCAGAGCTGATTAAATGAACACTGAAGGAGTATATCAACTCAAGTAACAAAAGGCTGGAAAAATGGAAGAAGATTTAAATAGATATTCAAATGAGCTGATGAAACTGCAAAACTCAAAGGTCAAACTGAAGAAAAGGCTGGCTGAGTATGAGACTGCCCAAGAAGAGATGTTTCAAAAAAATGGCAGAATTAGAGGACAGAGTATGTAGGGAAAACTTGAGATTTTCTGCTGTACCAGAGGAAATGGAATAAACAGACTGTATTAATTTTATGAAAGCACAAATAAGCAATGGGACTAGTATTCCACAGCAAGACTTGTTAATTGAAAGAACATGTCATGTGTATGCTCCAAACCTGACTATGAGAAAGCAGCCAATACCTCCAGTATTAAAGTTGCAGTCTTACCAGCAGAAACAGTTGATTCTGAAAAAAAACAAACTGTGGCAGAAGGACAAAGTACGAAAAGTTGGAGACAGTAGAGTAATTGTGGAAAATGATTGCTTTGTGTACACCAGGCAGAAGAAGTCTAAATTTATTCCAGCAATCAGGGAATGTCAAGAGGCAGGTGTGAGATTCGAGTTGCTGTATCTAACTATCTTCAGAATATTTTTTTCCTGGAGAGTTAAAGTAATGTTTGATGCAGAACGTGCTAAAGAGGAAATAAAAAAGTTTGTCCAACAAAGCGTGAGTTATCAGGCAGAAGGAATACTGATTCTTATTCTTCTGATAATAGAGACTATGCTAGTGAAACCTTTTTTTTTCAGTGTTCCAAAGGAAAATGCTGGAGACAGAGAAAAACATGGGAGTTGACTAGAAGAATCAGGAGTATGTCGGAAATGAACCAGAGATTGGAGTTGATAGGTTGAGATCAATGGGAAGAAAACCAGCAACTTGGAAATTAATGAATGAATAAATGTGGGACTACAAAACATCAATCACATTTGTGAAATATGGTGAAACAAAAAAAAAATGGAAATATTGAACTTTGTTGATTTTGTTAAACTTGTGGGAGACTCCAAAGCATAAACCCTATTTCATATTAATGTTTAGTAGAACATTAAGGAGAGGGGAAGATGAAGGAAAGAGATAAGTATAAATAAAAATATTTTTGTTCTTAACATGACCTATACTGCATGCTATATAGTAAAGCATTTTCAGTTATTTTTATGTGCTATAAGGATATTAAAGTAAATAGGTTTCCCTTTTTCCTTCTTCTTTCTTCTTGTTTAGTTTTAAGAAATGGCACTGCACTGTAAAAAGAGAAAAAAGCCCGGACAAAAGCTTGTTTAAGATAGCAGGCTATAATCCTAGGTTGTTGAGGTGAAGGATGAGTTATAAAAGTATACAGAACATGATATAAATAAAACTGATATGCTTTTTTCTTACTTTTGCAGAGGGGGAATGACTAGATTAAGGCCCTTGGCTTGTTCTAATAACACGTTTTAAGTGGAAACAAGTAAATAAAAGAACATTGAATATCATAAACAGTTTTCCTTTAGCAAATAAATGTTTGTGGTCTAACATGAGAAGCCTGTAGCTGAAGGCAACTCTGTATCTGGTTCTCATATTTCTATAGAGAGAAGCAATAAAAACAGAATCATTTTTACACTGGCTAAGATATGTTTTCTGAAAGCATTCAAGTTGTTTTCTACATCTGAGAGTGGAGTAAGGATAAGACGAAAACAGGCAGCACTTAGTGTAAGTAGAAGCACAGGCTGTGTCATGCTTCTTAGCATGGATGACCTTCATTGTAGGTCAATCAAAGCCTCTAAGTGTTTCTGTCAGTCTGGGACAATTGTTCATATTAGGAGGGGTAAACTTAATTATTTAAAGATATACATAATTTTGTGTGTTTGTATTAAGTTAATAGGTTCGGGGGGGGAGGTTCATTAAAACAAAATGCTGTGTAATAGGTGACATAGGTTCAAATGGATATGACAAGAAACAACTATATAAAAGATCAACCCGCCAAACATTTGTGTATGCATGTAACACAAAAGTTGAAATTAAACATTTAAAAACAAAAGGTGTGCTACATAACAGGTGAGAATAGTAACTTAAGTACTTAGTACAAAAAGAGTACAAAAAGAGGCTAGCATATCCACCGGGTAGAAAAGACTTAAAAACGGGAACTGGTAGTTTATCTAGGGTAACCTCGGAGGACGTGTCAGCCTTTATGGTAGCATCCATACCTGAGGAAGAGGATGCTGTTTTTTTAGAGGCCGAGAGTTACCCACGCAGGTCAAAGAGGCTTCTCAGCAGGAGGCCTCAATTGAGGAATGCTCCGGACAATTATTCACCGAGGAGAGGGAACCGACGATATTAATGGACAGATTTTGTGAACATGATGTGTATGCTGATTTTAATGTATGTTTTGATTTAGGTCCTATTGTATCCCATGTTTGTAATATGAGTGTGGTTGAAAGTAGTGTGAATGAGGAATTCATGGTTTATGAGCAACACAATGAAGGAAATTTTGGCTTTCTAGATAGGGATAGACATGAACAACGGTCTGATGGTATTCAAAGCTCAACAGGTTCAAACAATGATGAGCATTATGAGTGTGACCTGTGTACTTTCCCTGAAGAGAATGTTTTGTGTAACAGCAATGAACTAGGAAATGTCATTGTGGTTAGTGAAGGGGAACGGTCCAACAAGTTATATTCTACTGTAGAGGAAGAGGAGCCTGTAATGAAGCATGAGGTACTAAAGAGTGGGGGTTTTATGATATATAACTACACTGATATGGCCATCAGTAAAGCTCATTTTGAACTATTTAGTAAGGGTATTAGCTTTGTTCCGAGCCACAGACTGGATATAACACAGGTATTAGTGAATTTAAAGTTATATACGAGGAAGTTAAACCTCCACTTGTATTTTTCAAACCTAGGTGTGGGGACAGGTAACCTTAACTCTACAATTGATACAACAGTTATGAAAAGGAAAAGTATTTTTATGCCTCCCACAAATATTGACATTAATGTATTCGAACAAATGGTTGAACGTGACTTTAGGAGAATATGTGCACAACAAAAGCAGATACAGGACAATTTAACTGTTGATGAGAGAAAAGTTATTTATGAATTAACGGTGACCAATGACTATAGATGTATGCGCCCCGACAAAGGGGGTGGGATGGTCATCATGAGTAAAATGGATTATAATGGGATTATGATGAAGATGTTAGGCGATGAAGACACCTATAGCAGGGTGTCAAGACATGAAATAAACAGGGCATATAGTAAGATTGACCTATACCTCTTGGATGCAATTTATCAAGGGGCTATTAATGAAGACGAATTTGATTATCTTAGTGTTAAGTTCCCAAAACTACCAAAACTATTTGGAATTCCTAAGGTCCACAAGGGCGTTGACCATTTATCTTTTAGACCCATTGTTTCGGCAAGGGGGTCTAAGACAGAACCTATGGCAGCCTTTGTGGACCAATTTTGTAAGAAGGCTGTTTTGGATACACCACACATTATAAAGGATTCCTGGCATTGCCTGGAGAGACTTAGAGCAATAAGTGAAGTGGATGTTGAGTCCTGTGGTTTTTTAACCATTGATGTGGTGAATCTTTTTTCAACCATTCCCCATGTTGAGGGGTTGAAATTATTTCATGACAGTTTATTGAGTAGTGCGAACTTTGATTTGGAAAGACTCAACATATGTCTTGAGTTAATGAGATTTATTTTGACAAGTAATTACCTGACATTTGAAGGAGAAACTTATCAACAGATCAAAGGGGTGGCGATGGGGGCCCGTTGTGCCCCGGTCTATGCCAACCTGGTCCTATTGTCATGGGAAAAATGTCACATTCTATCTTCAGTTTTCAGGGAGCATATTTTGATGTATAACAGGTTCCTAGATGACATTTTAATCCTTTGGAGGGGTAGCGAAAGTGAAGTCATTGATTTCATGGCCTACATCAACCAAACCACGGAATTTTTTAGATTTACATACACGTGAAACATGATGTCAATCAATTATTTGGATATTTCTATCTCTAAACAAGAAGGAAAGCTTGTAAGTAATATCTTTAGAAAACCGAGTTTTTCCAACTCTATGTTACACTTCAAAAGTTGTCACCCCTTCCACCAGAGGAAAGGGGTGATTAAAGGACAAATGGTCCGACTATCAAGGTTGGTCAGTAATGACGAAGTGTTTAAGAAAGAGATGTATACCTTGATAGGTTTATTTATGGAGAGAGGATATCCATTGAATTTATTATTGAAAACTAAAAAAGAGATATACAGGAAAAGAAAGACCTTGTATATTCCCATACTCAAGGGTATGGATAACATGACATTAGTACAAGGAAAAAACAAAGAAGGGATAGATTTTAAGAAAGAGAGTCTTACCTTTGTTTTGAAGTTTAATGACATGGCCAATGAATTTTGCAACAGTATAAGGATTAATTGGGATCATTGTATTAATGAACAAACGAGAAAATTGTTGGGAGGAAGCCCAAAAATTGTTTTCAGTCGAGGAAATAATATCAAAAACATTTTGGAAAGGGAGAGTAAAAGGTATATTAGATCTAGAATGAGTAAATGTGGTAATTGTAGTGGTTGCAGATTCATCGCTGAAGGGAGTTACATGTGCGTAGTGAGCTATGGACGTACATTGGCATGCCCTGGTCTATGTAATTGCAACACAAAAAACTGTGTTTATATAGCATCATGTGCCTCCTGTGATGCCTACTACATTGGCATGACTACTCGTAAGTTACGAGAAAGAATTTGTGAGCACATCAGAAGTATAAGGAACAAGGATGTACACAATGCTTTGTACTTGCACAGTAGGGTGTGTGGCAATTTTACTAAATTTTTGT
Source organism: Protopterus annectens (assembly GCF_019279795.1). Taxonomy (NCBI): domain Eukaryota; kingdom Metazoa; phylum Chordata; order Ceratodontiformes; family Protopteridae; genus Protopterus; species Protopterus annectens. Next base: position 699,054,685 of record NC_056733.1, read on the forward strand.
TTTTCATTATAGATAGGGTGATGCCTTTTACCCCTGGTGATATTAACAATAGGGTGGCAGTTTTAGAATCTGAGTGGCAGATGAGATTGAATGCCACCAGATACCCTGGTATAAATGACCATATTTCTTTAAAACCACATTTAAAGTTAAGAGCTAGTGTGATATGAAGTGCTGAAAGTTTGCACTATTTACTAAATATTAAATATTAAACCTTATTGATCATATATAATTTACATAGTTAATGCATTGTAACCATTTTGCGAATTCAATTAATTTAATGAATTTACTTATTTATTTATTTATTTAAATAGTTTAAACAATTTAAGGAAGTTTTGATTTACAATGTATTTTTAAATAACTATTGGGTTGGCATTATGGACACGGGTTCACATATTTAGATAAAAGTAAACAACAACAATATGTACCTTCAGACCGACAAATGAAATAGAATATTTAACATTTTGTATTTTGTATTTTGTATTCATATATATATTTTTTTATATATATATTTTTTTCATTCATATATTTTTTAATTTTAATTTTTTGTCATTTATTTGTTAGTTTTTTATCATTGTGAGGGATACTCCTTTAAGGAATCAATGGAATAGTTAATCAATTAATTGTGTGAGTCATGTGTATGGTTCTGTATTTAAGTATGAATGAACTGGTGTTTAACAGACTCTGATGATACCAGTTTGACTGGTGAAAGCGCTCAGTCTGTGTGTTTATCGTTGGAATAAAAGAATTTAACCTTCGTGTTTTTGGTGTTCCTGCATCCTTGAATGTGCTGTGGTGGATTACTGTCACGTTTTACTGCTGTGGATCCTGTTTTTGGCTTCCTCTTTTTTGTTTTTTGAGAATAGTAACTTCTTATCATAATGACAGCATGTTCCATATTATCTTTGAAGTGAATAGTCTCACAGGTATATACAAAAAAGAAAGAGTTGTTGTTTGTCTTTCGGCATTTTCCCGGTAAGGGGTCGTCACAGTGGAACTTCGGTCCGCTAATGATTGGCAGTAGATTTTTATGAAACGCCGAGGTGCCAGCTCGACGCTCAACCTTCAACGAAGGCACGCCCATTTACGCACGCATGTCTTTCGAACGCTACTCAACCGCAGGGAGGACATGCAGACTCCACACAGAAGGCACTCCCAAGCCCAGCTGAGAATCGAACGAGAGAACCTCTTGCTGTGAGGTAACAACACTACCGCTGTACCACCGCGGCATTACAAAAAAGAAAGAGTAATGAACTATATTAAAAAAAGCAGAGTGCAAATATTTGTGCTACAGGAGACACATTTGGAAATAACTGATCATGCAAATTTGATAAAGAAGGGATTTCAGGATGGTTATTCAACTGGATATTTGGGACAAAGGAAAAGGGGAGTACTTTTATTAATTGCTAGAAGGGCTCCAATAGTGATAGAAGAAAGAAGAAAAGACAATAAATATTGTAGTAGTAAGGAGCTACTGGCAAAGGATTTGATGAGGGATCTCAACTTTTTGTTGAGGCTGATAAGGGAGTTTTTCCAGTCTTGGGACTTCACCTTATTCCGCATCAATTTCCTCCTTCAGTTGTAGAGTTTTTTTATGGCAGAGGACCACCAGATTGGCTTCCTTTTTTTGGAGGAGAGCATCTTGGTTCTATTGCATGTGGCGAGATCCATGCATTTGTGTACGTGTTCATACAGTGCATTGGTGTATGATTCGATGGTCATGCAACTATTTTCCATTAGCATGGGTGCCGTGAAGTTAGCTACCTCTGTTCTTAGGAGCCCAAAGTTAGCTTTGAAGAAGTTTTTCGTGGTGGTTATGATCTAACCAGGGAGGGGTTGACTATTGGTGTAGAGCAATGGTTGCCCATGTTAGTAATGACCAGGTCAAGGATGTTGCTACCTCTAGAATGGGGGGTAAGAACGAGCTGATCCAGGGCATTGGAATTAATGAATTCCAGGAAACGTTAGGCAAGTGTATTGGTACATGAATAGTTTTCCCAGTTAATGGAGGGATAGTTGAAGTCGCCCAGTATGAGTGTGTTAGGCTGGACCCTAATATTCTCCAGGGTGCTTAGGAATGTGGAGTGAGTTTCTTGGGACATGGCTGGGGACTTGTAACAGGCTACGACCTGAATCGCTGTCTTACCTAGCTGCACCTGAAGTATTTCTGATGCGTTATGTTGGGCTGCCAGTCTGGAGGTGTTTGCATCCTTTATGAATATGGAAACACCACCACCTAGGAGCTTCGGTCCAAGTTCTGGGGCCGAAAGGTGTGAAATGAGTTCTAGCCTGGTAAGTGCAGGGGTGATTTCTGCTGCCTTGAACCAGGTCTCTGTTACAGCACAAATATTGATGTTCTCCATTTTAAGGAGTGCTTTGAGCGAGTGCATTTTGAGATTTAGACTTCTAGCATTGAGCAGCATGACCCTCAGATTGCATTTGTTTGTAGCTGTTATGGTGGTAATTTGTTCTTTGGAACACCGCCTAAAAGGGCATCATAGGGGTGGCAAGAGCCTTGGCCAGTATCCGGAAGCCCAGGGTTGACAGATGCAGGCCATCTCTGGCAAAGCATCAAGGTCTGTCAATCATGTCATCCCAGGCAGACAGAGACTGGATCCCCTTAGAATAATACCAGAAAGTTAGCCAATTGTTGAAATCAATCATTTTCTGCTTGTACTGTGGTATCATTCTAGGTGATGGTAGGATGCTGCTCAGGGCTAGGGTCGTTCCCGCCTGGCTTACATAATCAGACAGCTAATCCATGTCTCTTTTCATGTAGTCCAGGGAAGTACGCCTCAGGTCATTCACACTCACATGTACAGTGACAGAGTCATATTTGTACCTGTTGTGGGACCTGAGTGCATGCATTATATGGCGGATCCTGGCACCTGACAGGCAGCTGACTATTACTTTCTCCTTATTCAACCTAGTGAGTGGGATATCAGTCTGCCTCACTATCGAGTCACTTATGACTAGTGTGCTGGGCCTGCAGTTTTGCCTTAGGGCTTTGGTTGAGTGGCACACTGTTTAGGAAAGTTGTGTGTCTTGTGATTAGTGTTGTGTTGTGGTGGTCAAGTGCATTTCTAACTTGGAGGTCTCTGCTGTTTGGGTAGATTTTTATTGAGAGCCTCCATGAAGGAGGGCGTGTGGTTTGTGTTTTTATGTGAAGGCAGTGCTGTTGTGTGTTCTGGAGGGCTGTGTGTTCCATGTGGTGTGGTGCAATTGTTGACCTTCTCCTCTTGACCAGCTTATTCTGGTCTTGGCTGGAGAGTGCGTGGCTTCCAGTTTGGATATATAAGTGCATCTCTCACAAGTCAGAGTGTTGGGAGGTAAGAGGAGAGGGTTGTCGGTGTACATGAGGCAGTTGCTACATTGCCTCAGAATGCCCAAGTTCACTAGGTTAACAGGAGAAAGCACAGGGAACTGACCTTTAAACATACCTAGAAGGGTGGGCATTAATAATAAGTACTGGAGCTGTTTCCCTGTAGAACGTTTAGTGCTGTAGCACTTTTGTGTGCTACAGTAATTGCTAAAAGAAGTCTGGTATGGTAAAATGTTAGACTAATAAGGTAGTAAAAGTGCAGGAGAGGAGAAAGCTAGCAGATCGAAGGGGAAAATTGAAGAGCAGACTTTGGCACCTCTCAGAAGCTTACAAACAGTCCTGTATACAGAAAATCTGTATCTGGATTAGACTAGTCAAAGGAAAGGCGGGAAACAAGAGCAATGTGGGCTTTTAAACCAGAAAGTTGAAAGAGATGGAAAAACTGCCCAAATGGCAAATAAACTACAAATTCTGGGCAAGAAATCACTCCTCTTGTGGTAGATAGGCTACCTAGTGCTTACCACTCCCATTGATAAGCTAGAAGGCTTCCCTCCAACACAGAAAGGCTTGGGGGGCTCAGTAGCTTACATACAGTTCTGGATACAGCAAACCTGTATCTGGACTAGACTAGTTACAGGAAAGGCAGGAAAAGTGCAAATGCAGGCTTTTAGTCCAGAAAGTTGAAGGAGATGGACAAAACTGCCTTAACGGCCAATAAACTACAATTTCTTGGCAAGAAACTGCTCCTGTTGTGGTACATAGGCTAGCTAGTCTTACCACTCCCACTGACAAGCTAGAAGGCTTCCCTCTGACACAGAGAGGCTTGGGTGGCTCAGAAGCTTACAGCCTTGAATACAGCAAATTTGTATCTGGACTAGACTAGTTATAGGAAAGGTGGGAAACAAGCCCAAATGCGGGCTTTTAAACCAGAAAGTTGAAGGAGATGGATAAAGTGCTCAAACGGCCTATAAACTACAGTTTCTGGGCCAGAAACCTTTTCTCTTGTGGTAGATGGGCAACCTAGTGCTTACCAATCCCACTGATAAGCTAGAAGGCTTCCCTCAACACAGAAAGACTTGGGGGGCTCAGAAGCTTACAAACAGTCCTGGATACAGCAAAACTGTATCTGGACTAGACTAGCCACAGGAAAGGCGAGAAACAAGTGTAAACATGGGCTTTTAGACCAAAAAGTTGAAAAAGATGGAAAAACTGCCCAAGCGGCAAATAAACTACAAATTCTGGGCCAGAAACCACTCCTGTTGTGGTAGATAGGCTACCTAGTGCTTACCACTCCCACTGATAAGCTAGAAGTCTTCCCTCCAACACAGAAGGGCTTGGGGGGGCTCAGAAGCTCACATACAGTTCTCGATACAGCAAATCTGTATCTGGACTAGACTAGTTACAGGAAAGGCAGGAAAAGTGCAAACACGGGCTTTTAGACCAGAAAGTTGAATGAGATGGAAAAAAACTGCCCAAACAGCCAATAAACTACAATTTCTGGGCCAGAAACCATTCCTCTTGCGGTAGATAGGCTACCTAGTGGTTATCACTCCCACTGACAAGCTAGAAGGCTTCCCTCTAACACAGAGAGGCTTGGGGGCTCAGAAGCTTACAAACAGTCTTGAATACAGCAAATCTGTATCTGGACTAGACTAGTTATAGGAAAGGTGGGAAGCAAGCGCAAATGCAGGCTTTTAAACCAGAAAGTTGAAGGAGATAGAAAAAGTGCTCAAACAGCCTATAAACTACAATTTCTGGGCCATAAACCACTCCTCTTGTGGTAGATAGGCTACCTAGTGCTTACTACTCCCACTGATAAACTAGAAGGCTTCCCTCAACACAGAAAGTCTTGGGGGGCTCAGAAGCTTACAAATAGTCCTGAATGCAGCAAAACTGTATCTGGACTAGACTAGCTACAGGAAAGGTGGGAAACAAGTGCAAACACGGGCTTTTAGACCAAATAGTTGAAACAGGTGGAAAAACTGCCCAAATGGCCAATAAAATACAATTTCTGGGCCAGAAACCACTCTTGCGGTAGATATGCTATCTAGTGCGTACCACTCCCACTGATAAGCTAGAAGGCTTCCCTCCAACACAGAAAGGCTTGGGGGGCTCAGAAGCTTACAAACAGTCCTGGATACAGCAAATCTGTATCTGGACTAGACTAGTTACAGGAAAGGCAGGAAACAAGCTGAGAAGTATTTTTTGTTACAGAAAAGCAGCTAAAACAGCACTAAAAACAATTCAAGTGGAGTGCAAGCTAGCACACTTGAGTGTGTAGTAATATTAAAGCAATTTACTCAAACTGTATTCTGAACTGAATTCAATTGTTTAATTCAACTCTGAACAGTTAAAAAGTGCCAAAAATATACATTATCAGCTGAGAAGCACACTCAGTCAGAACACAAAGTAAAGTGGAAAGGGAGAATGGAGAATCAGAAGATAATTCAAGGTTAAAGGCCTAAGTGGATTGGTCTACTCATATGTTCTCTCTGTAATAGGTAGAATGAGCTAATGACACTAGACTGGGATAGAGCTAAACAGATGGGACTGGTAGGAGTGTCTGAAATCAAAATATGATCTCACTGTACTCGGTTGAGTGAGCAAATGAGATGGACCCAGGAGGAGTGTTCAAACACAAATTTATAGGAGGGGTGGGCAATTCCAAAGCCACCAAGATTAATACCACAACAAGAATAGGGAGGGTGGGAAAATAACTGCAGACAGAGAGATCACAATATTCGTGAAGCAAATAAATAAACAGAAAAATAAAATGCAGTACTATCTTTAACACAGTATTCAATGAAACAAATAAATAGAAAAATAAAATGCAGTACTATTTTATAACACTGCAAGTTTGTACTTATCTCAGCTTGTAATAACGTTGATGTAGGTATATAACAGCTAACCAAACAGCTCAAATATTCAGCTATTTGGCAGAAATAAATTCAGGGATAAGTGACTAAGACTTATACGGACAGAGAAACCCTCTAGGCTAAGAGTTCAAAACCGAATATGAATGAAGTGAGAACAATAACCCCCACTTACTGCAGAGAGAGAGAGATCACAATATTCAGTGAATAAAATAAATACACAGAAAAATAAAATGCAGTACTGTCTTTAACACAATATTCAATGAAACCGAAAAATAAAATGCAGTACTATCTTATAAGACTGCAAGTTTGTACTTATCTCAGCTTGTAATAACGTTGATGTAGGTATATAACAGCTAACCAAACAGTTCAAATATTCAGCTATTCGGCAGAAATAAATTCAGGGATAAGTGACTAAGACTTATAAGCACAGAGAAACCCTCTAGGCCTAGAGTTCAACACTGAATATGAATGAAGTGAGAACAATAATCCCCACTTACTGCAGAGAGACAGACAAATCACAATATTCAGTGAAGCAAATAAATAAACAGAAAAATAAAATGCAGTGCTATCTTTAACACAGTATTCAATGAAACAAATAAATAGAAAAATAAAATGCAGCACTATTTCATAACACTGCAAGTTTGTACTTATCTCAACTTGTAATAAAGTTGATGTAGGTATATAACAGCTAACCAAACAGCTCAAATATTCAGCTATTCAGCAGAAATAAATTCAGAGATAAGTGACTAAGACTTATAAGCACAGAGAAACCCTCTAGGCTAAGAGTTCAACACTGAATATCAGTGAAGTGAGACCAATAACCACCAACTGCAGAGAGACAAAGAGATCACAATATTCAGTGAAGCAAATAAACAGAAAAATAAAATGCAGTACAATCTTTAACACAATATTCAATGAAACATACAGGAAAATAAAATGCAGTACTATCTTATAACAATGCAAGTTTGTAATTATCTCAGCTCATAATAAAGTTGATATTGGTATATAACAGCTAACCAAACAGCTCAAATATTCAGATATTCATCAGAAATAAATTCAGATATAAGTGACTAAGACTTATAAGCACAGAGAAACCCTCTAGGTTAAGAGTTCAACAGTGAGTATCAATGAAGAGAGAACAATAAATCCCACTTACTGCAGAGAGACAGAGAAATCACAATATTCAGTGAAGCAAATAAACAGAAAAATAAAATGCAGTACTATCTTTAAAACAACATTCAATGAAACAAATAAACAGAAAAATAAAATGCAGTACTATTTTATAAGACTACAAGTTTGTACTTATCTCAGCTTGTAATAAAGTTGATATAGGTATATAACAGCTAACCAAACAGCTCAAATATTCAGCTATTCAGAAGAAATAAATTCAGAGATAAGTGACTAAGACTTATAAGCATAGAGAAACCCTCTAGGCTAAGAGTTCAACACCAAATATCAATGAAGTGAGAACAATAATCTCCACTTACTGCAGAGAGACAGAGAGATCACAATATTCAGTGAAGCAAATAAATAAAAAAATAAAATGCAGTACTAACTTTAACACAACATTCAATGAAACAAATACACAGAAAAATAAAATGCAGTACTATCTTATAACACTGCAAGTTTGTACTTTTCTCAGTTTGTAATAAAGTTGATATAGGTATATAACAGCTAACCAAACAGCTCAAATATTCAGCTATTTGGCAGAAATAAATTCAGGGATAAGTGACTAAGACTTATACGGACAGAGAAACCCTCTAGGCTAAGAGTTCAAAACCGAATATGAATGAAGTGAGAACAATAACCCCCACTTACTGCAGAGAGAGAGAGATCACAATATTCAGTGAATAAAATAAATACACAGAAAAATAAAATGCAGTACTGTCTTTAACACAATATTCAATGAAACCGAAAAATAAAATGCAGTACTATCTTATAAGACTGCAAGTTTGTACTTATCTCAGCTTGTAATAACGTTGATGTAGGTATATAACAGCTAACCAAACAGTTCAAATATTCAGCTATTCGGCAGAAATAAATTCAGGGATAAGTGACTAAGACTTATACGCACAGAGAAACCCTCTAGGCCTAGAGTTCAACACTGAATATGAATGAAGTGAGAACAATAATCCCCACTTACTGCAGAGAGACAGACAAATCACAATATTCAGTGAAGCAAATAAATAAACAGAAAAATAAAATGCAGTGCTATCTTTAACACAGTATTCAATGAAACAAATAAATAGAAAAATAAAATGCAGCACTATTTCATAACACTGCAAGTTTGTACTTATCTCAACTTGTAATAAAGTTGATGTAGGTATATAACAGCTAACCAAACAGCTCAAATATTCAGCTATTCAGCAGAAGTAAATTCAGAGATAAGTGACTAAGACTTATAAGCACAGAGAAACCCTCTAGGCTAAGAGTTCAACACTGAATATCAGTGAAGTGAGACCAATAACCACCAACTACAGAGAGACAAAGAGATCACAATATTCAGTGAAGTAAATAAACAGAAAAATAAAATGCAGTACAATCTTTAACACAATATTCAATGAAACATACAGAAAAATAAAATGCAGTACTATCTTATAACAATGCAAGTTTGTAATTATCTCAGCTCATAATAAAGTTGATATTGGTATATAACAGCTAACCAAACAGCTCAAATATTCAGATATTCAGCAGAAATAAATTCAGATATAAGTGACTAAGACTTATAAGCACAGAGAAACCCTCTAGGTTAAGAGTTCAACAGTGAGTATCAATGAAGAGAGAACAATAAATCCCACTTACTGCAGAGAGACAGAGAAATCACAATATTCAGTGAAGCAAATAAACAGAAAAATAAAATGCAGTACTATCTTTAAAACAACATTCAATGAAACAAATAAACAGAAAAATAAAATGCAGTACTATTTTATAAGACTACAAGTTTGTACTTATCTCAGCTTGTAATAAAGTTGATATAGGTATATGACAGCTAACCAAACAGCTCAAATATTCAGCTATTCAGAAGAAATAAATTCAGAGATAAGTGATTAAGACTTATAAGCACAGAGAAACCATCTAGGCTAAGATTTCAACACCAAATATCAATGAAGTGAGAACAATAATCCCCACTTACTGCAGAGAGACAGAGCAATCACAATATTCAGTGAAGCAAATAAATAAACAGAAAAATAAAATGCAGTACTATTTTAACACAATATTCAAAGAAACAAACGAACAGAAGAATAAAATGCAGTACTATCTTATAACACTGCAAGTTTGTACTTATCTGAGCTTGTAATAAAGTTGATGTAGGTATATAACAGCTAACCAAATAGCTCAGCTAACCAAACAGCTCAAATATTCACCTAGTCAGCAGAAATACATTCAGAGATAAGTGACTAAGACTTATAAGCACAGAGAACCCCTCTAAGCTAAGAGTTCAACACCGGATATCAATGAAGTGAGAACAATAATCCCCACTTACTGTAGAGAGACAGAGAGATCACAATATTCAGTGACCCAAATAAATAAACCTTTAACACAATATTCAATGAAACAAACAGAAAAATAAAATGCAGTACTGTCTTTTAACACTGCAAGTTTGTACTTATCTCAGCTTGTAATAAAGTTGATGTAGGTATATAAAAGCTGACCAAACAGTTCAAATATTCAGCTGTTCACAATGAAAATAACCAGAGATCCTGCAGTGGTATTAGAAATATTTCAGAAATTTTATGAACATCTGTATAAAGTAGAGAAATGTGGAAATTAAGAAAAAGTACAAGTGGAAATGATTAGGGAAGAATTAAATATGCCACGGTTAGAGGTAGATAAGACTCAATTATTAACAGGACAGGAGGAGATGAGATAAAAATGGCAATGTATAACTAATCCACAGGAAAGTCTCAAGGAATAAATGGTATTCCAGTGGACGTTTGGAGGCTAAGAGGGAAGAAAGTGATAAAAATCTGGAAGGGTTTGTTTAAAAGTATTTTAAAAGGAGGAAGTAGCACCAACATCCTGGAAGAAAGCTGTGGTGGCTGTCATACCTAAAGATGGTAAAGTTCCGTCAGATCATATAGCCACATTTAGATTCTAAACTATGATTATAAAGTGTTTATCTGTATAATGACTAAAAGAATAGCAAAGGTGACATGAAAATTGATAGATATGGATCAGTGGGGTTTTGTGGAAGGGAGGCAAACATTTGACAACATTAATAGAATAATGATGATCCAGAGGGAAGCAGGATGTAAGAAAATGCCACTGTTGGTGGGTCTTGATGAAGAGAAAGCATTCAACGGAGTAAGCTGGGATTTTAAGAGTTGGGTAATGGAAGTGTTTGCATTCCCTAACACAGTAATAAGGTTAATTAGGAGGATATATGAGGAATTGGAGGTGAAAATTAAAATGAGAAGGTTCTTCTTTAGTAAGTTCTGTTTGAACAGAGGAACCAGGCAGTGATGTCCTATTTCCTCTTTGTTATTTGCATTATGTTTAGAACCATTTGCAAAGAAAATAAAAGACTTAGAAAGTCAAGTATATAATTGGTATGGTAATCAAGAGAAGTTGGCTTTATTTGCAGATGATATTATACTGATAAATCCAGAAAAGGACATTTCACTGTTGAGGCACATTCTGAGACAGTTTCAAGTCCTTTTGGGTTACAAAATTAATGCAAATAAAACAAGGGCTGTAGGTGTAAACTATGTACCCACACACAAATTGGTTCAGCAATACCCATATTTATGGGTACATGATAAAATAAAGTACGTAGGAATATGGGTTAAAAGGATTCTGTTAAGCTAAGGATATGTGGGAAGAGGGTAAACAAAAGATAATACAAAAACTGAAAAACTGGAAGCTCTGTTTTATAGATACGGATAACAAGATACAAGCAGTGAAAATGTAGCAGGTTGAGAGTTTAAGTACAGTCTTGTTTATATTAGAGAGTATAGGGGATGCGTACAGAAGTGTTGAGAGAAGGTGAGAGCGAGCTATGGCAATTTGAGCTGGAGGGGTTAGGAAGGCTTTTATTCTGTAAAGTGACCCTAGTTTTTTATTGATGGTTTTGATTGATTGGTTTACATGTAGATCGAATTTTAGATTGTTATCTATAATGACACCTAGTAGTTTTGTAGAGGGGTCAGGGGAGATTAATGTGCCATCATTTGCATTTATGGTAAAGGTAAAAGCAGGAGACCTTTGTGATGATGAGAATAACAGCATTTTAGTTTTTTGGGGATTTAGTATCAAACAACATTCAGAAAGCCAGTTTTCTATAGTGTTAAAGGTGGACTGTTTAGCAGACCATAAGTCTGTTGGAAATGTGGCGGAGCAGATCAGGGTGGAGTCATCAGCGTATTGGATACAGCTGACTTTTGGAATGACAGTATACAGGTCGTTAATGACGATGGAAAGCAGCAGGGGCCCTAGTATATAGCCTTGTGGTACTCCAAGGGTGTTGGGTAATAGGTTAGAGAGTTTGTTCTGCCAAAGAACAGCCTGTTGTCTCCCATTCAGGTAGGATGTCAACCATTGAAGGGCCTTAATATCTAGACAGAATGTTTGCAAGGTGTGTATTAGAAGTTGGTGGTTAAACATGTCGAATGCCTTGGAAAGATCCAAGAAGAGGGTGGAGGATATGTGATTGTTGTTGCGATTATGGTTTATGGTGCTGGTGAAAGCTAGTAGGGCTGAAGTAGTGCTGTGGCATGGACAGAAGCCGTGTTGGGTATCTGCTATGAGGGGATTCTGGATTAGATGGTGCATGAGTTGTCTGTGAATACATTTTTCCATAATCTTTGCAAGTGGAGAGAGTATGGCTATTGGTCTATAATTGGAGAATTCAGTAGAGCTGCCTCCTTTATGAAGTGGGATTACATAGGATATTTTCCAGATGGTGGGAATTCTAGCTTCTGTTATGGTTCGATTAATTAGTATTGATACTGGGTTGGCAATAGCATCAGCTGATTTTTGAAGGTACTCGCCGGGGAGTTGATCAGCAGAGATTGTGGTGGGTTTTAATTTTTTGATCAAGGTACGGATAAGTGACGTGGTCACCGGTTGAAAGCTGAATGAGGGTAGGTTTCTAGGGGTGGTACTTTCAGGACCAGGGGAGCTAGGAGGTAGTTGGCTTGCTAGGGCTTGAGTTGTCTCAGTAAAGACTCGGTTAAAACTATCTGAAACATCCTCGGGGGGGGGGGGGGTTATCAATAGTAGCAGCTGGGATGGGGGTAAAAGTTTGTCCAGGATGAAGTATATTTTTCAATCCTGCCTAAAACTTTTGAGGGTTCTTTTGATTTACTATCTGTAAGATGCAATAGTATGTTTTTTTGTCTTGTAAAATGGAATTTTGGTTCCGTTCCTAGATTGCCTATATTTAATTTGATCTTGGGGTTCTTTAGTAGAACACCATAAAGCCCATAATTTGTTTCTACGGGCAATTTGAGTCTAGACTCTTTGGAAAGCCATGATGCAGTTTTTGCTTTTGTTCTCTTTGAACGAGCAGGTGCATGCAAATCTAGGATCTCAAGAAATTTGCTGTTAAAGTATGCAACTGCCTCCTCTAAGGGGAAGTGTTTTAGAATAGACCAGTTACATGAGTTAAGTTCTTGTTGGAATTTGGTAGGGTCCAAGTCTTTTTTGTTTCTAACTTTTCTGAGTAAGGGTTGTTTGGGATTAATGGCTTTGTGCTTAACTATATAAGTGAGACGGTGATTGTTTAGGTCGTCGGGGAGGGTACCATCAGTGTACATCTGGGGGTGACATTTATGAGTACCCAATTGAGTATGCTTTATTTTTGGTTGGGTTTACCTAGCCTGGTAGGGGTGGATATGATTTGATTAAAAGCATGCAGGTTAATATGGGTAGATGGGGATTCTGAGGAACAGGTGCTCCAGTCGGTGTTAAAATCCCAGAGTAGTAGGGTTTCTTGGGGGTAATGACATGATAGCCACTGCAGAGTGTCTTCAAGTGTAGTTATATTGTTACCTGGGGGAATATACATGCAGATTATATTAATGCATTTACTTTTGTTTAGTTGCAAGAATTTCTAAGTTATTAATCTGCGGTAGATGTGTTACATCTATGGTCACATTTAACTCAGATTTGTAGAGTATAGCTACCCCCCCCCCCCCCTTCCTGGAAACATGATCCAGCCTGTGTATGTTATACGCAGGTGGTAAGACTTCCTTGTCTGTAGTGTTAGGTTTTAACCAGGTTTCAGACAGACAGCGAATCTCAGGGGAGTGGACAGCCAGGAGTGCATGCAGTTCATGTACCTTGTTATTAATCCTTCTAATATTGAGATGACAGACTAGGAGAGAGTTGGTCTATTGAATGTAGGATTGTAGCTTAGGTTACTAGTAGAGAGGGTGTATATATCAGAAGTGGATGGGCCAGGGTTTGGGTGAATGTCACCACCAAGTATTAGGCTAGGTCTGTACTTAGTGATAAGCTTCAAGAATTTATTTATAAGTTTGTAGCAGTGTCTGGAACTAGGGCTAATTTGCCAGGGGTAGGTGTGTTGATAGAGTGAACAAGACGTTGAGCAGGACCCAGTATTGTATGTATGGTTGAAGGTGGGAAGATTTACAGCTGAGATGATAGAGTGGCCCTTTGGGACTTGAATTCCCATGAGAAACTGGTTTTCATACAAGGTAAGGAGGTATGGAACCAGCAGGAGGGGTAGTAGAGGGGAATAAATCATTGTTAGGGATACAGCTATTGGGTTAAGGAATTGTATTTTCTGGTGATACAACACCAGAAGAAAGGGTGGAGGTAACTATACTGGTAGGAGATGGGAGAATGCCAGATAAAAGCTGATAGGTGCTAGTAGAATGTAGATAAGAGGAAAGGGGATGTGGTGAAATAACCTAGATAAAAGCTGATTGGATGTGGTAAGTGGGGGAGTAGCTATTTTACTATAAAAGTAGAGGTAGTGGGGGGTGGGTGGAAATAGAGGCAGGGAGGGGAGATAAGTGAGCCCAAGCGAAGCGAGGGTGAACGGAGCCGGGGCTATTGCAATCAACAAGATTTCCTAGGACTTCCTAGCGCTGCAAGGTAAGTATTTTAGTTCTTAAATTACTCCAGTTTTAGCACTTAATTTTGCTAGCTATAGATTTGTTATATTTAATACAATTTTTTTGAAAGAGTCCTATAGTTAATGTATTTCTAGGGAAATTTTAAGGTTAGGAATACAATAGCTGGAGAGGGCAGAGGTAAACTACACTTTAGCTAGTGTTGTGAGTTAGCCAGTTTGTAATGGGGACAAACTGGGGATACTGCTCAACTTACTTGCTGTGCAGGCACAACGAACAGAGGGTTAGGGAAGGTACAGCAGCTACAGGATGAAATGAATGTGTTAGGTAGTAGAGAGTTTGATTAAAGATGGCACGCTAGGAGGTGGCTGACTAATGAAAATAATCAGGGGGTGGGGGGAGTAGCAGATGGGGAGAATGGAGTAGAGAGCAGCCAGAACAGGATTAACCAGGAACTTATGGTCCCCCCCCCCCACAGGGAGAAGGGCTGAAAAACTGTCAGTGTATGGTGAGAAATAAGCTTAAAAATATCAATATCTAAAAAAGACTGATCTGAGTAGCTGTTTGCTGAGTTTATTTCTGGTGTCTGCCAAAAAAAAACAATTACTGGAAAATGGAAATCAAAGTCTAAATCAAGAGTACTGGAAGTAGTAAATATAGTAACAGAGATAAAAGAACTTGAAGTAAGATCTTTAGAAAAGGGTAGGTGCAAATTGCATAGAAAAAAATGGGAGTTGTGGGAATGATACATGCAGAATAATGTTTTGGCTGGAGGAATGAGGTTTAAGGAAGGGCAGAAATTGAATGAGCTACGAAATATTCTATATAGATTATATGTGATGTTTAATGTTTGCAAGTGAAAATATGTCCGTTTTTTTTTTTCATTTATATAAATGTATGTTTGCCTATGTCATAAATGATAATTGAATAAATAAGTTTCTTTATTTAAAAAAAAAATCGGGGACTTTTCTTTTTGCCATGATTTGTTCCAAAACTATTAAGAAGCCACCTGTATTCCCTGAATATTTACTTGAATAAATGTTTGAAGGCTGTAGTGCAAGCTAATATGTCCTCTGAATTTCTCATTTCTGAATTCCCCTCATAACAGAAAATAAACTAAGAAGCAGAAAGAAGATGTCACTACTTCAATTTCCTTCTCCAGGTCAGAGTCAGACATATCCACTGAAGAGGATGAGAAGCCCTCAGACTATGCAAATTCTGCACCTAGTCCCTTTGTTGTGACCCAACTGGAGGCCAGCAAAGACTAGCCTGCCTGCATGCATGCATGTCCCATCTGACCAGTCAGATGACTGCTAAGATCTCAAAGGGGGAACCTTGGCTTTTAGTTTTTGAAAGTCTGGACAGTGTTCCTCAAGTTTTAGTTCATAAGGACATCCCTAGTTCTTTGGTGAAGGTACATGTGAGGGTGGGCTCATTTTGTGTGGTTTCCTTGAAAAACCCTGAAAAAGAAAACAAAAATAATTAATCTCTGTTCCTCTCCAGCCACTCCTCTTTCTAGGGATCCACAGCAAGAATGGCAGGTTTTTCTTAAGTGTTGTTCAAAGCCCTTATGGCTGTGAAGAACCCCCCACTCAGTTTTTTTGCTTCCACTCTATCTACCCCTCCCCCCATAAACAAACATGGATATGTTTTCTGAGGAGGATTCTTCCTCTGATCCAGAATCTGACCTTTGGATTATTCATCTCAGATTCATTCCCCTTCTTGGTATAACTCTGAACCAGACAGCACATTGTCCTCTGACTCACCTCAGGAAGATCTCTCCTTTAGAGAAACAATTCAGAAGATAATGCTACATTTGAATTGAGAGGGTAAGCATCTCTCTGAGTCCCAAAATAAATACTACAATTTCTTACACATGGAATTTCACATATCATCTTCTCTCTCTGTTCTTGAAGCTTTTGAAGGCACTTTCTTTAGCTTCTCTGTGTCGTAAGTCACAACCACAAAAAAACCTTGACAGGTATTACAAAGTCCCTGACCTACACATACCTGTACAAAAATCCCATTTCAAACCCTGCAGTTGTCTTCACAGATATTAACAAAACATCTAAGCTATTCCCATCTTTCAGTATTCACCTAAATGACAAGGATAGTGGTGCTATGGAGGCAAGAAAAAAGTATATATTTTAACTACTTTAGCTTTTGGTGCTGTTAATTATCAGAGAGACATGATAAGATACCCTTTATCTGTTTTTGATAACATGAGTAAACGTATGCCTAATATGTAATGTAGTGACTTCAAAATACAGTGCAGAATATATTTGTCACTTCTTAGAGTTACATAACATTCTTTTAAATGTGCATATGATATGGCAGATGTTTCTTGCAGAACTGCTGTTAACTGATTTTTGCTGAGTAGGTACTTCTGGCTAAGACTGCAGTTTCTACCAGGAGATGTGGAAGCAAACATTTTAGATGCCTTAGTAACCTAATGAATTAAATATAACTGTACACAATTTAGTTTATTTAAGGAAAGCCTGTGTACTTTTCTCAAGGTTGAAAAGTAATGTTTACAAAAAGCATGCAAGGTTTTTTTCACATCTAGAAGGGGAATGGATATAAGATACTACAAGAACACACAAAAATGTATATAAATAAGAACAGAGGCTTTGGCGTGCATATCAGAATGGTTAATCATAACTTTATAATAGGCAATATCTGTGGGTGCAGATGTCAATATGGGGTAACTGCTCCTATTTGGAGGGATAACCTTCCTTTTTGGAAAGTGTATCTAGTCTTGTGCGTTTGCTGCAAGTTAAATGATGATTTTTGTTTGGAAATGTGTTTAGTTTTCTGTTCCTTGTGTGTCTTTATCAAAGCAATAAGTCTGTTACAAAGTGATGTGGGTTCAGTAGAGATGAGAAGAAGTAAATACAGACAAGATCAGCCTGCCACTTATTAGTGTGTGCATGCCTGCTACAAGATGGAAGCATATATTCAAAAGAATTGTCATGTATAATTTGTAGAAATAATAGCTTTTTTATCAGAATGGCTGCTTTGTAAATGTTGACATAGAATGTAGTGTGTCTTACAGGTATAGATAAAGCAAAGAGCACTGGATTATAAGACGTGTAGGGTGCAAGTAGCAATGTTACAGGATGCACATTTGGATTAGAAATGACCATGTGAATTTGACAAAGAAAGGATTTCAGGTTGGACATTCTGCAGAATATTAGGGGCAAAGAAATGGGGAGTAATAGTAATGATTGTCAGAGGAGCCCCAGTAGCAATAGAAGAGATAAAAAAGGAGGGCTATTGGCAGGGGAGGAAGATTACTTTGCATGTATTTAGATCCCATCTTAAGCCAGTATTATGACTCCTAGGAGTGTTTTGGGAGAAGTAGTAAGCTTTCAGCAGGGAATATTATTTATGGGAGAGGAAAGGAACTTTAGTGAGGATGCATCAGGAGACCTAAAAAGATAAATATATCAAAAGAGAGTAGCAGGGAATATCATTTATGGGAGAGGAAAGGAACTTTAGTGAGGATGCATCAGGGGACCTAAAAAGATAAATATATCAAAAGAGAGTAGCTTTATGAAAAAACAGCAGGAGCTCAGATTGAATTTACGTATTATTCCCCCAGACATAATAACTGAGCTAGTCTGAACAGAAGTTATATTTCACATGAGACTGTGTTTAGAGGAAGGATTTGAGTCCTATCCAATAAGTATATCAAAGTGCAGTAATAAAAGCTTAAGGTTAAGATGCAGTGTAATGATGTAATAATGAGAAACTGGTATTTTCCTACTTATCGGATAAAAACAGAGGAATCTAAGGAATGGGTAGTGGGTATGATTCAAGAGTTATTAGGGGGGAATATAAGTTACTCCAGAAGGTATAGCTAGTGAGCAGGATAAATGAAAATGGACTGTGTGGCAAAAATAGGAGAGAAATATATATGCAAAAGAAGTAACAGGAGTTAGTTAAAAGGATTGGCAAAGATTAAAAAGTTTTGCAGAAGAAGGGAATCTGCAGAACAAGACGAGAAGCAACTGCAGAGTGCTAAAGAGAAAATAACGGATAATTTGTACAATATGCATGACTTTAGAAGGCTTGCCATGAGTAACTATTTTTAGAGTACAAACACATTTTTGCACAGTGACTTAAGACAACAGAAAGTAGAAAGAGTTCTTGCCAAACTTAGGGAGCTTGAGACAAGAAGGATACCCAGAGATCCTATATCGGTGTTATAGGCATTTAGAACATTTATGAAAATTTGTATAAAGCAATAGAATAGAGAAACCAAGAAAAGGCACAAATGGAAATATTTATGGAAGACTTAGTTATGCCAGCGTTAGAGGAAGCTGAAGCTCAGTAATTAATTGCTTACAGAGCACTACCAAGATGGCTGCACACAGAGTAACAGCTTAATTTCAACTCTCCCAGCATTTTACATCACAACCCATACTGACATAATCCTAGTTGCAGACATTATACATCACTTATAATCTACTCAGTCATTGTCAGACATTACATATCTCATTCAAGTCCTGCCTTCTTTTAAACCTCCTTCAAAGATGGTAGATTTTTGAAGAAATTTATGAAAATATTTAGCATGGAAGATGTGACTTCAGTAGTAGGAGTCCTGAGTGAATATATGTATTATTTCCCCAAGATAAAAAAACTGTGCTAAACAGTACTTACATTTCACAGGAACATGGGCATTTAATTGAAAGTTTTGCTATGCATACAGTAACTTTTTTCAGATCATGCAGTAATAATAACTAAAATAAAAATGCAGGGTAATGAAGTAAAAATGAGACACTGACACTTTCCCATCTATCTGTTGAAAAGAGAGGAATTTAAGGAATGGGTAGTGGAAATTATTCAGGAGTTATTGGAGAAGAAATTTCTTCTGAAAATAAAACTAAGGAGTAGGATAAAATTAAAGTGGAGTTTAAAAATAGGGTGGAAATAAAAGAAAGAGAGATATGGTTAAGAAGTAACAAGAATTTTTTAGAGGGACTGACAAAGGTTAAAGCATTGCAGAATAGGGGAAATCTCACAGAGCAAGAAGAGGAGCAATTTCAGAAAGCCAAACATGAATTTGTAAAGATTGCTGTTAAGCAACTGTTTTTGATAATAACTCCAGAACACAAAAACTTCTACCACAAGGACTGAGTTGACATAAAGTAGGGTTGTCACAAAGCTTAGGGAGCCTGTAGCAAGGAAGATAACAAAAGATCCTGTAGAGGTACCGGAATATTTTGGAAATTTTATGAAAATCTGTATAAAGTAGAGAACTATGGAAATCAAGAAAAGGTACACATGGAAATATTTAAGGAATAATTAAATATGCTGAGGTTAGAGTAGATGAGGCTCAATTACTAACAGTTAGGATAGGAGAAGATGAGATAAAAATGGGATGTTTAACCAATCTACAGGAAAGTCCCCAGGAATAGATGGCATTCTTGTGGAAGTTTGGAAGCTAGGAGGCCAAAAAAATGCCAAAGATCTGGAAGATTTTAACAGTGTTTTAAGAGGAGGAAAAGCACAAACATTCTGGAAGAAAGCAGTAATGGCTGTAATACCTAAAGAGGGTAAAAGCCCATCAGGTCCAGCTTTATATAGGCCCATTTCAATTCTAAACCATAATTATAAAGTGGTTATGTCTACAAATGCTAAAAAAATGGCAAACGAGATGCCAAAATGTATAAATGTGGATCAGTGTGTTTTTGTGGTGGGAAGGCAAACATTTGACAACATTAACAGAACAATGATGATCCAGATGGAAGCAGAATGTAAGAAAATACCATTGTTGTTGGCGAATCATGATGCCAAGAAAGCATTTGACAGAGTAAGCTGGGATTTTATGAGAAGGGCAGTGGAAGCATTTGCATTCCTTGATAAAATTATAAGGTTGATTAGGAGGATATATGAGGGATCAGAGATGAAAATTAAAGTGGGTGGATTCCTCTCTGATAATTTCTGTTTGAGCAGAGGAACCAGGAAGGGGTGTTCTCTTTCTTCTTTGTATATTTAGAGCTACTGGCAAAGAAAATAAGGGACTCAGAAATTCAAGGATATAATTGATATAAAAGTCAAGAAAAGCTGACTTTATTTGCAGGTTATATTATTTTATACCTGATAAATCCAGAAAATGACATCTCAGTGTTTTGGAACATTTTGACAGTTTCAAGTCTTTTTGGGATACAAAAATTAATGAAGCTAAAACCAAAGCAATAGCTGCAAACTCTGTACCCGCACAAATTGGTTCAGCAATATCCATATTTATGGGGTCATGATAAAATGAAGTACTTAGAAATATGGCTTAAGAAGGAGTCTGTTGTAGCAGCTAAGGTGGGTGAGCTCAAGGGAGTTGCTGTTTTGTGGAGTGGAATAATATGAGATATTTTCCACAGGTTAGGTACTTTGCATTCAGATATGGATCTATTCATGAGGATAGACACAGGGTAGGCTATGGTTTCAGCTGATAGTTGAATGAAATCAGCAGGAAGTTTGTCAGCAGATAGCGTGGTAGGTTTTAGTTTTTTGAGGAGTTTATTAATAAGTTGTGTAGGTGCTGGAGAAAAGGAAAAGCTAGAGGGAATCTGTTGTGTAGTAGGGTTAGTAGGGGTTGGAGAAGGTATAGGGCTGGTGGTGCTATTTAGGGTGTTAGATAGAGCTAGGACTGTTTCGGTAAAGAATTTGTTGAATTGTGTGGGGTGTCCTCTGTCGGTTGGTACTATGGGTGTGGGAGTTTTAGTAACAGTTTTAGTTACCTGGGTGCAGTAATTTATTTATCGAGGCACATAATTTATGTGGGTTGTGAACATATTTTTCTTGTAAGGTTTTGTAGTAATTGGTTTTATCAAGTTTCATAAGTTGTTTGGACTTGTTCCAGAGGGCTAAGTAGTTTTGTATTGAGGTAGTGGTTTTAAGATTATGATATTGAGCCCAGGCTCTGTCTCTGTCCTTCATTATGGTTTTAGTTTCTTTTGTTAACCGAGGGGCATAGTTTGTCTTGACTCTGATAATTCAGGCTGGTGCATGACGGTTTAGGATTTTGAGAAAGTTTGAGATAAAGTAATCTACTGCTTCATCTAGGGGGTAGGTGTTTTAGGGGAGTCCAGTTACAGTATTTTAGTTCGTTGTTTAGGTCCTTGACTTTGAAGTTATTTTTGTTGTGAACTATTCTAGGGATGGGTTGGTTACTATAGTGGGATTTATTCCTAATAAGGTAGGTTGGTTGATGATCGCTCAAATTGTCTGGTAGGCAGCCTGATTGGTGTGCTAAGGTGGGGTCAGACAGAAGTATCCAATCTAAGATCGATTGACGTTTGGATTTCTTATCGACTCTTGTGGGGGTATCTATGATTTGGGTAAACCCATGAAGATTAATATGGGTAGAGGGATTGAATTTGGTACAGTCGGAGCAGTCAATATTAAAATATCCTAAGAGTATGGTCTCTTGTGGATGGGAGCTAGACATCCAGTGTAACAGCTTCTCCATAGTGGCAATGTTGTTTCCTGCTGAGATGCAGGCACCTGCTATAACTATATGTTTGCTAGACTTTAGTTTTAATTTAGCAAGAATGATTTCAATATCATTGACTTCCTGGGAGTTGTAGTATGGCTACAGCTCCTCCTTTTTTCTTGCCCTATTTTTCCATATAATATTATAGCCAGGGGGGTGTAATCTCATTACCATGATGATCTGGTCTCAGCCAAGTTTCAGTTAGTATGGCTAAATCTGGTTTATATAAAGCCAGTAGGGCATGGAGGCCCTGAACTTTGTTAAGTATACTTCTTACATTAATTTTTAAGAGAAGAAGAGAGGAGGTTGTCCTTAATAAATAGGGTTTGGTTGGTTTAGTTTTGTATGGAGTGAAGAATTGGGTGCTGGGTTAGGGTGTATGTCTCCACAGCAAGTGAGTTTTTGAGTTAGATATAGTTAGAGTTTAAGTATTTTTGTAGTATTTTAGTTTGTTTCTGGGATAAGTAGGGGTTAATTTTGTTTGTTGGTTTATTATTTATTTATGTAGGAATATCGATGGGTTGGGGCAAGGTCGCATGGACATATTGGGAACTGTTTTAGTTTTAGTGCATTGGCTATGGTTTCTGTTTGCCACTGAGTTGGATTGGTGAGATGAAGTTGTGTGTGGTAGGATGTGAGGATAGAAAACAGGAGAAGAACAGAAATAGTTAACGTGTAAAATGCTACCCTTAGGTGTAGGAAAGGCATTTTATTTATTTTGTTTCTTCCCCTTTTATGTTACCTTTTGTAGTAGGAGAGGAGGAGTGAGTGAGAGTAGGGGCTATAGAACTTGATGGCAGAGAAGCAGTTAAAGGAGTTAGTGACAAGGGTGCGGAGTAGTATGAGTGAGGGACTGATGGTGTGATTTGATTGGTTGAGTGAGTGGGGGATTGATGGTGTGATTTGATTGGATGTGTGAGCCTTGGTGGGAGTGGTTATTAGCTATAAGTTTAATTATAATAGGGGTGGGTGGGAATGGGGGTAGGGTATAGGAGCAGGGTGAGCGTAGTGAACGGCGTGGAGCAGCACTGTCCTAGAGGACCAGCAGTTATGGAAAACAATGAGTTGTAATTTAGGGAGTACAGTATAGCACTATGCTTTTGAGTCTGCTGGTTAGCAATTTACTTAGCTACGAGAATGGCAAAAACTGTTACTAAAAAATGTTGGGTGTGGATGAGTCTGGTTTTGTGGAGGGGCAGCATATACTTGACAGTGTTAATACAATTATAATGATCCAGAGGGAACCAGAATGTAAACAATGACTGCTCTTGCTGATGTGTCTCATGGCAGTAGAGCATTTGATGAAGTCAGATGGGATTTTTATAAGTAGGACAATGTTAACATTTGCATTCTGTGATAGAGTAATAGTGTTGATAAGGAAATATATGAAGAGTTGGAGATGAGAACTAAGGTAAGATGGTTCCTCTGCAACAAGCTGTGTTTGAACAGAGGAACCAGGTAGAGATGTCCTCTTTCCCATCTAATATATTTAAAGCTGTTAAAAAGAAAATAAGTGATTGGCAAAGTCAGGGATATAACTGGTGTGGTTATCAAGAAAAGTCAGCTTTATTTATAGATGTTATTATTTTGTACTTGAAGAATCCAGAAAATGTAATTTTGGTGTTCTAGAACATTTTAGGACAGTTTCAAGTCTTTTGGGTGGAGTTTAAATGACAGTAAAACCTATAACAGTAACCTGTGCACCCACACATGAATTGGTACAGCAGTACTCATACTTGCGGGACATGGTAAGATAAAGTATTTAGGTTTATGGATTAATAAGGATTCTGTTATGGCCATAAATTATATTTTGGAAAAGACTAAACAGAAAATACAAAAATTAAGAAACTAGAATCTCATGATTGTGGATATAAATAGTAAGGAACAAGCAATGACAATGTTTTTAATCCCTTTAATTTTAGGTACAGGTCTGGTAATTTTTTTTATCAGTCAGAGAAGTTGTAGATGGCAGTTAATGAAGAGTTGAATAAATGTATTGGGAAGTGGTAAAAAAGACAAGAGTTAAGTGGGTTAAACTGATTCTCCCCATCAAGCAAAGATGTTTAAGATTACCAGATTTGAAGACATACTTCAAAGCTATGCAGATAAGTCTCAGATATATAACTTTAGCAGTGGAAAAGAATGCTAGTGAAAGAGTGGGCATTTGAAAGATACAGAAAGTCTAGGATTTTGGATAAAAGTACTTAATATAAATAGTAACAGCCATGCAGAATATTATATTCATAAAGTATCAGAAAGTATTCAAAGAAATAAGCCAGATAGTGGAAAGGAGATTTTATCAATAGGCAGGATGGGGCTGGAATTTACTGGAAGAAGATATCAAAGGAACCAAGGGACTAGGAGCAGATAACTCAGAAGGGAAACATAATAGCAAATACTGCATGATAAATATAACAGTCAGTCAGACGTGGATAAAATAATTGGAAAAAGATAATATAAAGACAATTTACAAGGGAATAATGGGAAGAAATGTTTAGGAATCACAGGTATGGAACAAATTCTAAGTGGGTTAGGGTTTTTACATGGAGTTGTTTGCACAGGTATTTTTATATCCCCATTAAACTTCAGAGGATTTTTCCTTAGATTGCAAATGTTGGAAATATAATGGGGAAGAGAGAGGTAATTGGGCACATATTTTTGGGGGAATATAACCATTTGGCAGATTTTAAAAATTCAATATAGACTACTTTGGTAGAAATGCTGGATGAACAAATGGTAGTAACTAAAAACATTATTCTTTGTAGCTGGGATATTGGATCTGAATTGCTTAGGCATAGTAAGGACTTACTAAATTTAATGATATTGGCTGTCAAAAAACAATTACTGGAAAATGCAAATCAAAATCTAAATCAGCTGTAATGGAAAATGTCAGTATTGTAAGGAATTTGAAAGAACTAGAGTTGAGATTTTTTGAAAAGGGCGAGAACACATTTCATAGAAATACATGGAATTCATCGAAACAATACATGCAGAAATATTCTCTGTATAAGGAGTAAGATTTAAGGGAAAGCAGGAATTGTGCAAGTTTTGTAGTGTTGGAGTGAATGAAAATTGTCAAGTAGAAAACATACATGTATAAAGTAAGACAATAGCAATAGAAATGGTTATGATCTGTTTTATTTTTATTAATGTATGTGAAATCACATTGCATCCTAAAATATGCTAATGTAATGAGGATGTTTAAAGAAAAAAAATGAAAAATGTATAAAAGTACTAGTCTGAGAAGGATCAACAAGAAGAAAGAATGAGAAATGGACATATGGAAATATTGAAGTTTAGATGGTGGGAAAAGAAACTGGATACATTTTGGTACTAAGACTCAACAGTACAGCACCCACAATATTATTTTTTTTAGTACTTGAGAAACCCCTGATGAAGGCTTTTAACAGGTTTCTTGTCATTGTAGCCACCGAAGTAGCCAAAATGATTTGACAAAGGCTACTGTGCTATGGATTTACAAGACAGTAAGAATTATCCGTGAAACTTCAAACAACTTAGTTGGACTTCATTGCTGAGGAAAGTAATTGAGGCAGCTCTGCGAGAGAGGCTTTTGAAGTAGCTACAGAATAGTGTTCTTAAGAATGTTACAAGTCTCGGGTTTAATAGCTAAAATGTTCCTGTCATTAGAATCTAATCCATTGCTGTGATCCATATATCCAAGGAGGTGGACATGAAAAACCCAGTGGATGTAGCTTATCTTGATTTCAGCAAGGCCTTTGCTTTGTTGCATATTTTAATAGTTGAGAGTGGGGTAGAAAGGTAGCTAGAAGACAGAACTCAAATGAGTGTGATGAGGGGGACTATAGTTATAAGCAGATAGGTGGGCAGTGGGGTACTGTAATGATTCCTGAGTTCTGTTTATTTTTTCAAACAATTTAGGGAACTCCGACGACAGGTTCATTTTATTGGCAGATGACAGCAAAATAAGTGTGGTGGTTATGAATGGAGTCTTGTACAAGATCTGAGAAAACGAGAGGACTGGGATGAATGATGGCAGTTAACATTTATTGCCAGCAAGTCCAGTTTGTTGTACCTTAGGCACAGTCATTTAGGGTTTGATAAAAAAAATAAATAAATAACTTAGGGTTTGGGTATAAGATTTGTGGACTTATCCTATGAGTGACTAACAAGGAGTGAAATCTGGAGAGGTAAAAGCATCAAAGACAGTCCAGTGCAAACTAAAAAATATGATGGCCTTGACCAATAGAGTGTTAGGATAATAGCCTAAGATGGTGGAATTCAGACACAGACTTTGTTATTATACCACTTAGTAGGTTACTTGTGAGGCTATATCACTTTTGAGGTCATATTTGCATTCCTTTACTCATTTCTGGAGAAGGTTTCAGGGTAAAGAAAAAGCACTGTTGGAGAATGTTTGGGGAAGAGCAACAAAGACGAAGAGATGGTTGTGGCAAGACTGTATATAGAAAGTCTTGATGAACTCGGGTTATACTCCCCTGATGATAGGGTGGGAAGGAGTGATATGGGAAAACTAGGGTGCGTACAATTTTTGAAGGAGATTTTGAGGTAGAAACCTTATAAGAAAAGATGGAAAGAGGGAGCACAGACGTCAAATAAATTGGTGGACAGATTTTATTGTAAACCAGATGAAATCTTATTTCAGTGAGGTATGGCTAGTGAATGCACTGAATAGATTTCCCAGTAGATGATTAGGAATGGAACAGTGAACTCTTTTAAGAAGGCATGGGATACATGTAAGGGGAGATTGCATAAAATAAAAAGTAGGGCAGCTATGTGATATTGACTGCACATTTAGGATGGTCTTCCTTAACAATGCTGTCTTCTTCTGCCAACATTGTGGTAATGAAACTGATCATGATAATGTGCCATCTGACTTATCATGCATACTGTTTGCATGCAGTTTGGTTCTTTTAAGCATAGAACAATCAGTCTTCATCTACCTGAGTGGTTCTACATACTGTTTATGCAAATCAGTAAAATAAACATGCTACAGCATTTGGAAGTGGGGAGCATAGTGCTTGCGAGCAATGGCAAAATGTTATTTTTTTTAAATGCACCGTGGAGTTAAATATTCTATTTTGAGAGCTTTTAGTGGGAAGAATTAGTTTGCAGAGAAAGTACTAAATGCAGTACATTAAAAACAGGATATACCATATGCCTGGTTCTATGGTACAGGGGGATGGAGATATGACTGTGACCCAGGCAACTGGGGTTTGATTAGTGGCCCTGACAGGCCAGGCAGGGAGGTGGAGAAATGAAGAGGCATCGTCACGTCTCTCAGGAGAAGGGAGGGGTTTCCACACACCCAGAGGCATACATTGTTGTGTAATCCCTGATGGAGACTAGAGAGACCACCTCTTATGCCACAGAGGAAGGGGCAGAGCTGCTTGAATGCAACACCACCTCCCTTCAGAAATGACGGAATGTCCTTCACAGACAGCCCCTTGCAGATCCCTCCTCAGCACTGTACCAGGTGCATGCAATATGGACAGGTGAAAAAAACATAAAAAATGGTCAAACCATCCTTGATTACTATGTAGATGATGACATTATCAGCTGGTTGTCACCCAGGTGGGAACAAATGGGCTGACTGACCAAGAGAGAGAGAGTCTGATGGTTGGCCGGCAGTATGACCAGAGAGATGCACAGAAAAAAAACAGGATTTACCATATTTCTTTACCATGGAATCTATGCATGTGTTCATGTTAGAAAAAAAGACAATCTATATGTAGAGGCTTTCATAGTATGTGGACAGGATTTGGTATTGTTATTTTTAAATGTCATAAGAAAATGGTCTGTGCAATGACTATATAATTCCTTTTGGATAAGATTCCCACAGACAGTAACTGATACTAAACCACTGCCATGGCCATGTGCTGCACACTATACACTAAGATATAATGTACCATTTGGGGTTGCATTAGAGATAACTGTTTCAAAAATATCAAGTATGTACAGGTGAAAGCAGTGCACTGTGCTGTGGGTGCCATTAATAGCCCTCAGATAGTCAGCACTCAAATAATTATGCCACTGACCATCAAATGTCTTAAATGTTAGCAGGTGAAGCACTGTATTATTATTATTATTATTATTATATTTTAATAATATGGACATACATTTGAAAGTCACACCATGAAAACCCACGTCATAACAGAAATTACAGTGAAAGGCTTAAGCCCTTGTAAATGAGTACCTGACATGTTGGCCTCATGCCATGATCAAAAAATACACACAAACCTAAAAAGGAAATGCTGGCACCAACTACCTCACCATCTAATGTAAAAATTCCAGTGTCACACAACAGTAGAGGTCACCATCTCCACAAACTGCAATTAATTTCAGCATGGTGGTCTTTTCTGCTACCTGATATAAAAGCATTTTGTTACAGTGGGCTTCTAATGGCTGTGCTTCCATATCACAACACTCGGTAAACAGGCCTTCAAAATTATTGTATATTATGTAATAAAGCATCATCTGTTGGAGTATGTATGATGGGTGACATTTATATATATATATATATATATATATATATATATATATATATATATATATATATATATATATATATATATATATATGTATATATATATATATATATATATATATATATATATGCCAGAGTATGTAAGGATAGTCTTAGAAAGTTGCGAGAGAGAGAGAGATACTTCTGGGCATACATATATTGTATACTGTCACAGGAAGCATGTAATTCTTCCTCCTTTAAGGTTCCCTACTTAACTGCACAGTTAACCTTTAATTAGACCCAGGATATGCATTATATTTTATTGCCTACCTTTATCTCACAATGCACCTCTCCACTAACACATTCCGTAATTTATGTTTGTGTCTCAGCTGAAGAATGCACTGTTATGAGGCCACAATTTGTGGATGCTGGCTTTGGAACCACTAATATTGTGTGACACACAACAGGATAGCTCATTAAATTAACAGACATTTATGTGCATAGATCCAGGGATCTGAAGTAGGGAGCTCATTTGTCAGCAACCTGTGGGTCTTGTATCCGATATCGGATCCGAGCTGGCAACTTGTTTCAAGCTAACGGATCCGAGCTCCTAGCTTCTCCCCTCACCCATAATCCCCTGCTAACCCTCCATGACCTCAGATCTAGTTTGCCGCGCTTGTGGATAGCTGGATTCCTGTGAGCTCGTCCAGTACTGGGCAGTTAAGTCTCTTTTTCTGTCAACTTTCTAAATTTTTCACTAAAATTTTTAAGTGTGAAAGTATTAGGTTCCCTTTAGAGTAAAAATAATTTATTTTAAGTATTTCCCTCCCTTCGCTGGTCGTTAGAGTGTGTGTGTTGGTGTTTTTGTTTTTTTGGGGGCCTGTGTGTGTGTGTTACTTACTTTTCTTTAAGTATGGCTGAGGCCCCAAAAGCCATTTTTTCTAAATGTACCGAGTGTGGCCATGAGCTCTCCCCGGCTGATGGCCACACTCGGTGCGTTCGGTGCCTTCGGGTTGAACACCTCTCCTCAGGCTGTACCATTTGTGCAGCGTTCAACCCCAGGGCACTGAAAGAGCGGAGGTCGAAGCTGGTCTTGGAGGGACTTTTACCCCCGGACTCGGCTCCGGCCTCCGCTGCTCCCACGGCTCCACCACAGCCTTTGGTTGCTGCCATTCCTGCCCCCCTTCCTCCGTCTGGGACTCAAACTCCCGCTAAAGTGTCAGAGGACAGGGAAGCCAGGAGGGAGAAACGGAGGGAGAAGCACCACAAGCGGCGGGCCGAGACCTCCATTTCGGCCCCGCCAGCTAAGTGGGCTTCTCCCTCCACTGCTTCTAGGTCTCCTCCTCCTCGGCTCCGATCCCCTTGTTTCTCCCCAGGGCCCGAGGAGGAGGAGACCCGATTTCCATCGAGGTCATCGAGGCGGCATTCCAGGCCTGCCTCGGTGACCAATTCGAGATCTACGTTTAGTATGTCCGATGCAGACTTGGACCGGATGATGCGAAGGTTCATCCAGGCCCAGCTGCAGATGGGAGTGCTCTTGCCCCCCCCCCCCTTCGGGAGCTCGACACCCTTTTTCCATCCTATTGCTCCTTCTCCGACCCGCTATCTGGGTTCGGAGTGTTCGGAGCCGAGCAGCGTTGGAGCCGGGGGTGGGTTGGCGCCGACAGTACTTGGTACTTCGGATCCGACCCTGCCCTCAAGCCTGTCAGATCCGACCTCTCGGAGCCGTGGCCCGAGCTTCGGATCCAAGGGATTCAGTGTGCCTTCGGCTCTGTCCAGGTGGAGCGCACTGGTCCTTCGGATCCGATGGTCTCGGCACCGGTTCCGATCCCTTCATCGGATCCGAGTGGGAGCCGACTTTCGGATCCAAGAGAAGGTGGCTCTCCCTCGGCCTTCGATGTTGTGGAGAGGGCTCTGTTGAGAGCATTCGGACCCCCGGTCCTTGTCTCGGCTCCTCCCTGCACTCCCTCTCTGCTTGGCCAGGCTTCCATCACCCGGCCAAAGGGGCAGCCTGCTTCAATGTCCCAGATGGTTCCATTGGAACAAGATGTTGCTGGCGAAGCCTCCTCGGACAGCCCCCCCGAGGAAGTGCCCCACAAGCATAAGTGCAAGAGGAGGCACGTGGACTCCCCTGAGTCCTTAACCAAGGACATGGACTTGGAGGAAGGGGAAGGCTCCCCAAGATCACCACCTGAGGATGTCTCCTTTGGAGACATCATGGAGATGCTGAGGATCAGAGGTGGGTGGTCTGTCCCCAAGTCTTCCTCCGACGAGTCCGTGTTTCTGGAGGCATTCGAAGTAGGCCCGTCTACCTCTTGGGTGTCCCCTCCGGCCGACCCCCTGGTGGACCTCATTACAAGGGTGTAGAAGGGTCCGGACACCATGGAGCCAATACCAAAATGCCCGGATAGAATACTTAGCCCCCCCTCAGACCGATCACACTCGAGTAAGGGCCCCCCCGTAGATGCCATGTTGACGGCGGCAGCCACGAAGAGGGAATTGGCTCAGGAGAGCCCCTCAGTCCATCCACTGAGCAAGGAGTCCCGCTCGATGAACCGCTTAGGGAAGCGAGTTTTTAGTTCAGCGACCTTCTCGGTAAGGTCTCTGAACTATATGGCACATGTCATCAGGATGCAGCGGGATCTTATCAAAGAATACGCTGCCTCCCCTCCCGAGTCCATGTCGGCGGATGACAAACAATTGTACTCCACCCGAATGGCCACTCTGAGATCAATTTCAAATACCTCTATGCGGCTATTGTCCCACGCTACAAAGGGAGCCGCTAGGGCTAGCGGAGCAGGCCTAGTCATGAAACGTCAGGCCTGGCTCCGTCATTGTGACTTTGCGGAGCCTTTTAAAGCGTCTTTTGCGAATGCCCCTTTCGATGGTTCTGCCCTTTTTGGCAAAACGGTTTGCGAAACACTTGTCCAGAGCGAGAAAGACGGGAAGAGTCCGCTTCTCTGCTCCCCAGCGGTCCTTTTCGAAGAACCAAAAGGGTCAGAAGAAGATGTGGTTCTGGAAATCGCAACATTCCCAGCCCGCTCCGGACAACCAGTCCTTTCGTGGCAGAGGAGGACAGGGAGGACGCCGCCCCAGGAGCAGAGGGGCTCCGAGAAACTTTGAGTCCAGAGAACCTTTCTCTGAATGGCCCGTGCAGCAGCCCTGAAGGGTTGCCCGGCTGCTCCACTCTGGAGGCAGTCGGGGGGCACTTCTCGGAGCACCTAGCAGCATGGGAGTCCATCACGACAGACCGCTGGGTGCTTCGCATTATATCCAGAGGGTACAAAATACTATTACTCCATGTCCCCAAAGTCAGAAACCTCCCTGATGTACCACCCGATCAGAGGGAGGCCGCAGCCGCAGAAATTCAGCAGCTGCTAAGAAAAAGAGCCATCCAGCCCATCCCCCAAGACCAGCTCGGATTAGGGTTCTACTCCAGGTTCTTTTTGGTGCCAAAAAAGACGAGGGACTTGAGACCGATCCTAGACCTTTCCCGCTTGAACCTGTCAGTAACCAAGGAAAAATTCCGAATGGTCACTCTTCAATCTATTCTCCCCCTTCTAAGGGAGAACAATTGGATGTGCTCTATAGACCTCAAGGATGCGTACTACCACATTCTAATGGACAGACGATCCAGGAGGTTCCTCCGCTTCCAGCTGGGAGCCAGTCACTACCAGTTCAGGGTCCTTCCCTTTGGCCTCACCACAGCCCCCAGGGTGTTCACCAAGGTATTAACAGTGATTGCGGCCCACCTGAGACTCCAGGGAATACAGGTCTTTCCGTACCTGGACGACTGGCTCCTGACAGCCCCAACAAGGCATCTACTTTGCTCAGCCAGAGACTTCTTTCTCCACCTAGCCCCACAGTTAGGCATCACCATCAATGCTGACAAATCCCTTCTGGCCACAACACAAGTCATAGAATTCATAGGAGCCAGAATAGACACCAGAGAGCTACGAGCCTTTCTAACTTCCGAGAGAATCTGGAATTTGCAACTCCATGTGCGGGCTATCCACCAATCAGAGACTGCACTAGCGGAATTGGTCCTGAGGGCACTAGGCTCCATGGCGGCAGTGATTACGCTCCTTCCATGCGCCCGTCTGAACATGCGGGTACTACAATGGACACTTCTAGTGCAATGGTCTTTTCTATCCCTTCCTCTTCACCACCCCATTGCTATCAGCAAGGCTTGCAGGAAGGCTCTATTATGGTGGCTCCAAGCCTCGGACCTCCATACGGGCCGTCCCTTCTGCACCTCTCCCCCTCTCGCCACGGTGACCATGGACGCCTCCCGCCTCGGGTGGGGGGGGGGCATTATTCAGGCAGGACAGTCCAAGGCACGTGGAAAGACACAGAGACCTCCCTGCATATCAATGTTCTGGAGATGAGAGCGGTGCTGTTCGCGTTGCAAGCACTTCAGGATCTCCTCCCCATAGGAATGATTGCAATTCAGTCAGACAACATGTCGGTTGTCTGGTATATCAACAAACAGGGGGGAACCAGATCTTACCCTCTATGCCGCGAAGCCATGAGAGAGTGAGAATGGGCGATCTCCACCAACCGCTTTCTGATTGCAACGCACATTCCGGGACGGACCAACATCCTAGCGGACAAACTCAGTCGCACCCTTCTTACCCCGTACGAGTGGTCTCTCAATCCACTAGTAGCGAAGCAGATATTCTCAATATGGGGGCAACCCTGCTGCGATCTTTTTGCGTCTCCATCAAACACCAAATGCGGCAATTTCTTCGCTGTACTCCCCCCTCCAGGGGAAACTCCAAGAGACGCTCTGGTGCATGCTTGGCCACCCGGTCTACTTTATGCCTATCCTCCTCTACCCCTGATGCTACAACTCTTACAGAAAGCCTCGCGGTTGGGGAGCAGGATGATCCTCATTGCCCCATTCTGGCCTTGGCAAATTTGGTTCCCTTACCTGTGGTCTCACCTTGTGAATCCTCCTTGGATTCTAGATCCCAGTCCGGATCTCATCTCCCATCCGTCGAACTTACCGACCCCAAACCTGGACAATCTGAAACTGACAGCTTGGTTGCTCCAGTTCCACTCCTAGTTAGGACTCCCGGTATCTCTTCACCAGTCAAAGCCATCCTTGTGGCAGCACATAAGCCCTCCACTAGGAAAGTGTACCACAGTAAATGGAAACGTTTTTCCATCTGGGCGGAGCATCATGATCTAGATCCCTTTACGGCTCCTCTTCCGTCCATATTAGACTTCCTAACCAAACTCTTTCAGGAAGGCGCTAGTTGTTCAACTGTCAAAGTGCAATTGGCAGCCATATCACATTACCATGTGGGACATGATACAGGGCCTTTGATGTCGGCCAAGTTGTGTAAAACCTTTCTCAAGGGCACCTTCTTACTTAGACCCCCTATAAAAGAAGCCGTACCACCATGGGATCTTTCACTAGTTCTTCCCGCTGCTTCAGTAGATCTCAAATTCTTGTCTTGGAAAACAGCATTCCTTGTAGCCATCACTTCAGCAAAAAGAGTTTCGGAGCTTCAAGCTCTTTCTGTGAAGCCTCATTTGATCTTTCACCCAGACAGAGTGTACCTCAGGATCAATCTTTCTTTTCTTCCCAAGATAGCATCAGAAACCAACATAAATCAATCCATAAATTTACCGGTTTTCTTCCCTAAATATTAGAATAAGGGAGAGTACAAGCTGCACTCATTAGATGTTCATAGGCAGCTTCGTTTTTATACTCATAGAACAGCTGGTCATAGACTTGGGGAAAGCAATTTCAAAAGTATCTCTATCACGCTGGATTTCTCAATGTATCCTATTGGCGTATCAGGTCTCTGAGAGACCCGCACTGGAAGGAGTTCATGCACATTCCACTCGTTCCATCTCTACTTCTGCGGCCTTCAAGTCTAGAGTTCCATTGGATGATATTTGTTCGGCAGCCACTTGGGCTTCATCTCATACCTTTATTAACCACTACAAACTGGACGTGATTTCTAGAGGGAGAGCATCCTTTGGCTCTGCGGTGCTTCGCAATATCCTTCCATGATGGCCACCCAAGGTGCAGGTAGCTGGGGACTCTGTCCCACAGGTTGCTGACAAATGAACTCCCTACTTCAGATTAAGAAGTTATGTACTCACCATAACGTTCCATCTGAGTAGGTAGCTTCATTTGTCTGCAACCACCCCCCCCCCTTCCCCCTGGCCTTCTTCGGATCTATTTTTAGTTGGATACCCATTTTTGGGTATATATTGAGGGGCAAACTCGATCTGAGGTCATGGAGGGTTAGCAGGGGATTATGGGTGAGGGGAGGAGCTAGGAGCTCGGATCCATTAGCTTGAAACAAGTTGCCGGCTCGGATCCAAGACCCACAGGTTGCAGACAAATGAAGCTACTTACTCAGATGGAACGTTATGGTGAGTACATAACTTCTTATTCATATCCACTGTGGTGCAGATGAGTTAGCTAATGCTTTAAGTAAACATTTTAAATAAAAAATAATGTTCAGAGTAGACAGCTTGATACTATAGTATACAGCTAGTTTCCATTATAGGACTAAGAAAGGAATTTTAAATGTTATATCAAATACTGTGAGAAGGAACAACATGTACTTTTTGTAGTCTTTGTTAGTAAAATGTGATGGTTAATCGTCACCTAGTTTCAGTTTGTTATTCATTTGCACTATTTCTCTTGGAACTTGAGGGAATGTTTTAGCTTGGCGTGCTGCTAAAATGTAACCATAGTGTCAAAGGCATCATAGTATATTGTTGAAGAAATAAATAAATGAATAAACAGTTTCATCAGTTTGGTTGTATACTGTTTAATGACAATTGTTTGCTTCTCTTTTCTGTCTTTACAGTTTCGAGTTTTGTTTGCTAATTTGGTTTCACTGTTCTGGTATGCCTACCTGGCCTCTGCAAGAAACTGACAACACCTGAGATGAAAATACAGCAATGTGTGAATTATTCCTCCTAAGGAGAATTTTCCAGGCACCTAAGAGTGATTTGCCTTCTGTAACATCTTGCGAGTGCAGTCGCCTTCTCAAGGGGAAGATGCAAAGTGTGTGATGGACTAAGATAAATTAATTCTGTAGAAAAAAAATTAACTTCAGAAAACTCATGTTGACTGCTTTAGAATCCATGTCTTAAATGTTTCTTTGTAATTGTATCAGGACCATTAGGCACTAATTTATTTGCTATGACAGCCTGAGAAACTGTCATTCTTTAACCTTCTCTTTCTCGTAGCTTCTTAAGTAGAGATCATGGGAAATGTACCCAGGTTTACTAGATGTACTTATTTGGTCTGTCATTTTAATGTCTAAATTATTGTCTGTGTTAACTAAATGTTTATCAGAAAATAAGGACATTTAAGAAACATAAAATGCAGGTCAGTGAATTCTTGAAGTACATGAGTTTTAGGAAGCAATATCTTAGAACTGAAAAAAAAATGTAACTGCCTTCATTAATTTATTTAACCAATGAACTCATCATTTAAGCACTTAGGGCATGATTTATCTTCAGAACATTTTTGGGTATCCTTTACCGCCTCTTCTTTTTCCTTAGCTGCTACTGTATATTGCTCATTTGCCAGAAACCTTGCTTCCTGTGTAGTTCAGCACTGTGGAGCCTTCATTGCAGCTGGTCTTTTACCATCTTTGTGTGCCTTTACAATTTTCTGCTGTCATTTGTAAGGGTATGAATTCTCCCAGTTACAGCAATTTACTAGTCTGTCAATTTTTAATGAACATTTTAAGAATCTTCCCTGATTTCCTCAAGCAGTACTAATACTTTTAGTTAGATACCCTTTGAATATTTTCTACACCTCAGATCTTGTTGACAAATAATTGCAGTCAGGCACTGAGATATTCGGCACTACCATGGTATACCAAAACTTCCCTCTTAGGTTTCCAGTCTTAAGTTCATACACTTGGTGATCCAGTGTGCAAGCCCTAGGGACATTAAAAAACACTGACTCCATAAAACATGGGTTAACGGTATCTTCACCCGTGCAAGTGTTCAGATTTTTCGTAAACATGTCTACGTTTTCAGAAACATGCATGCTGTCAGACAGTTTATTTCATATTCTTAGAATGGAGAGTTATGTATTTATTCCTTGAACTTTTGTTGTACTCCCACCATTACTTCAAGATGTATGGATGTTTGATTAAGTTTAATACTTTGTGATTGAAGTCAATTACCGTTTTTGAAACCTGATCTGATGTTGCTGCCTTCATTTGCTCTTCAACCTATAGGTTTCAAATCTGAGCATCGGATCTGACTCGGCCCCATACCAAAGCTTCGGGTTCCAACATCTAAGCTCCTCCCCTACCTGGGATGCTCCTCTCCTCCAAATCCCTCAGATCTTGTTTGCGGGCTTTGCTTGGCATCGGGTATCTTGCACTCTGAGCTCCTCGGGGTTGTTTTTCAGTGAGTCACAAACTTTTTTGTCTATCTGTCTATCTTGGCTTAAATTTATAGAGATTACTTTCCTATCTCCAGTCGGCTTGAGTGCAGGGAGTGCCTTCTGTGTGGAGTCTGCATGTCCTCCCCGTGGTTGGGTGGGCGTTCGAAAGACATGCGTAAATGGGCATGCCTTCGTTGAAGGTTGAACATCGAGTTGGCACCTCGGCGTTTGTCAGAATCTACTGCCAATCATTAGCGGACTGGAGTTCCGCTGTGGTGACCCCTAACCGGGAAAAGCCGAAAGACAACAACAACAACTTTCCTATCTCCAGTCTTATGTTTCTTCCTTGTTGCAGTTTTCTAGGCTAGAGTTTTTTTGTCTCTTTCCATCTCTGCCTTCCCTACCCCTTTTTTCCTACCTGCTCATAGCTATATAAAAATATATATCTTTCTTACTTCTGTAGAATCTTAGTATTATATACGTTTTCCTGTTTGTTGGAGTTTAAATTTAACCTTAACTTTAACTTTAGCTTCAACTTTGTTTTGTGTGTGTGTGTGTGTGTGTGTGTGTGTGTGTGTGTGTGTGTGTGTGTGTATGCCATGGATTGTTTTTTTTTCTTCTTCATGGCTGATTCTAAATCCACTGGCTTTAAGAAGTGCAGCACTTGTGGGCTCAAAATCCCACTCTCAGATGAGCACTCTGAATGTGTGGTGTGCCTTGGTGCATCTCAACTAGATTCAGCTTGTTCCATTTGTGTCGGCTTTAATCAGCTGGCGCTCATCGATAGGAGCAACAAGCTCATACTGAAAGGCCTTCTTCCTAGTTCTTCTTCCTCAGCCACTCCATCCAGTTCAGGGGCTCAACCCCCCACTAAAAAAAAATAAGGAGTGGAAGAGATCCCCCAGTATATCCCATCATTCGGGAACCTCCCGCCAAAACTTCCAGACCTTCAGAGCCAACCACTTCGGCACCTTTAATCATCCAGGCCTCCCCTCTGTACTGGAGCTGATGCTTCTTCCTGGAGCCGGTGACAGCCAGACCCTAGTCCCGTCTCCTGCAACAACCCAGGCCCTCTTCCAGGCCTGCGTCGATTGCTTCTTCCATTAGGTCTTCCTGAAGCCTTTCTAAAGCCAAGGTGGACAGCATGATGGTTAAATTTCTCAAGGCACAAATCCAGCTGCGGATCTTGCTTGCTCTGTCCCCTCCAGGATCCGTGAGCAATATTCCTACCTTTACGCCTTTCTCTCCTTCTCCAATCTGAACCCGAGTTTTGGAGTTATTGGGTCCAAGCCTCCCTGGAGTCGAGACATCGGAGCTGACAAGTACAGTTACCTCGATTCAGATGGTCTCTCTGACTTGCCTGGCTCTGATTGTTTTGGAGCAGAGCGATTCCCGGAGCCGTAGCTTCAGCATCAGTTCAAAGGGCTTTATGTTGGCTATGAAATTTTCAGAACTATCTTTTCCTGTTGAGGCTTTGGCATTTGAAAGCTCAGCTTCAAATCTTCACTTTGATCTGGGGGTGGTTGGGACTTGTGGAGCTTCCCCATCAACAGCTTTGGCTCCAGCAGGGGTGCCTACGGTGTCCCGATCTCCCTCGGCATTCAAGGTGGTGGAGAGGGTTCTCTCTGCATCCAGAAGAACATCAACTCTACCTGCTTCAGAATCCGGCCCCCCTCCAGCAGTTTTTGTTCCTGAGACATCTACTGTGTCCCCTTTGGGACAGCCTACCCAAAAGGGCTTCCAGTCTACTTTCTTTTTGGAACTCCCAGAGTCTTCTGATACCTTCCTGGAGCACCCCACCAAAGAATTCCCATGGAAGCATCAGTGCAAAAGGAGGCACCTGGATTCCCCTTCAGAATCTCTCACAGAGGACACTGATCTTGATGAAGGGGAAGGGTCCCCAGATTACCACCCTAGGATGTCTCCTTTGGAGACATCATGGAAATTCTTCGTCAAAAGGGTGGTTGGTCTTCCAAAAGCCATAACCCAGAGGAATTGGAGTTTCTGGAAGCCTTTGGGTCAGGCCCATCTATTTCTTGGGTATCCCCCTGTGCACCCCCTAACTGACCTTGTGTCATGCAGGGCATGGAAGGAACCATACACAGTGGAACCAATCTCCAAGCAGGCCGATAAGATCCTTAGTGCCCCTTCTTACCACCCACACTGGACTAAGGGTATTCCCGTCAATGCCATGGTGGTTGTAGCTGCCACCAAAAAGGAGCTGCCCCAGCAGAGCTCCACTGTCCATCCCCCTAATAGGTAGTCTAAGGCTTTGCACAAATTCAGAAAGCAGGTTTATGCTTCAGCGCCCTTCGAATTGCGAGCTCTGAGTTACATGGCACTTGTAACCAGGCTACAGAGGGACTTAGTTAAGGAACTCTCTACTTCTGTCCCAGGGTCCATGACTGCCAAGGAACAGAAGACCTTTTCCTCAATAATAGCCACCCTTCAGTCTATTTCTAACATGTCCATGAGGTTGATCTCTCATGCTGCAGAGGGTACCTCACGGGTGGCCGGATCAGGCATTGCCATCAGACACCACACTTGGATGCAGCTATGTGATTTTTTGGAACCCTATAAGGGATCCTTCATCAGTGCTCATTTCGAAGGATCGATACTTTTCAGTCCAGCAGTTAAAGACATGCTCTCCCAAAGTGAAAAGGAGGGAAATACCTTGTCTGCCATTGGGATACACTTCTCTGCCCCACAGTGGACCTTTTCCAAGAACCAGTGTGGAGGTAAGAAGTTGTGGTTCCATAAATTTCAAGGTCCTTTTCAGGATTCACAATGGGACCTTTCTCCCAGAGGCAGAGGGGGAAATGGTTATAATGGCAGATGCTGCCCTCGTGGCAGAGGGGGTCCGATAAATCAAGGCTCTTGAGATTCTTTCTCAGAGAGACCCAGTCAGCGATCCTGAGGGATTGTCCTACTGCTTTACTCTGGAGGCAGTTAGGGGACATTTGTCTCTACATCCAACAGCCTGGGAAGCCATCACAAAAGATCATTAGATGTTGAAAATTATATCCAGAGGCTATTCCATACCCTTTGTCCAAAAACCCTCACCAAACAAAATCCTCATCGATGTTCCATTCAATAAGCAGGAGACTGCAGAGTTAGAGATTTCAAAGCTGATCTCAAAAAGAGTCATCCAAAGTGTCCCCCCAGACCAATTCCGATCAGGCATCTACTCCAGATTCTTTTTAGTGCCCAAAAAGACAGGGGACCTCAGACCCATTCTAGATCTCACCACTCTAAACAAATCATTTGGCAATTCAAAGATGTTCTTCATGTTTCACTGTTGCAGTCATTACATTTGGGTAATCCTGCTGGCAGGTTGCCCTCAGTCGGCCTGAATTCCAAAATCTTGGGTCCTGCGTCGGCTGCTGTCGCCTCTTCCCTGACGTCAGGTCGTCAGGGGTATAAAAGAAGCAGCCGACGCCATTTTCTTCAGTCTTTCTTGCTACGCAATGCCCAAAGCAGAAGCAGTTTGCAAGTGCCAGTCGGCCGACTCCTGAGATTTTCGTGTTCGAGTTTCAGACCCAAAGTCTTCAATAAAGCTAAGTACCCTGTTGGGGAAACTGTTTTCTTGTTCCAGACCGATGTCAGAAAAAGTTAATAATTGTATTTCTTGTGGAAAGTAAATATCTCATAAGGACTTTTATTCGTACTGTATTCCTTGCCTAGGCCCTGATCACAACGTTTCTGGTTGTCGGTTTTGTGCTAGATTTAACCAATGCACTATTAAGCATCTGTATGATTTTGCTTTAAACTATTTTGGACACCAGTTTAATTATCCAGAAATGCCGTTGGATAGCCATCCGACTACCGGAGTTCACAGAAAATGCAAAGAGAAGGAGAGAGATAAACAACCAAGGTCCACAACCGACGCCGAAGCTTCTCTTAAGCCAGTCGCTGGTTCGCCGGTTCTCAGTGAGGCACTTTTGCAGCCCCTGACGCCTGCTACTTTAGAGTAGCAGGCCACTACCGACTCCCACGTGGAGTCAGCTATGCCACTGGAAACTTAAGGTATTGGAGCCTCGGACATTATTCCCTCAGATAGGTCCAGAGCCGCTGAGCAGGCACCGGCTTCTGAGGGTGTATTCTGACCTAAACATCTTTACATTAAACCGACTTCAGCTTCAAAGGCAAAGACTAAAGCACCTTCTAAAGCAAAGAAACAAACTCAAGAGCCACGTATATAAGCCTCTACGCCCAAAAAACAGATGCTCAAAATGGCCGAAGACTTGATTACCTTGATCAGGGGTTCCCATCCCCCACCTGATAAGAGGCCTAGGCAAGAGACTGACTATGAATCTTCAGATCAGGTTTCTATTTCTTCTGATTCCTCTTCTGATCAGGAATATTCTCTTCCCCAATGAGGATTCTGATGCTGAAGAATCTATACTTTCAGCTTCTCTTCCAGAGGACTATTCTTTTGGGGAAACCTTGCATACCATGAGGATGGAGTATTTCCACTGGGAGAGCCAAGATTTTTCAGAATCTAAAAAGAGGTTCAGGGATTTCCTTTTACTACCTCAACACAGGCCTCTAGCCATTCCACCTGTGTTAGACATTGTAGATGATGTGTTTTCGGAGTCTAGTCTGACCCCTAACTCCTTACCTCCAGCTCCTGTTAAGCCTGACAGATATTACAGGGTTCCTGACTCTCATAAATTCCTTTTTAAAAACCCTGCTGCAGACCCAGAAACTATTTCACAGGGTCCCAAAGGAGTTAAGGCTTCAGCTGCAAAAAACCCTACCCCCTCTGACCAGACCTCCCAACCGTCCCAAATTACTCGGTTTTTACCGAGTTTTGGGGTCCAAATGAAGGGGTGCCACGATTCCCGAGTGGCACCCCTTCATTTCCAATTTCTTTGCGCTTTTTTTTAAATTTTTTTAATTTTTGCACTGTCGGAGCTGATGTCATCGTGTGCACGATGACGTCAGCTCCGTTAACACTACCG
The DNA here is from genome assembly GCF_019279795.1 of Protopterus annectens. NCBI lineage: Eukaryota > Metazoa > Chordata > Ceratodontiformes > Protopteridae > Protopterus > Protopterus annectens. The sequence goes on from NC_056733.1 coordinate 699,096,233, forward strand.
GCCAGTCGGAATTGAGCTCAAGTAGCTCACGTCATCATTTCCAGCTGGCTGGGAGCAGGCGGGAAGTGAATTCAAAAGAAGAATGGTGTTTCGGATGTTTTAGAAGGGAACTGCTTTACCGGTTGGCTTTAATTGTACTTTTTGCTGCCGTTTTGGCCATTTACAAGGAACTTGGGAAGAATGCTGGGATTGCTGGCTCAGACAGAAACTGCTTTAATGCTGGCTTCTGCAGACAGCTTTGCACTTTGCTGCCATTTCGGAAGTAGGGACGAATGCTGCTTTGCCGTTTGGAATTGGATTTGGAAGCTAAGTTTAAATCCGAGTTCGAAAGGACTTTGCTTTAGGTAAGGTGTGTGTGTGTGTGTGTGTGTGTGTGTGTGTGTGTGTGTGTGTGTGTGTGTGTGTGTGTGTGTGTGTGTGTGTGTGTGTGTGTGTGTTTTCTCTTCAAAAGAGTACGCTTTAGGGTTTCTTCTCATGGCTGATATGTCAGACTCTGCATTTCTGATGTTTTGATCTAGATTGTGACTGTTAGATTTTGTATCTTACATGCTGTTTGTTCTTTCAGGCATAAGCTTGCTGTTCTGGGCAGCATTAGGAAGTCCTTTTGAAAGGACTCAACATTTCTTATATTTTGCCACTTGAAACATACTTTGGGGATAATTTATGTAAAATTGTTGTAGCAGATTGAATTTACAGAAGTATGCCACTCTTACAAAATGCAGGCCACAACCTATGACCAAGCTAATTTACTTACATTCTTCACCTGTAACCATTTTAATTTTGGCTAGGACTTGTTTCAACTAGTCATACTTCTCTTTTTATGTAATGCATAGTCTCCCATTTTGCCTTCTGATAGCTGCTGCTTTGTAATCATAGCACTTTTACTCTGGGGATTTCTGTCTACCTCACAAAAGAATATCGAGAGAGGTCACAGGCAGGAAAAGGAGAGTTTGTTGAATAAAATGTGCATAAGACTGGAAGGTTCAGGAAGCTTGCCATATCATGTCATAAATAAAGGTTGCTTTCTTTCACTGACTCCATGAACTGATGTTGAAATTCTTTTGGAATGTACTTCTCTTCATAATGTTGGTGTAGATGAGGAAGGTGTGCTTTCCTGTTTTAACAAAGATCAGACCAAAGAAATTTTTCAATGAAAACATTACACTCTCATAAGGAGAAAGAATATGAATCATATTTAAAAAAAAATGGAAATTTAGATGATGGTTACTAAGATTGCTGTAAGAAGTGATATGACCCTCGTTTTGTCTGCAATCGAACATGAAGCAATTGATCTACTAAAACACGTTTATTGCACTAAAGTCTGAATGAAAAAAAAAAGTTAAACTAGCGAATGTAAATGACATGCCAGAATTTATTATTATGGATAAGTAATTGTCACAGAATGAAAATAAAACAGTAACAGTCACAGACTACATTGTTATGGTAAAGCAGTTAACAAATATCTATGTGCTTGAAAAATACCTGGGGTGTGTGTGCGAAAATGCCCCCCATGTATACACCTGGAGGCTAGAAGTATTTAGGCTCAAACCCTGTACTTTGGTACAGGGTAAAAAGAGCCTAAAGACCCTAGCCACCACAATTTGTTAGCTTTGGTCAGATTTTTTTTTTGTGCTAAGAAGTTGAGAGCTATGGTGAGAAGTGAGAACTGAATTCACTAAATGATAGACATTAAGTTTCAGTCTTCCTGCTGTTTAAACTGCTGAGTCACCATAGTGGTATGTTGCACTGACTGTAGTGTATAGTGTTCTGGGTTCAGGACTTGCCAGTAACTTGCGTGGTAGTAAAACAACATTTTATTTTAACAACTTTCCAAAATTATACAAGCAATGTTTAAAATGTGTCCCTGTTTTTTGACCTTTTGCTCCCTACCAAAAAAAAAAAAATCTGAAATTGAAAATAAGTGTGAGAAGCTGTGCAAGATGCCTATGGCTTACGCTACTGTCCTTCTGTTTATAGTTTGGGTGTGGAAGTAGGCTTTTATGATGGAAATGTTCTGTATTGGGCAGTTTTGTAATTATTGGTTCATGCATTTTCTTTCATTGCCTACAATACAGCGTACTGAAAAAATGTTCAAACAATAAATTTAAAATGTGCTCTGTCTGACAAGTATGCTGTATTATAGAAGGAATATAACTTAATAAAGTCAGGAAGGTGTATTAAAGAAAAGAACACATATATATTTCTTGTTTTGTGTGCAAGGGGCCAATGATGTGAAAACGGACAAAAGGTAATCTTTATCTCTTTATCCACCACTGGCCAAATGCATTTTCTTTGGATGTGGTGTAGGTTTCAATGCTGTTTCAATGAATGTGAGTTTCAAGGGCAGAGAAGTTTTAATGCCAACTTCCAAGTCTGTTTTCATTGTGAGACAGTATTGTTTTGTTTATCAGATGTCTGTTAGTGTTTGTGCATTGATGTGCTGCAAAATGTAAAAATAAAATCCAAATAATCATTGTAGAAGTAAAGCAGGATGCACACATTAGTGTTTATGGTAAATGGGGCAAAATAGCCAGGTAATGGGACATTAGAATGGCTGCAGGGGGACTCTGGTGCCATATTTTGGTTGTCTGTTCTTCAGTTTGTGTTTGAAAGTTGGTATCCCACAATTCCATCGAAGTGGGTGGGGTTACATAATTATGTATGCAAATTAGATGTTAATCAACGTACAGATTTGTACCTATTTTTCATGGCCCTTGTCCAGATTTTTGATGTTTCCAGGTTGAGAGGTATGCCTCTGACAGGGATTCTAGGCCACTGAATAGATGGGGAAAAAAGGTTTACACATCTGCTACCTTGGCTATAATGGCCTTAAACTGTCAGTTTCATATGCTCAAATAGCAACATGTCATGGCATTGCTTAAATAGAAAATGTTGCTAAACTCTGAATGTGCAGAAAACAAGGAAATGCAGGATTTATTGCATGCAGCTGAACAAGATGGAAAGCGTACTTTGCAGTGTGGTTTTGATTCTTTGGAGGCCTCCTGCAGGGCTGCAGTTACAGGTTTTGTAATTAGGAGGCATGCTTGGTTAAAGGAACAAAATCTGCCTGATCATGTCAAAGTTAAATTATTAGATGTACCTTTACAGCATGATACTTTGTTTGGTGTTAAGGCAAAAGAGGTGTTAAAGAAAATGGAGGACAAAACTAAATCTATGCAAATTGTCAAAAGATTTTTTTTACAAGTACAGCCACCTAGGTTTAGTAGACACTGGCCTACAAAGAACTGGTCCTTTCCTGTGTCAAACAGACCTCAAAGGGGCAGATCCAGATGCCCTAGAGGCAGATCTCAGGTGCAAGGTTCATACAGGTCAAAGCAAAGGAGGGGCTTCTACCTCCAAAGTTGGAGAAGACAAATCACAATCATACAGGAAACAGTCCCAATGACTTCCCCCTGCCTGCACCAAGCACTTATCTCCTGGCAGCACACTTAGGGGGAAAATTAGCACTTTTTTCTCAAAATTGGCACATTATAACCCAGGACAAGTGGGTTCTAAATATAGTGTCAGAAGGCTACAAGTTCCATTTCCATACCCTGCCAAAGGCAAACGGCTGGTCAGATCTGCCAAAAATTCAATGGACAGAGGTGCAAAAACAAGTCTCATCCCTCATGAACATGGGGGTCATTCAGCAAGTACCAGTGCAAGAGCAGGGGCAAGGATTTTACTCAAGACTGTTCTTGGTACCCAGAAAGGACAGGGCCTGGAGACCAATACTGGACCTATCTATTCTGAACACATTCCTGGATATGCCAAAATTCAAAATGTTGACTTTGCAGCAGCTTCTGCCCATGCTGGGCAAGAATGCTTGGCTTGTGACTTTAGACCTAAAAGAGGCATACCTGCATGTCCCCATCAGACAATCATGCAGAAGATACCTCAGATTCAAGGCTTTCTCAATGCATTACCAATTCTCTGCACTGCCCTTTGGCTTATCTACTGCGCCCAGGGTCTTTACAAAGTACCTGGCACCATAATTGCATTCTGCAGCTGTCTAATTCAAGCAGAGAACAAGGACATTCTTTTACAGCATCTGGCGTTTGTGAAAAGACATCTAACATGCCTAGGGTACACAGTCAATGAAAATATACCCTCTCAAGAGATAATATTCCTGGGTGCAAGCTTAAATTCAACTGCCCAGATGGCTTATCTCACGCCAGACAAACAAAGGCAACTGACTACCTATTTCACAATGTTGGCAACAAAAGCCCAGTTATCTGCAAGAAAAATTCTGCAGGCTTTGGGCTTCATGGCATCCTGCATCCTACTAATTCCATATGCAAGACTGCATATGAGGAAACTTCAGTAGTACCTAAAAAGTGTTTTGGCCCAACATTGCCACAGCCTGGAAACAATGATTACTCTCATTCCCTGCCTGCAACAGGAGTTTTGATGGTGGGCGAAGGCTTGTCACCAAAACAAGGGACAGCCATTCACATTACCCCCAGCCAGGCAGACCCTAACAACGGATGCCTCAGATTATGCCTGGGGGGCCCACATGGCAGGAAGATGCATTCAGGGCACATGGTCCTCAAACAAAATGCATCTACATATCAAATAAAAAGAGATGCTAGCTGTTCAAAATGCCCTGACGGCCTTCAAGGACCTACTTCATCCGGGACAACTACTGATAAAGACAGACAACACCACGGTCATGTGGTATATAAACAAGCAGGGGGGCACACATTCTTACCCCCTTTGCAGACTAACCATGACTTTGTGGGGCACAGCATTGACTTACCAAGTACATCTGCAGGCACAATTCCTGCCAGGAAAGGAAAACACTCTGGCAGAAGAACTAAGCAGAAACCTCATGGATCCCCATGATTGGCAGCTGGATCCATAAGTCTTCAGCTTGATAACAAGGAAATGGGGATGCCCGGACATAGATCTATTTGCCTCCCCTCACAACTACCAACTAAAAAGATTCTGCACAAGGACTTACAGACAAGCATTGAAAGTGGATGCCCTATCTTTCAGCTGGAAAAACCTATCAGTATATGCCTTTCCTCCACTGCCTCTCCTCCCCAAGGTACTCCTAAAGGTCAGACAGGAGAAGCCAAAGATGATACTGACTGCCCCAGACTGGCCTGCCAGTACTGGTATCCAATCCTGAGGAAGTCTCAATGCCCAGCTTGGACCTTACCTCAAATACCTCATCTACTGTCGCAGCAAAACAATCAGATCCTGCACAGCCAACTCAGTATTTTAAACCTGGCAGCATGGCGGATAATGTAGTCATACAAAACACACCACTCAGTAAAGCTGTGATGGATGTCATTTTGGAAGCCAGAAGGCCTAGTACTAGAAAATCTTATGCTGGAAAATGGAAGAGATTCTGTGCTTGGAATCAGGCACAAGGAACTGATACAGCTGTTCCAAATATTCCTCAGATTTTGCAATACTTAACTGAGATGCTGGACAAAGGCCTATATTTTTCATCAATTAAAATTCATGCCTCTGCCATTTCGGCTCATTACAATACAGAGCCACCAATCTTTTCTCATCCTTTATTAAAGCAGTACCTCAGAGGAGCCAACAGTTTAAGGCCTCCAAGGAGATCACCAATACCTGCATGGGACCTCAACTATGTCTTGGAAAAACTCACTCTGCCTCCTTTTGAGCCAGCTGCTACTGCTGATATAAAGTTTTTTTATCTTGGAAAACAGCTCTGCTCCTAGCAATAACTTCTGCAAGATGAGTTTCAGGAGCTACAGGCACTCATGGCTGTGGAACCTTTTATCACTTTTTATCCAGACAGGGTCTCTCTGAGGACAAACCCAACATTTATGCCTAAGGTGGTGTCCAGTGTGGCTCTTAACCAAACTATTCATCTGTCAACTTTTTATCCAAATCTACAGAACAAGGGGGAGAGAATTCTGCAGTCTTTGGACGTACACAGACAGCTTAGATTCTACTTGGACAGAACAAAAGTTTTCAGGAAGACAGAGCAATTACTAGTGGCATATGCTGCAAGATCACAAGGAAAGGCTATCTCAAAGCAGACTATTTCAAAGTGGATAGGCCACTGCATTCGTTTCTGCTATTTACACCATGGCAAGCCAGTGCCTAAGGGCATTAGGCCACATTCAACCAGAGCTGTAGCCACTTCAGCAGCCTTTCTCAGGGGAGTACCAACCAAAGACATTTTAGAGGCTGCTACTTGGAGTTCAGTGCACACATTTACAAAGCACTATCATCTGCCACTCTACTCTAAATCCAGGGCAGGCTTTGCCACTGCAGTTCTGCAGGGCCTCATAGCCGCTCCTAATGCTGTTTAGCTCCAGTCTCCCAAACATAGCTTTGGGCCTCTACACAAATGTAATGACTGCAACAGTGAAACACGAAGAACATAGTACAGTTGTGTACATTTACCATAAATGTAAATGTTCGAGTGTACTCACTGTTGCAGTCCAGGTTACCTACCCGCCATCCTCCTTTTTTCTGCTGGAACTTTTCTTTCCTTCTCTGATTTATACAACCTATGTGGTGTATTTGCTTGTAGATGAAAGTCAAGTTTATATTGGTGTATGTATTTTTATATATATATATATATATATATATATATATATATATATATATATATAAATTTTGGCTACCCTTTTAGAGGGCACCTGCATCGGGAACAAGAAAAACTGAAGAAAATGGCATCAGCTGCTTCTTTTATACCCCTGACGACCTGACATCAGGGAAGAGGTGACAGCAGCCAACGCAGGACCCAAGACTTTGGAATTCAGGCCGACTGAGGGCAACCTGCCAGCAGGATTACCCAAATGTAATGACTGCAACAGTGAATACACTTGAACATCTACATTTATGGTAAGTGTACACAACTGTACTTTCCGAATGGTCATGATACAGTCCATTTAGCCCTTCCTGCAGAAGGATGACTGGATATGATCTATAGACCTTCAGGATGCATACTGTCACATCAAGATGAACAGGTGCTCCAGAAGGTATCTCCACTACAGGCTGGGAGCCTATTAGTATCAGTTCAGAACACTGCCCTTTTGTCTTACCACAGCCCCCAGGGTGTTCGCCAAATGCAAAGCAGTCATGCCAGCTCACATAAGAATGCAAGGATTCCAGGTGTTTCCTTACCTGGACAATTGGCCCCTAACTGTTCCCACCAGGCATCAACTTCTAGAAGCCAGAGAATACTTATTCCATCTAGCCTCGACCTAGGACATTTCTATCCACCTGAAAAAGTCTCATCTTCACCCGGTCCAAGTCATAGACTTCATCGGAGCTTGTTTGAACACCATTCACTCTCTAGCTCTTCTACCTCCAGACAGGATTTCCAACCTGAAGGCTCATGTCAAACAGATAATGGACATTTCTTCCCCGTCAGCAAGTTTTTTCTTAAGGGCTTTTGGGGTATATGGTGGCCACAATCACCCTGGTGCCATTAGCTCACCTTCACACTGGAGTACTTCAGTGGACCTTCGCTGTACAATGGTCTCTCGTGCACTATCCATTAAATTACCCAATCAGGATCTCACAAGCTTGCAAACGGTCTCTCATTTGGTGGATCTAATACGACGATCTTCTCCAGGGCTGCCCATTCATCCTACCTCCTCCCTTGGCCATTGTGATCACAGACGCATGCCAGATCGGGTGGGGAGGCATTATCTGGGGCAAAGGGTCTAAGGCATGTGGTCCTCACTAGAGACCAGTTTGCATATAAACATTCTGGAGATGAAAGCAGTGCTTCTTGCATTGCAAGCCCTTCATTCCTCTCTTCCAGTGGGAACTATTGCTATTCAGACAGACAACATGTCAGTGGTCTGGTACATCAACAACCACGGAGGAACCAGTTCTTACCCCTTGTGTCAAGAGACCATGAGGTTGTGGCAATGGGTGATCTGTTACAACCACTTTCTCATAGCAATACACATTCTGGGGAAGTCAAACATCCTGGCAGACAGGCTCAGCAGTACCATTCTGATGCCTCAGAGTGGTCTCCAAATCCTTCAGTGGCAAATATGATCTTCCAGAGATGGGGTCAAACTTGCTGTGATCTGTTCCCATCTCCCTCCAACACCAAGTGCAGCATGTTTTTTTGCCCTGATCCCTCCTCAGGGACAGTCACCGAGAGATACTCTAGTCCATGCTTGGCCTTCCCCAGTCTCCTCTATGCCTATCCTCCTCTTCCGTTCATTCCCAAATTTCTGCAGAAAGCCCAGAGGTTGAAGTGCCAAATTGTCCTCCTTGCCCCCTTTTGGCCCCAACAAGTTTGGTACCCTTTCATTTGGTCTCACCTAATTTAGCCACCATGGACTCTGGATGCCTCTCCAGATCTGTTGTCCCATCCCTCAGGGCACTCCCATCCAGATTTTCTGGACCTGAAATTGACTGATTGGTTACCACTTCCAATGATGGCTAGAACTCATGGGCTTTCTTTGCCAGTTAGAAAAATTTTGACTGCAGCACGCAAACTGTCCAAGAGGAAGCTGTGCAATAGTAAGTGGAAGAGGTTCTTCATCGGGGCTCATCAGAACAATCTAGATCCCTTTTCTGCACTGATTTCAGCTGTGTTGGACTTATTGGCATATCTTTTTAGTAACTGGGCTAGTTTTTCAGCTGTGAAAGTGCAACTGACAGCCATTTCCAATTTTCACATAGGGGAAAATTCTTTCTCGCTAGCATCATCTAAATTGTGCTAGGCCTTCTTAAAGAGTACCTTTTCTTCTTCGTCCTCCTATTAAGGACCCTGCGCTTCCCTGGGACCTCTCCATGGTTTTACAGGTTTTAGTTTCACCCCCCCCCCTTGAACCTCCAGCTAAGGTAGATTTAATGTTTCTGACCTGGAAAACCATTTTCTTGGTGGCTATTACTTCATCCAGGAGAGTATCTGAGTTACAGGCTTGGTCTTGCAAGCGTTCATATCTGATTTTCAGAAGGACAGAGTTACTTTGTGCACTAACCCTTCCTTTCTGCCCAAGGTCGCTTCTGCAAGTTATCAATCTGCCTGTTTTCTTACCTAATTTTCAAAACAAGAGAGAGTATCTGCTTCATATTTTGGATGTACATAGACAACTCTGCTTTTATTTGGATAAAACCAAAACCTGTAGGAAATCTGATCCACTCTTAGTTTCCTTTTCTAAATCCAGGTTGGGTAAACCGGTCTCCAGGGTTACCCTGGCGCATTGGATAACTAGTTGTATTAAACTTGCGTATTTCACTAAGGGTACCCCCTTACCTTGCCACATTAAGGCCCATTATACAAGATCTGTTTCTATTTCTTCAGCCTTCTGGTTGAAACTTCTTGTTGATGAAATTTGTGCAGTTGCTACTTGGTGAAACCATCATACCTTTATTTCCCATTACAAACCAAACTATACATTATTTTCAGGAACAGGGCATCCTTTGGTTCTGCTGTGCTCTGGAATATTCTTCTTTGAGGACCGCCCAAGTTTTTTCTGTAGCTGAGGGCTCTGTCCCTTTGGTTGAAGACCAAATGAAGGCAACAACATCAGATAAAGAAGTTATATACTCACCATAATGTTCCATTTTTTGTTGTTGCCTTTCATTTGCTCTTCAACCTTCCCTCTCTTCATCCCCCTGTCTTTTGAAGAACCTAACAGAATTTTTTGGACAAATACTTCTGTTTTTTGAGCTTGTGAAGTTTTCCTGCATGACCTATCCTTTTACCTCTAGGTAATTTCTTCCTGTTTACTTGTATTATGATTATGTGATATATTATGCTGCAACAAACTTGATCTGAGGGATCTGGAGGAGAGGAGCATCATGGGTAGGGGAGGAGCTCAGATATTGGAGCCTGGAGCTTTGGTATATGGCCGAGTTGGATCCAGTGCTCAGATCCAAAACCCATAGGTTGAAGAGGAAATGAGAGGCAACGACACAGATGGAACGTTATGGTGAATACATAACTTCTTTTTTTCATTTTCATGCACGATAACTTGAATTTCCTAATACACACAAACATGTATTTTCTATGACCACATCTTAACATTTTTTATAGGCTATCTGAAATATTGCACGTATTTGGAACACAAAGAGAAAAATACCTTAAATTCACCAATGTTAATACGGATGGACTAGTTAAATTATGAATATGTTATGCTCCTGTGACATCTATAGCTGTTAATGGCAGCTATGACCACCAAGTTGATTCTAAATCATACCTATATCATTATTTTACTTGAAAATGATCACACCAAATTTGATATTAATTAAAAAGCATAACTGTATGGCCTAGTATATTGTGCAGATGTTCTTCGTGTTTCACTGTTGCAGTCATCACACTTGGGGTTATCTTCCTGCAGGTAGCCCTCAGTCGGCCTGAATACCAAAGTGTTGGGATTTCTGCGTCGGATGCTATCGCCTCTTCCATTACGTCAGGTCATCATGGGTATAAAACATGCAGCCGACACCATTACATCAGCTTTTCTTGCCGCAGAGGAGCTCGAAGCAGAAGCAGTTTGCAAGTGCCGGTCAGCCACTTCCTGAAATTTTCGAGTTTCAAACCTGAAGTCTTATAAAGCTAAGTACCACGTTGGGGATCCTTTTTCTTGCTCTAACCGATGTCAGAAAAAGTTAACAGTTGTCTTGCCTGAGGAAAGCAAATACCTCACAGAGATTTTCATTCTTACTGCGTCATCTGTTTAGGCCCAGACCACAACATTCCTCGCTGTAGGTTTTGTGCCTTGTTTAACGCCCGAACTATTCGTCGGGCTATCTTTGTTGCAAAATTCTTTCGCTCTTGTTCTCCGTATTCCGAAATGGTTTCAATAAGCCATCCGACTACTGATCTTCTGAAAAAACATAAGGATAAAGACAGGGATAGACCGCATAGGTCCAAAACTGCCGACGACACTTCCGTTAAGCTAGTCGCTAATCCGCCGGTACTCAGTGAGGTACTTTCCCAGCCTCTGATACCCACTTCTACAGATTCGCAGGCCTCTGCTGAGACACATTCGGAGTCTGGTATGCCACAAGATGCTTCTTCGGCCATGGAACCTGCAGATGTCTCTACCTTGCATGGGTCCGGAGCCGCTGTGCAGGCACCGGCTTCTGAGGGTGTATTCGGACCTGATGTTCGTATTAAACTGAATGCTTTGTTTTCTACTAAAACTACAGAGTTTTTCAGGCCCAGAGTTCACACTACGCCTAGAAAACCAACTAGCAAAGCGCATGCTCAAGCCCCCTTGCCACAGAAACAAATGCTTAGAATGGCTGAAGACCTTATAACTTTAATTAGGGAAAGCCAGCCTTCCCCCTCTAAAAGACAAAGAATTGATTTTCCTTCTGATTCTACAGACCATGAGTCCGATGACTCTGATCCCTCTGATTACCAGGACGTTCCGTTATCTACCTATGAGGATTCAGATGCAGAGGATTCCATTCCCTCTGCCACCCCTCCAGAGAAGAGAGCATTTCTACTGGGAATTCCAGGACTACCCTCAGTCCAAAAAGAGACTCAGAGAATGTTTAGACTTGCCTCAGCACAGGCCTCTAGCTATACCCCCTGTCCTGGACATTGTAGATGATGTCTTCATAGAATCCATTCTTACTCCTGATACTTTACCACCAGCTCCTAGAAAGCCTGACAGGTACTACAGAGTACCTGACTCTCACAAATTTCTCTTTAAAAACCCCAATGCGGATCCTGAGACTTTTTCCCAGGGACCTAAAGGCATTAAGGCCACTACAGCCAAAAACCCTACCCCTTCGGACAGGGACTCTAGAGCTTTAGACAGACGGGGTAAGAAAGTATATACCTCTGCAACTCTTACCATCAGGGCTTTGAATTGCCAGTTGCACATGAAGTACCAGCATCATATTATGGAACTAATTAAACAAAAAATGTTGTTGCTTCCAGATTGTACAGAAAATAAAGATTTACAAGAGTTAATGCATTCTGCAAACCAAGTTAGTAAGCATACTTTGCAGTGTGGTTTTGATGCCTTAGAAGCATCTTGCAGGGCTGCTGTCACTGGGTCTCTACTGAGAAGGCATGCTTGGCTGAAGGAGCAAATATTGCCAAACCATGTCAAAGCAAAATTACTAGATGCTCCATTAAACCAGGAAAGTTTGTTTGGTGCAAAAGCAGAAGACGTTCTTAAAAAGATGGAGAAAAAATCTAAAGCTATGCAAACTGTTAAAGATTTCTTACAGGTGCAGCCACCTAGATTCAGTAGGCATTGGCCTTCTAAAACCTGGTCCTTTCCAGTCCCTCCCAGGCATTCTCAGTCCAAACCCAGGGGCAACAGGCCACCAAGACTACAGTCTCAGGGTATGCAGAGATCTAAACAATGGAGTGCTCCCTCCTCTAAAACAGGGAGTGGTAAGCCACCCCCTTATGGAAAAAGTTCAAAATGACCTGTCTATCTTGCTTCCCAGCAAGGCCCAAGTACTTGCACCCCTAGGAGGAAAACTCGCCCTGCATGCAAAAAACTGGATGTCCATTACCCAGGCAAGATGGGTCCCAAACATTGTATCCCAGGGATACAGATTCCACTCACTGCCAACCTCAAGCAGGTTGCCAGACCTTCTTCTAAACCAGTGGGCAGAGACTCAAAAGCAAGTACTTTCTCTTCTCAGTATCAGGGCTATTCAACCTGTGCCAGTAGGGCAAAGGGGACAGGGTTTCTACTCCAGACTGTTTCTTGTGCCCAGAAAAGAAGGCTCTTGACGCCCTATCCTAGATCTGGCAATTCTCAATACCTTCTTGGCGGTCCCAAAATTCAAAATACTGACTCTGCACCAGCTTCTTCCTATGCTATCCAAGGACGCCTGGCTAGTCACCCTAGACTTAGAAGCTTATCTGCACATCCCCATAAGGGAATCTTGCAGGAAGTATCTACGTTTCAGGGCAGGCTCTATGCACTATCAGTTCTTTGCACTTCCCTTTGGCTCATCTACTGTGCCCAGGGTATTCACAAAGTGCCTGGCTCCAGCTATTGCATAGTGCAGAAAGAGAAATATTCAAATTTACCCATACTTGGATGATTGCCTGATTCAGGTGGCCAGTCAGGAATTGCTACTTCAACACCTGTCATTTGTAAAGAGACTTCTAACTTCTCTGGGTACACCATCAACAAAAGGAAATCACAACTGGTGCCCAGCCAAAAGATTGTATTCCTGGGAGCAAGCTTGAACACAACTTCCCAGATGGCATTCCTATCACCAGAAAAACAGGTTTATTTGACAAACTACTTCAAACTAATGGCCACCAAAACTCGGCTATCTGCAAGAAAAATTCTGCAAGCCCTAGGGTTCATGGCCTCATGCATTCTTCTAATTCCATATGCAAGACTGCATATGAGGAAACTTCAGTGGTACTTAAAAAGTCTCTGATGGCAACATTCTCAGGACCTGGAAACACTGATTCCTATCATTCCTTATCTAAGGGTAGAGTTTCTTTGGTAGGCAGAGGCATGCAAGCACAACAAGGAACTTCCTTTCACTCAACCCCTCGCCACCCAAACCCTGATAACAGATGCATCCAGACTGTGCGTGGGGGCCTCACATAGCAGGCAAATGCATTCAAGGCAAATGGAGCCCAGGACAAATTCCCCTGCATATCAATCAAAAAGAAATATTAGCTGTACAGAATGCTCTGACAGCCTTCAAATACCTTATCCTTCCAGGACACCTCTGGATAAAGACAGACAACACCACAGTTATGTGGTACCTAAACAAGCAGGGGGGAACTTATTCCTACCCACTCTGCAGGTTAGCCATGGCCCTGTGGAACACAGCCTCAAGCAACCAAGTGCACCTGCAAGCTCAATTCCTGTCTGGCAAACAAAATTCACTGGCAGCTGACTTAAGCAGAAATCTGCTGGACCCACTCGAGTGGAAGCCAGACCCCAACTCATTCAAACTTCTAATCCACAGGTGAGGGACTCAAGAGGTGGACCTCTTTGCCTCCCCCTAAACCATCAATTGAGCAAATTTCGCACCAGAAATCCCCACAGCCAAGCATGGAAAGTGGATGCCCTATCCTTTACATGGGAAAACCTTAATTCATGCCTTTCCCCCTCTGCCAGTCCTCTCAAAGGTACTACTCAAGATCAAACAGGACAGGCCAAGGACAATCCTTATTGCCCCAGACTGGCCACGCCAGCACTGGTACCCAGTCCTATGCAGTCTGACAGCAGTGCCACCCTGGCACCTACATCAGACCCCCTCCCTGCTGTCTCAGCAGGAGGGACAAGTTTTGCATCCACAGCTGTGAACCCTGAACCTTGCAGCCTGGCTTATTCCCTGAATACACCACCGGCAACCCTCAGCAAACAGGTGATAGACGTCATCCTTGAGGCCAGAAGGCCTAGTACTAGGAAATCCTATTCAGGAAAAGTGGAAAAGATATTGTTCTTGGAGCCAGTCTCAAGGAAAGGACACAGCTGTGCCCACCTTACCTCAAATCCTGGATTACCTAGCAGAGCTACTCCACAAAGGCCTATCCTTCTCATCTATTAAAATTCATGCCTCTGCCATCTCAGTTCATTACAATGCTGAGCCACCTCTATTTTCATACCCTATCATCAAACAGTTCCTGAGAGGACTTAATAAATTAAGGCCCCCAAGGAGAGCTCCCACCCCTGCCTGGGACCTTAACTTTGTACTAGAGAAGCTCACACTTCCCCTTTTGAGCCTGCTGCTGCAGCAGAGTTAAAATTCCTATCTTGGAAAACAACCTTACTTCTAACCATCACTTCAGCAAGAAGAGTGTCTGAGTTGCAGGCACTAATGGCTGTGGAACCCTTCATTATTTTCCATGCTGACAGGGTTTCCCTCAGGACTAACCCATCATTTATGCCCAAGGTGGTATCCAGTGTGGCTTTAAACCAATCCATCCATTTACCAACCTTTTTCCCTAATCCTCAGAACAAAGCAGAAATGATTATGCACTAATTGGATGTGCACAGACAGCTCAGGTTCTACCTTAACAGAACTAAACCTTTCAGAAAATCTGACCAGCTGCTAGTCTGCTTTGCTACTGGGGCAGAGGACAACGCCATTTCAAAGCAACCAATTTACAAATGGATAGCACAATACATCCATTTATGTTACAAACACCATGGAAAACCTACCCCACAGGGGATCAGAACTCATTCCACAAGGGCTTGATCAACCTCTGCAGCATTTCTCAGGGGAGTCCCTACCAAGGATATCCTGGAAGCTGCAACCTGGAGTTCTGTACACACCTGTACCAAGCATTACCACTTACCTATTTTTTCTAAATCCAGAGCTGGATTTGCCACAGCAGTCTTACAAGGCCTGATAGCCAACCCCAGTACTTCTTGACTGCCTCCACCCTTCCTCAGCTTTGGGAATCAACTCAAGTGTGATGACTGCAACAGTGAAACACGAAGAACATAGTACAGTTGTGTACACTTACCATAAATGTAGATGTTCAAGTGTATTCACTGTTGCAGTCCTGGTTACCCTCCCTCCAGCCCCCTGACTTTTCTATTCTTTCTACCTATCCTCTTTTTGGCCATATCTTATGGCAATGGTATTTACATTTTACTGGAGGTGTTCCACACCATGTAATTGCTTCCTATTTTGGGGGCTCCTGACATCTGGGGCAAGAAAAACTGACGTAATGGCATCGGCTGCATGTTTTATATGCATGACGACCTGACTTCATGGAAGAGGCGACAGCATCTGGTGCAGAAATACCAAGACTCTGGTATTCGGGCCGACTGAGGGCTACTTGCAGGCAGATAACTCCAAGTGTGATGACTGCAACAGTGAATACACTCGAACATCTACATTTATGGCAAGTGTACACAACTGTACTTTCTCCACCAACAGAGTCTTTTACCTATAAATTGTAGGCTGGGAATACCAAGAATGGTTACCACCCCCCCCCCCCAAAAAAAAAAGTTTTTGCTTTGCTGCAGACTCTTCAGACATGGGTTAGTCATTTCCCAGGAGGTCTCCTAGAAAAAGAAAGCACAAAGTTAAGAATTTTATTTCAACAGTTCCCTTAACACTGAACTGGAAGACTTGCTGGGATTTGCCAAGGGATTACTGTCTGCATTTAATGTTTTAAATCCTGTTTCATATAGTGCCAGGTCGGCAGCACAGAGCAGTAAAGCCCTGACTATACCTCAGGTGATCTAGGTTTGATTAGCAGATCTGGGCGCTTGATGAACTGGCCAAGAGGATCAGGAATGAATGGCCAAGGTCAGCTCAGTTGTATAGAGGATGGTTACAGCAAGGCCTCATTGTTTGTCTGACACCTGTTAGAGATAGAAAAAAAGACTAGCCAGTTGTTAGGGCCCACATCAGTTTTACCAAGCTGAGTTAGGTAGATTGAAGCATATGCCTAGTACTATTATGATAGGCCCTACTTCAGCAGAGTACACTTTGTATGACTGCAGAAAGTTAAGATAGCTAGGACATGACCCACTCATCTTAGCAGGATGATGGCTCTCCAATGGCCAGCTCTTAACCCTAACTACAGCCAAATGTTGGTAAGATGATAGAGTGAAATGTCATATCTGTCACCAGAAAAGGAGAACAGAAAAAAGACTTAGGAAAAAAATGAAAGAAATAGAACTTCCATCTTGGGACACAAGTAGCTCAGCTTATGCATAAAAAGCTAAAACACAATGTAAGGGGCCCACCACATCTCATTGTGAGACTGCTGTGCATGACCTGATACACCAAGAACTAAATGTTGAGGATACACACTGCTGCTGTTTAGGGAGAATCAAGGATGTGTGCATTAAATTCTACTCTTCCTGTTTTACCTCAAGAGTAGTATGTGAATCAGGGATCTTCCCTGTAAGCTGACAGAAGAGATCCAAACACTGATGATGACATCAGTGCGGCTGAAGACATGTTTTTAAAGTTCTGGGATGACCAATCAGCTGTATGCAGCATCATGGCACAGAGTAAGCAGCAAGGATTGCAGATTGATGCATTTAGCTACCACCTTGAGTGAGTCAGCACTGATAGAATTACTGAGAATGTGTTGGGAATATAGTGGGCTGCTGCAAAGGAAGAGCGGTCACAATCCTACAGAGAACTCTGCAGGAGTTAAAAAAACAAAACTGACTGCACACCATCATACCCCTGATGCAACTGCATAATAGGTAACAGCTGTAATGCAAAGGATTGCACAAGAGGCAGAAATATCTTTGAAACTGCCATGAAAATTACCCATAGTGCAGTGACAGACGCCTCCACAAAAGTTATTCAGACAATTGCTTCACAGAAAATCTTTTGCAAGCACATTGGGAGAATTAGAAGGTCTAAGATGCCTGATGTGAAGAATGTTCTATATCTAATAACAGAAACATGTTAACTAAAGAATGGTAGCTTCATCATGTGGACAGTGATGGATGGTAATGATGCAGTGCTTCTACGCATCACAGTTGATAGCTTATTTCCCACCCATTCTGAGTGTACCTTAAGCTGTATATGAATGTCATCCAGTGGAACATTAGGAAGTTCTTAAATGCCAGAACAGACCTGGTTGTGTAAGCTTTGATTATGCCCTAGTCTCAGGGGGCATGTGACAGTATGTATGAAATAATCATGGAACTTTTGACATAGGAGAAGTATCTTAGCCCCCTTTTTATCCTGCCATATTTCAAAAAGATCAATCCTCATTGCAGCCCAGTGTCACTTTCCAGAAGCACAGTGTAAGAGCTTCTAGTTTTACCTCACTCAGACATTATGATGGTAGTTGTGGCATTGTGTGCTTGGTAAAATGTATATGAGGTATCCTTCAAGTCTAGGTAAAGAAGTGGCTGCAGATCCACATAAAAGGAACAGTTCTGGCACTAATAGCTTCAGAACTTTCTTGCTGCGAAAGTGCTCACTCTCAGCAGGATTCATGGCACTCACGGTCAGCTATCAGTCTTCAAGGCTAATCAGATAAGTACCTTTCTAGGGAAAGCCTCCCATGTAATAATTTTTCTGAGGATAAACTGTTTTTTTCTGTTAAAAAGTGTATTTTATGCTTGTAAATGTGTTTATTTTGAATTGTCATGTCATTTCAAGGGATTTTAACTTAGGGAATGCTTGTGTAAAAGAAAAAAAAGCTGTAAAAAGCTGTTTTATGTAGAATATTGAACTGCGGAGAAGGATATTGTGTTTTTCGGGACTGTCAATGTAATTTTTACCTCAAAACCAGACTTAGAGGTTTACTGGCTCATGACATGACATGAACTTTTTTTAGTATAAAAATTAAAAACATAGAAGCCATAGCTGGTGTTTTGTGCTCATGTTTACTTACTGTATCCAAATATGCCATACTGTTTAGGATAGGGCAGAATGTACATCTGATGGATTCGATGACAAGTGCCTAAAACTTTATGGTAAATGCCTGTGTAAAACTTTTACCATGAGGAAGAACATTTCTGTTTAGTCATTTTAAACTTCATTATGTTATTTCATAACTGGACATATGCCAAGAGACCTGTGACTTTGTTTTTTCTTTATGAGCTGTACAGATGGATTTTTGGGTCTTTGCTCCCAAGGGAATCATCTTAGTCACTGTCCACTGAGCCAGAAGAACCAGAGGTATATATTTCAACTGTCAAACATACCCCCACACATTAATTCTGTCTGTTAACTGATTAAGTGAACTGATACTCTGTAGATCCTTGTCAGCTAATAGCCATTACAAATATCTAGTTTTATATCAGAATGTCAATAAGTTCTAATTCAGGGATAAAGTCATGTCTTACATCTCTTAAAGCCTCTGTCACCATCTATATATATATATATATATATATATATATATATATATATATGTGTGTGTGTGTGTATGTATATATAAATTTATATATATATATATATATATATATATATATATATATATATATATATATATATATATGTGTGTGTGTGTGTGTGTATATATATATATATATATATATATATATATATATATAAACATAAAATTATCTCATGAAATATCGAACAGTTAAATGAATGAACGTAAAAGGAGTGATAATTTTAGAGCAAATATAATGATTGAAAACAAACACAAATTAAACTATTTTGTTCCAGAAGGGCAGTCCCCCCCACACACACACACACACCCCAAGCTAATTATATACTCCAACTCTGAGACTGTACAACAGCAGGTTAAGGGCAAATTCCCTTACCCCACAGTAAAGTGATCTCATACAAAAGGCTGTGGGCAAAACCTCCATTGAAAAGGACATTCACTCATATGAGCTTTTGCTTTTTTTTTTACATCAGTAAAAAAGCATTCACTAGTAAGAGTGTTCACCCTTCTCAGCTGCAACCATATGTTTGTCCTCTATATGAGTGAACATTCTTAATGTTGCAGTTAAAACCAATGTTAAGAACGTCAAACATATAGAAGACCAAATGCAACTGTGGAAAAATGCTCTTCTATAAATACCTTTATCCGAATTCTGCAGTACAGTGTACTTGTATATTAGATTCTAAATTATTAGACTTTGAATGTGATGAGTACTTGCTAGATATGTTTTTAGAGCTAACAGTGTTGACAATGGCTGGAACTCATAGGGATGTTCTCCTTGCAGTGTAAGGCTTACACTGCATAGACTTAGGACCGTATTATAAAGTACACATGAATGTCCAAATAGCAGCAAAACTATCTGTCCAAGCAACTAGTTTTACTCTAATGTGGAAATTGGAACAATGCTGAAAAGTTGCAAGCCAGCAGCAGTTGAGTAGTGGGGTGCAACCATGCACTGTCTAACACAATATTTTTGAGATTCGATGGCAACAGATAGTGTGATTTGGCACACGGTAAAGCAGGCTGTTGGCAAGTGTTTCATAGTAACAACTTAAAGCACAGTGTAAGCAGCTACTGTTTGTTGTCCAGTCACTTTAACACTTATTCCTTCTGTGAAAGTGGATGAAAGGGCGTATAAGACATTAGGAAATGGAAGAACATAGAAAGCAGTGGTACACATGGAGAAATGAAGTATAAAGGAAAAATAGGAAAAACAGGTGGGGGAGAGATGGCATATTTTTTGTGGATGTGTGTGTATATTGCATGAGATAACAGGGAAATGGAGGAAAGGTGAGGAAGGGTAGGCAGTGGAGGCACACAAACTGAAAACAGTACAGGCAAATGGGTGGCTGTGTGCACACTAAGGGGGTGTATTTATTTAAATGTCCTTCATGGATGCATCTGCAGTCATAACAACTGGGTTGTCCTGTCGTCAGGCAGCCCTTCGGTCGGCCGGATTCCAAAGTCCGGGTCCGGCTTCGGCTGATGTCGCACTTCACCCGACGTCATCTCTGCTGGTCTTCGGGTATAAAGGCATCAGCCGACACCATTTTCTTCAGTCTTTCTTGCCGCGTGGCGCCCGAAGCAGAAGCTGTTCGCAAGTGCCGGTCGGTCAGATCCAGAGATTACTTCTACCGAATACTCCTTCGAAGACTTCTAAAAGCTAAGTACCCCGTTGGGGACTCTTTCTTGCCTCAGCCGATGTCAGAAAAAGTCAATAACTGTTTAACTTGTGGGAAACAAATACCTCATAAAGATTTCCACTCTTACTGTTTGCCTTGTTTAAGCCCAGACCACGACGTAGCAGCCTGTTCGGCCTGTGCTTCTTTCAACCGACGAACGCTTAGACGTCGGTCGGAGTTTGCTGAACAGTTTTTCGGCTCTGAATTTGCGTACATTATGCCGCCGGATCCTCCGACTACCCAAATTATTAAAAACGCAAAGAAAAAGACCGACACTTCGCGGTCCGCGGTTTCGGCGAAACCATGGTTAAGCAAACCGAGTGTCTCGGTTTCGGCGAAACCGAAAACTGATCAGAGTACAGCCGAATCAATGACTACTACTGAGGTTCCGGTTACCTTACTTGAATCGGCCTCAGAAATTTTACCTACTACAGTGGTTACTAGTGACTTATCAGACACCATCCCTTTGGATGTCTCTACCCCAGCACGTGGTGCAGCTAGGCCTCCTGCAGCCATGTCTATTAAGGCCTTCGCCAGGGCTAAAGCAGCCAAATCTACTAAGTCAGTGCCTGTTAAACCCCACTCGACCAGGCCCACTTCTAGTTCACAAATGCTTACTCTGGCAGAAGATTTAATATCCTTAATTAGGGATCTCAATCTCACCCAGACAGGGCCTCTCAGCCCCCAGAAAAGAGACCTAGAGCAGAGCCCCATGAGCCTGTGTCCTCTGATGATTCTACGGAAGACTCAGATATTACAGACCAGCCAGAGGCTCCTTTCTCCAATTTTGGGCACTCAGATGCTGAAGAATCCATTCCAGCTGCTTCCCCACCAGAAGAATTCTCCTTTGGGGAAACCTTACATGCCATGAGAGAACATTTCCAATGGCAGGAACAGGATTTTTCAGACTCCAGAAAAGACTTAGGACTTTTCTGCACCTACCACAACACAGGCCCTTAGCTATACCTCCTGTCCTCTCTGTTGTGGACGATGCATTTAATGATGTTTGCACTGCACCAGATTCTTTACCTCCAGCACCTGCCAAACCAGATAGATTTTACAGGGTGCCAGACACTCATCATCACCTATACAAGGCCCCTCTTGCAGACCCCGAAACTATATCCCAGGGCCCTAAGGCAGTAGCCTCAACCACAGCAAAAAAACCCTATTCCTTTTGAAAGGGAAGCCAGGTCTTTAGACAGATGGGGCAAAAAGGTTTACACCTCTGCTACTCTCTCAGCTAGAGCTTTAAACTGTCAGTTTCACATGATACAATACCAAGAGTTTATGCTTGATCAGTTAACTAAAAAGCTATCCTCTGATGACGCTATAGATAAGAAAAATCTATTAGAAATGGTAAATAACATACAACAGGTTAGTAACCATTCCTTAAAATGTGGCTATGATGCACTGGAGGCTTCATTTAGATCAGCCATGACTGGCACAGTGATAAGAAGACATGCATGGCTGAAGGAACAAGTTTTACCGGATCATGTTAAAGCTAAGTTATTAGATGCTCCTATGGATAAGACCAGTTTGTTTGGTACACCTGCCCAGCAGGTAATGAAGAAAATGGAAGAAAAGGCAAAATCTGTACAAACGGTTAAAGATTTCTTGCAGGTTCAGCCCCAAGGTTTAGCAGGAACTGGCCTGCCAAAATTGGTCCTTTCCTGACTCCACAAGATCCCAAAGGGGCAGGAATAGACGTTCCAGAGGCAGAAATCAAACCAGAGGGGTGCCTACAGAGGACGACAGTGGCAAGGTAATAACAGAGCCACAGGCACAGCCACTACCACTACAACAGGGCAATCACAGTGACTTGATTCTAACTCCGCCTACCAGGGAACAAATAGCAGCACCCTTAGGCGGAAAATTAACCTTATTTTCAAAGAACTGGCACTATATCACAAAAGACAAGTGGATTTTGCAAACCATAGACCAAGGTTACCGGTTCCACTTCCACACTATACCAGTCAAAAGAGGAATGCCAAACCTACCTCCAAATCAAAAAACAGAAGCTCTACAGCAGATAATAAAATTAACAAAGATGAGAGCTGTGGAAAGAGTACCAATAACAGAACAAGGCAAAGGATTCTACTCCAGACTATTCCTAGTTCCAAGAAAGGAAAAAGCTGGAGACCTATTCTCGATCTGTCCACCTTAAACACATACATCATTGTCCCAAAATTCAAGATGCTGACCCTTCAGCAACTTCTTCCCATGCTGGGCAAGGAGTGTTGGCTGGTAACTCTAGATCTCAAGGAGGCATACCTGCACGTCCCCATTCAACCAATTTGCAGAAGATACCTCAGATTTCTTGCAGGATCAGAGCACTATCAATTCTCAGCATTGCCCTTTGGCTTATCTACTGCGCCCAGAGTATTCACAAAATGCCTGGCATCAGTAATCGCCCACTGCAGACTACAGGGAATCCAAATTTATCCATACCTGGACGACTGCCTGCTACAAGGGGACAACAAAAGCAAGCTGACAACAGATTTACAAAGGGTCATTTACTTGCTACAAGCACTGGGATACACAGTCAATTTGCAAAAATCAAGGCTGATTCCATCCCAAACAAGGACATTCTTGGGCTGAATTGGACACAGTAAAACAAATGGCATTCCTAACTGCAGAAAAACAAAAGATCTCCCTCTTTACTTCTTGGCACTAACAAACCACAGCAAGCTAACAGCAAGAAAAGTTCTGCAGGCCTTGGGCTTCATGGCATCATGCATAATCTTGGTTCCACATGCCAGACTGCATATGAGAAAACTACAGTGGTACCTAAAGAATTTATGGTCCCAACACAGGCACAGCCTAGAAACAGAAATTCCACTAATTCCATGCCTAAAACAGGAGTTCCTATGGTGGGCTCAAGCATGCCAGTCAAACCCAGGCTTACCCTTTCACAAATATCAAGCAAGCCAAACCATCACAACAGACGCCTCAGACCTAGGATGGGGGGCTCACATGCTGGACAAATGCGTGCAAGGATTGTGAACGCAGGACCAACTTCACCTGCACATCAACCTAAAAGAAATGCTGGCAGTAAAACTGGCAATCCAAAAATTCAGACCATTTCTCAAAGAAGGCCATTTGATGATAAGGACAGACAACACCACAGTCATGTGGTACATCAACAAACAGGGAGGCACTCATTCATACCCCCTATGCAGAATGACTTTGGACCTTTGGAACATGGCACTCAGCTACAACATCCAGTTACAGGCAATGTTTGTACCAGGAAAGGAGAACACTCTAGCAGACATGCTAAGCAGAACCACCTCGGATGCTCACGAATGGATGCTACACCCGGACATCTTCAAGACCATCGCAAAGAAATGGGGAATGCCACAAATAGATCTATTCGCTTCCCCTCTCAACCACCAGCTCAAAAAATTCTGCACAAGGACATTCCATCCACTTGCATCGAAAGTGGATTCGCTCTCCTTCAGCTGGAAAGGCCTGACAGCATATGCATTCCCACCTCTTCCCTTGATACACAAGGTATTACTAAAAATCAAGGAGGAACGTCCAAGGATAATCCTGATAGCTCCAAACTGGCCAAGACAACACTGGTACCCATTGCTGAGGAGCATGTCTCGGGACAAAATGTGGTCAATACCCTGATGCCTTTGATGTTAACTCAGAACAACTACAGCATCATGCATCCAAACCTAAAAACGTTGCAGCTGACTGCATGGCACATCACATAGCAGCAACTATTCCAGATCTCTCCCAAAGGGTTAAAGACATTATACTTGAAGCCCGCAGACCTTCAACAAGAAGGAACTATGCAGGGAAATGGAAAAGGTTTGTCATTTGGAGTGCTGAAAGAGGGAAGGATGTGTCGAATATAGATATGGCTAACATTCTGGAGTACTTGGCAGAGCTTCTACACACAGGCCTGTCCTATTCCTCCATCAAGATACATGCATCAGCTATTTCAGCAGAATACAGCTTTGATCCACCTGTCTTCTCACATCCTCTACTCAGGCAGTTCCTCAGAGGGATCAAGAATGTAAAACCTCCTAGGAAACCACCTCTGCCAGCTTGGGATTTGAACTTTGTGCTAGAAAAGTTGACACTGCACCTTTGAACCAGCAGCAACAGCAGACCTACAGCATCTTTCATGGAAAACTGCTTTCCTACTGGCAATAACCTCAGCAAGGAGGGTTTCTGAACTTCAGGCCCTAATGGCAGTACAACCCTTCCTAATCTTCCACCAAGACAGAGTGTCCATGAGGACTAATCCTACATTTATGCCTAAGGTGGTATCCAGAGTGTCCCTAAACCAGGCACTCCACCTACCTACCTTCTTCCCCAACCCACAAAACAGAGGGGAAAGAATGCTGCATACCTTGGATGTACACAGACAGCTACGCTACTACCTGGACAGAACAAAAAGTAACAGAAAAACTGACCAGCTTTTTGTAGCCTATGCAACAGGAAGGGAAGGAAAAGCAATTTCCAAACAGACAATCTCCAAATGGATAGGAAATTACATACGATTCTGTTACTCCTTCCATGAAAAACCAATTCCACAGAACATAAGACCTCATTCTACAAGAGCAACAGCCACTACCACAGCCTTCTTACGAGGAGTGGCAACCAAGGACATTATTGAGGCGGCTACTTGGACCTCCGTGCATACATTTGCCAAGCATTATAATTTACCTCTGTATTCCAGATCCCGAGCAGGGTTTGCCACTGCTGTACTGCAAGGGATCCTAACCACACCATAATCTATTCTTCCTCCCCTAGTTTGGTATGGTATTCTAACCAGTTGTTATGACTGCAGATGCAACCATGAAGGACATAGTACAGTTTTGTACCTACCATAAATGTAGATGTCGAACTGGATACCATCTGCAGTCAGGATTACCCTCCCTCCTTCCCCTCTGTGGTACTCCTAGGGTATTTACCCTCCTAATAGCTAGCTGGTGGGGAGTCTCTTATGGTGTATTTGTTTGTATATATGTACATACATGCTTATTTTTGTGTTTGCCTTCTATCCTTTGGGAAACATTGGCATTTTTACCCAAAATTTAGCCTTCCAAGAGGGCAACTGGCATCTGGGGCAAGAAACACTGAAGAAAATGGCGTTGGCTGATGCCTTTATACCCGAAGACCAGCAGAGATGACGTCGGGTGAAGTGCGACATCAGCCGAAGCCGGACCCGGACTTTGGAATCCGGCCGACCGAAGGGCTGCCTGACGACAGGACAACCCAGTTATTATGACTGCAGATGCTATCCAGTTCGGACATCTACATTTATGGTAGGTACAAAACTGTACTTTTTTATTTATTTGACATTTGTTTACCGGGAAAGTCCTATCTGGGTCAAATGTATCCATTTTCATCAGAGGCCCGGGAAGAAAAGCTCCATACTTACAGACATCTATGTACATACGTAGTACTATTTCTTTACTATATACAGTGAGTAGGTAGTTTAACTTCATATACAGAGTAAGACATTCAAATAAAGATGTACAAACATACTGTATTGTTTTTCTTCATTAACTAGAGGATAGGTAGTTCACCTTCTTACATAGAGTAATACATATTCTTCAGTTATTCTTGTAATACATATTCTTCAGTTATTCTTGTAATTGGACCCCGGGATATAGATTCATAGGTTGGTACTAGGCTATCGGCCTTAGGGCCTATACAAGCCTAGCCATAACAATTCCCTGGCTATTTCTTCCCACACTATTTACTTCCCTGGACCCCTGTCTTGCAGGGTGACTGACGTGATCCCTGGGGTGAATTTCCTTTCTGTCATCCAATCATCAAGGTTCCTTTTGAAGAGGGCCAAGGAGGCGCTCTGCTTGACATGTATGGGCAGTCTTTTCCAGAGTCTGGGGAGTCTCTGGGTCAAGAACCTATCCTTCCAGCATGTTTTGTTTATTGTGATGACAAGGTTTAGTTGCCTGGAGCGTGTGGCTCTGAGGGATTGGGATTTCTTTAAATGTAGCATGTCCAACAGCTCTGGGTTTGACATGGCCTTATATGTTAAGCAGAGATCACCTTGGAGTAGACAATATGCGACAGAGTATGGTTGGAGTTTTTTAAGTTGGTCAGCATAGGGCATCTGCTTTAGGCCTGTGATTCTTTTAGTGAGGTATTTCTGCGGCCTTTCCAGTTGTTGCAGATGTCTTGAGAGGGCCAAATGGGCCATTGTATTCTATAATGGGTCTAATGAGGGATGAGTACAGTGGGACAATGACCTCCTTTTTTCTGGATGAAAAGCCCTTAGTGATGAGGTGTGCCACATAGAAGGATTTCCTGACTGTTGTGGCGATGTGGTTATTGAAGGTGAGACCACTGTCCATCTGTGTCCCTAAGTCTCTTATCACACTTTCAGTATTTAGTGTACTGCCACCTGTGTGGTAATTCATGTGTACATGTCATTTTCCAAAGGGGATAACTGTACATATGTTGTTGAGCAGCCTTTACATTATAATAGACAAAAGAAAACATTGTGGAGAGATGTGGGAAGAGTGTAGGGAGGCATTTAGCTGAAAGATCAGCTGTAAGGATATAGAGAAAGAATATATACAGAAGAAGTGTAGTTAAGCTAGGTTGGGAGTGAGGGGAGGTATATGAGATGTAAGGAAGAGGTATTAAGTAGAGCTAGGAACAAGATTAATGAAGGTTGGTTTAGAGTAAAGCTAAAGGAAAAATAGATTTTTGTGGTAGGTTATGTGTAAGAAGGGGAAGAGAATAGAGAAAATAGGTGTGAAGAGAGGAGTGAAGGGTTTTGGTGGTTGTGTTAGCCAGGGGTAGAAATGTCAAGGTTATGTTAGCCAGGAGTAGAACAGAAGCATATCCAAGTATTATTTAGATTTTTTTAAGGAGGATTTGAAGGCAACCAGGTTACTAATTGTTCTTGTGATTAGGGGGAGAGAGTTCCAGACTTTGGCTACTGAGTAAGAATGTAAGCTTTGTCATAGTACTTTTGAAGGATTAGAAACAGCTAGGAGTTTTTTGTCATTAGACCTCAGGGTTCTGTTGGGGGGCATATGGATTCACTATATGACTAAGGGCTGGACATGCTAAAGGTTTATAAATGATGTTGTGTAAGGTTAAGAGCTGGACATAACGGAGGTGGTTACGGAGTTCAAGCCATTGTAGCATATGTAATGCTTTGCAGTGATGTGGGTAGACAGTTGATTAGTGACAGAGAGTGAACTAATGGTGAGAAGCCCCCCTGCCCTTCCTTATTAATGCATACTAACCTTAATCATGCCCCTAACCAAACCTTATAACCTACCTTAGATAAACCCTTTCCATAACAGGACCACTATTCAGACCAAGTATGTCTGAATTTAGTGGTAGTGTTTTAGTTAATTTTTCACAAAAAAAAAAACTGCTTGTTTTCCTTTTGTGATAATTTTCTTTACAGTGTTTAGCATTTTTCTGTGCTGGAATTGGTTTCCTGTGTTTCAATGTTTCTGCATTTCGATAAATCAACATATATCTGTGTGTGTGTGTGTGTGGATCTACTTCACATACCCGAATATAACTTGTTTGCAGTTAAAAGCTTTCTCTAGAGTCTCCTTGCTCCTTTATCTGTTTAAACCTTTCATTTAAAGGCTCACTTCTGCTTTTCTGCTGTGATAAACATTTCTGCAGTTTTTTTCTACCTTAGTGTGGGTATTTGTAGCATTGTTCATATTCAGGCTTGTGTTTTGGGCCTAGTTGTTAGTGGAGGCTGTGTCTGAGCACATGCTCAAGGCCATCTTAGTTTAGCCAAAGCCATACTGCATTTCAGTGAGAAGGGATTGTTTTTGGTCATTGGCTGATTGGAGTTACCTGGACTGCGGCTTGGAGTAAGCACCTCATTGGTTCTTTTGAGGCTTTTTTTAAAGTTGTTTCAGGTTTCAACTTTCTGTTACCTAAGAAGTTAATTTGTGAGTGTTTCTGCCATTTCACAATGAGCTAATTGGAGGAAGGGCACGGAGCAAACTTAGATCTGTAATATATAACATTAAGTATCCTGTTTTTTCCTTATTTTTACGAGTTATTTATAGCACTTTTATTGTCTGCTGCATACTTTTCTAGCTAGTTTCACTGTGTATGAGGTATTAACTGGAAATTGTCTACATTTATTAAGCATCTGTTTGGGTTTTTTGTTCTGATTTCCTGCCAAGGAGTGTATCATATTGTTTCCCACCCTCCCTCCATATTGGTATCGTGTTCTTACACTTGGTGGCTTTGCAGTTGCCCGCCCCTACTGTAAATTTGATCTGCAACACTCCTCCCAGTCTAGTGTCATTACCTCATTCTAACTAATCCATGGAGAACATTTGAGAAGGCCAACCCACTTAGTTTCTGCTGCTCCTTTCCCCTTTCCACCTTACCAAAAAAAAAAATTCTAAGCTTGTTTTCTGCCTTTCCTGTAAGTAGTCTAGTCCAGATACAGATTTGCTGTATCCAGGACTGTTTGTAAGCTTCTGAGCCCCCAAGACTTTTTGTGTTGGAGGGAAGCCTAGCTTAATTTTGTTTCTTAGAACTAGCCAGTTTTTTAGTTTCAGCACTCAAATTTGTTTCTTTGAGCTCAGCACTTGTTCAGAACTCATTGTAAGCACTAAATAAGCTGCAAATTACTACAGCACTCAACTTAACTCACTTGTCAAGAGGAAAACAGTTTTTATTACTTAATAAATAAGCACCTATCCAGGTATGTCTGAGGGTCAGCTCCCAGTGTTTTCTCCTGTCTACCTGATGAATCTGGGCATCTTGGGGCAATGCAGCAATTGCCTCATGTAAACAGACAACCCTCTCCTCCTACCACCCAACACTACAACCTGTGAGAGATGCACTTATATAGCCAAACTGGAAGCAAAGCTGTCTTCACCCAAGACTGTACTAGACAGTCAAGAGGAGATAGTAAACACTTGCACCACACCACACTCATCACATAGCATCTCAAAACCTACACCATCAAAACACACACATAGAAACACAAAACACACAGCTACATTCGTGGAAGCTCTCAATAAAAATCTGCCCAAGCAGCAGGGACCTATAAAGCAGAAATGCAATCAACCTCTACCCCCCCCCCAACACAACCCAAATGACAGCCCACAAACTCAGTGTGCCACTCAACCACAGCCCATAAGGCATAACAACGTAACCAACACTCTCGTCATAGGTGACTCTATAGTCAGGCACACTGATGTTCCACTCACCAGGCTAAACAAGGAGAAAGCTACTGTCAACTGCCTGTCGGGTGCCAGGATCCGCCACATAACGCACGCACTCAGGTCACTCCAGAACAAGTACAAATATGACTCTGTCATTGTCCATGTTGGTGTGAATGACCTGAGATGTACCTCCCTGGACTACATGGAAAGAGACATGGAGCAGCTGTCTGATCTGGTAGCCCAGGCAGGTATGACCCTAGCCCTGAGTAGCATCCTGCCATCATCCAGAATATCACATTACAAGGACAAAATGATTGACTTCAACAGTTGGCTAAGCTTCTGATGTCATTCTAAGGGGATCCAGTATCTGTCTGCCTGGGATGACATGATCAACAAACCACGTTGCTTTGCCAGAGATGGACTGCACCTGTCGCCCTTGGGATTCCGGATACTGGCTAAGGCTCTTGCCACCCCTACAGTGCCTTTTTTAGGAAAGGTTCAAATGACAAACTCACCACCGTAACAGGTACAAGCAAGCAAAATCTAAGGGTAATGCTACTCAGTGCTAGAAGTCTAAACCTCAAAATGCACTCACTCGAGGCACTCCTAAAACTGGAGAACATCAACATCTGTGCAGTGACAGAGACCTGGTTCAAGGCTCCAGAGAGCACCAGGCTATAATTCATACCACACCTTTTGGCCACCTAACCTGGACTGAAACAGTAAATGTGGAGGCGTGTCCATATTCATTAAGGATATCCACACCTCCAGGCTAGTTGCTCAGCATAATGCATCTGAGATTATCCAAGTGCAACTAACTCTGGGCAAGACCGCAATTGAAATTGTAGCTTCTACAGATCCCCCGCCATGCCCCAGGAATCCCACTCCTCATTTCTTGATACACTGGAAAATATTAGGGTATAACCTATACCCTAATAATGGGTGATTTCAACTACCTCACCATTAACTGGGAAAACTACTCATGTACCAACTCTTGTGCTCAGCATTTTCTGGAATTCATAAATTCCAATGCCTTGGATCAACTTATCCACACCCCCACCAGGGACAGCAATATCCTAGACCTGGCCATTACCAATATGGGCAACCGGCGTTCCATACCAGATGTCAATACCTCATTGGTCAGATCCGACCACAAGCTAATCACCCTAGACATCCACATCCCACCCCATCCCCCCTTTAGGGAAACCACTGTAAAAAATTTCTCGAAAGCCAACTTCACGCTTCTTAAGACAGAAGTGGCAAACTACACAACACCCATGCTGACAGACTGTAGAGGTACAACTGCTGAATCCTACACAGATGCACTTTATAAGCACTTACACGCGTGCATGGATCGTGCAATCCCTAATAAAACCAAGATGCTATCCTCCAAAAAAAGGAAGCCAATATGGTGGTTCCCTGCCATAAACAAACTCTACAACAGAAGAAAGAAACTGTTGCAAAAGAGAGTAAAATCCCATGATTGGAAGGAACTCCCTGGTCAGCCTCAGTAAGAAGCTGAGATCCCTCATAAAATCCTCCAAAGCTAATTACGAAAACAAAATCACCACTGATTCTAAAGACAACCACAAAGCATTCTATAGCTATGTCAAGAATCTCAATGGAAACACACAGATCTGCTCTGAGTTACAGCACATACAGAACCAACTGATATTGCCAACATCCTGGCAGATAGGTTCAGTGCTAACTTTACCCCCCCCCCCTCTCATCCTCTAAAGGGTCCATCTCTATACCGGAAGAATGCAAACTTCCTGTAATCATGACTGCACAGGTAAAAAAAACACTCTCCAAAGCCAAGGACACAGCATCCATGGGACCTGACAACATCCCAGGATGCATTCTACACAAACTACAGAACGAACTGGCACCCCACCTAAGTACCATGTTCAATCATAGCCTCACCTCAGGCTTTGTGCCCACTGAATGGTGCACAGCGACGGTTGTCCCACTCCACAAAGGGGGAGCCACCACAGACCCCGGGAACTACCGCCCCATTAGCCTGACGAGCCTGGTCTGCAAGGCTATGAAACATGTCATCATAGAATTTATAAACAATGACATTGGTAAATTCCAAACTCTGGACCCGACACAGTTCAGGTTAGTAAAAGACAGATCATGTCTCCTAAACCTGATAGACTTCTTTGAAGCAGTCACCAAAGCCGTAAATGAGGGTAAGGTGGTTCACACAGCCTATCTAGATCTCGCCAAAGCTTTTGACACCATCCCTCACTCTGAAATTATAGATAAACTCACTAAACTAGGTATAAATCCCTATGTTATAAGATGGGTTTCCAACTGACTCACTGACAGAACCCACACTGTGAAAGTAGCAGACTCCAAATCCAACTTCAGACCAGTGACAAATGGAGTACCACAGGGTTCAGTCCTGGGTCCTCTCCTGTTTGGTATCTACTTCTCTGAAGTACAGGCTAACACAGAAGGTCTTTGGCTAACGAAGTTCGCAGATGACTGCAAACTAGGAGCCATAATCAAAACTTCTAACAATGTGGACATCCTACAGAAGGGCCTCACTGAGACAGATGCCTGGTGTCAATGCCATGGCCTCAAGCTCAATGCCAAAAAGTGCATTGTCATTCCTTTTGGCAAAAACTCTGTACCCGTGAACTACAACATAGGCGGTAGTCTACTTAACACTGAAATTGTGATGAGACCTTGGGACACAGGTGGACAGTAGTCTCTCCTTTGATAATCACATTGCCACAGCAGTCAGGAAATCCTTCTACTTGGCAGACCTCATCACAAATGTTTCTCGTCCAGGAAAAAAGAGGTAATTGTTCCCCTCTACTAGTCACTCATTAGACCCATTATAGAGTACAACATCTCTTTTGGCATGTACCTCACAAGACATCTACAACAACTAGAAAGGCCACAGAAATACCTCACAAAGAGGATTACTGGCCTCAAACAGATGCCCTACGCAGACCGTCTCAAAAAACTCCAGCTTTATTCTGTCGCATATCGCCTACTCAGAAGTGATCTCTGCCTAACATACAAAGCTATGTCAAACCTAGAGCTGTTGGACATGCTCTACTTAAAGAAATCCCAATCCCTCTGAGCTACACGCTCTAGGGACCTAAACCTTGTCACCACAATAAACAGAACATGCTGGAGGGATAGATTCCTGTCCCAGAGACTTTCCATACTCTGGAACAAACTACCTGTCTATATCAAACAAAGCTCCTCATTAGCACTCTTCAAGAAAAATCTTGATGATTGGATGGGAGATAGGAAATTCACCCTGGGGATCACTTCTGTGGCTCTTCTCAGCAGGGTCACAGGAAAATAATTTTCTTGGGTGGCAAAAGCCAGGGTACCTTTTGGCTAGACGTATGTAGGCCATAGGGCCAATAGCCTAGTACCTACCTATGAACCTATGAATGCCCACATCACAGACTTTCAGTTTACTGAGATGAATACACTGGCAAACCAGAAGACCGACATCCAGAACACTGACATTCCGACCCGAGGTATGTAACCACTTAGCCATCCCGATAAAACAAAAAAAAAACACAAAACTAAACCCACTCATGTGGGGGGCTTTGTCCCCCCCACACACTCCTAACTAAATATACCAACTCTGAGATCGCAGTACCGCAGGAGTAAAGGGCAAAGTTCAACAGGATGGCCAAGCGGTTACTTACCTCAGGTCAGAATATCGGTGTTCCGGATGTTGGTGTTCTGGTTTTTGTTTCGGTAAAGTGAAAGTCAGTGATGTGGGCATTTGGATAAGTGAAGCAGACCCATATATATATATATATATATATATATATATATATATATGTGTGTGTGTGTGTGTGTGTATATGTATGGACACATTAACCCTGCAGACAATGACATTGTTGCTGTGTGCCACTACAGGTCTGCTACTGGTGTATCGCCATACTTCCACAGATCAATTAGGTGACATGCAAGAGCCATTCGTTAAGGTAGAGGTATATAGTTCATCATGTCTTTTGTGGGGGAGGAGCCACAGTAATAACATGAAAATAAAAGTGGAACATATGCTTTTATAATGAGGCATTCAAGCAACTTCTTTCTCTGAAAAGAGTGTACTATACTGTGGGATAGCAGATTATCCCCCTTTAGGAAAGGAATAGGTTGATTACTGGGGTTTGGGGGTACATTTAATTAATGTGTTCCCTGCCTCAAAACACAGTCTGTTTCTTACGTGTGAACAGCATTGAGTGTCTGAACTATGAATCACTTCTCAAATTGATGAATATTCAAAATATTCTGGCCAAACTGCTTTCACAGATGGTTGGATGTTAATGGCCAGGGGGTATTCTCCTGATTACCACCATGCACTGTGGTTGCACATATGTGCAGTTCACTTATGAAACATGGCCCAGAAAGTTCTCTGACCATATAGTTTTTAACCCAAAGACACTTTCAGAACAGTGTGAGCCTTTCTGACCTCTTTCCTAAGTTAAAAAAATAGAAGTTTGAGCCTGACGATAGCATTGACATGTATTTGCTTTGAGAAGAGGTAAACTGCATGTACTTCCTCTCTTGTTTTATCATTAAGTTATGAAAAAAGACATTTGCTTATAAAACCCCCAGCTTTATTATTGCTTTGTTGCCATTTGAATCTAAACGTTTCTTAGAGGAATACAAAGTTTGGAAATATTGTTTAATGTATATGAATAATGTATAACTTGTAAGTACATTAAATAGTACAGTTGCATTTCATAAGAATAATTTACATATTTCCCCCTATAAATGTTCCTGTGCAAGTACATCAGTATTTGCATATTATTTCCTGTTAGATATGTCATGCCAAAAAAAGTTATGACATTATTGGCTGGACAGTGCATAATTTGCTGCCCAGTATTTGGCAGGTATTTATATTGTTTGTGCTCTATACTAAGATTTCAAGTGCATAAATATTAAAATGCAGGTACTCAGTGGCTATCTATGGGAAACACAAGATCTGGTATTATCAGTCCTGTTTCATTAAAAAATAAATTGAGAATCCAAAAAAAGAGAATTCTAAATATTTTTGTTCAATTTTAAAGCATTTTGAAGCCCCCTTGCATCCTACACAAAAAGACTTGTCTCATCCCACCTTCACTACCATAGCTCTCAACCTTATTTAAAGAATATCAAGGACAAAGTAAAAACATAATAAGGACAAATGCTCCATACAATGGCAAATTTATACTTAGAAACTAGATACAGTAGGAATATATTTTTCTTTTATGCATTTTCTAAAGTATAGTAAGCTTGTACATGTAGTGGCTAATACAGTTTAGGCATTATAATCCCCACAGTTGTGTCTTTAAAGCTAAAATTTCATTACAGACAGCAAAATCCTGAGGCAATATTAGCATTAGTTGACAGATGTACTAATTACTGAGATAGCTGTACCTCAGAAAAATGGAATACTTAGAGATAATATAGTTTTGGAATTAGTATATGTATTCTCCATAACTGCACTTACATTTTTGCTGTTCTGAGGATTTAATTTATCCTCCTCAAACATTCAGCAGATACCCACGCTTGTGCAGCAATACTTGTAACTGGTTTTGCAAAGATCCTACTCTGTTATCATGTGCAAGTACAAACAGTTGAGGCTGCATTCAGGTGTGACTGTGTTATGCACATAGGTAGCTGCAACAGGTAGTGGGCAACCCAGTCAAAGTAATGGCACTGACAAAAACATCTTGCCATTGTATTTAGTGTTTAGAGTATGCACTGTTTAGAAAGTTAACTAAATTCAGAGATTTTAATTTAGGGCATAGGAATTTTGACTTAAAAGCCCAGTACCCGATTATGTTTTCTTTCATGGGTTGTGTCAAAAAATCATTCTGCTTCTCTTAGTGCCTGTTGAAATGGCAAGAGACTAAGTTCAACACATCAAACTTCTCTTACCCAGTTGCAAATTGCAGCTCATTCTGAGGGTATCCAAGCATTCCAAGTAAGCCAAGAGGTGCAATCTTTCCAGTATGCCCTGAGTTTTCCACAGGGCCTCCTCCTATTTGGGCATGCTTAGAATGGTTTACTATCAAAATTGCGATCAATCAAACAAAAAACAATTCAATACAATGAAAAACAACACCAAACATGGAACACTGAACAAGTCACTATGTCGAATCACATACCGATTATTCGATTTAGCATTATTCGTTATAAAGTTTCCCCTGCACCTGCCAGAACAGGAACTACAGTTCTGGTTGTCAGCAGTACGAACGTACTGCACAACAATAAACTTTACATTTTTGCAATGGGTAAGCCCCCTCTGCACTACCCACCTCCAGCAAATTATATATTCCAACTCCGAGATCGCACTACAGTGGGGAAAAGGGTAAATTTTTCCAATCCACACTGTACCATTATCTCTACTAATCACATCAACCACATATGTACGAATGCACAGTGCATTCGCTGACCAGAAACTTGAAAGTTCGACAATACAGGATTCAGCCAACCGGAATTCAACATCCCATGGTCACTGAACCTTCATTCGTAATTTTCATGGTAAACTGCTTAGAACAACTCTAGTAGGAATCACCCAGGGATATACTTACAAATTCCTTAGACTGCTTTAATTGTTTTTTTTTTTTTGTTTATATAAAGGATCAGTGGCTCATTTTTAATGGTCTTCCATTCCACTGAGTTCATCACTGTACCATGAACATTAATCCCATGCCCCTTTGGAAAACTACATTTCCACTACTTAAACTTCCATTCTTGCTCTTTGGTCACTAATGACAGCAGTTAGATGATCTGTCTGAAAATCCTGGTCCTCTTTTCACCACAGAACACATCTCCACCCTCAGATGGCAGTTACTACCCATCTTGATCTGCTTATTAGTCTCATACTCCCTGTAGCCATCACTCATAAGCAAATTCCCAGTACACTTAAACTTCTTCACTAAGGGAAGACATTCCTGCCTACCAGAAGAGATTGGCCTAACCTTTCAGGGATAACAGTATTAAATAAAAATGTAGATATGCTGAGTCTCATCCCCATCACTTCATACTCGGGAAATAATTGCAGAAAAAAGAGTTGCCACATCTAGGTCTCTAAGCTTTGGATATGTTTTGAGGTATTATTCATAAATAGCATAAAGGAATGTGGTAACAAAACCCATTCTTGATAGATCCCAAAGCCACCCTGAATTTATTAACTTCAATGACAGGAATGTGGACACAACTTTTACAGCCTTCATAATGGGACTGGATAATACAAAGCAGGAGCCATGAGACTCCCCCAGAATGTACCTGAATATATGGTAATGTTAAAGTACAAATTAAATAATAAAGAATTTTACATTTTGACTCAGTCAAGAATGACAGTTCAGAATGTGCAAGGTAATTGTTTATTCCATAACCAGCGCTGGGAGACTGCCTGCTAAAATCTTCAGAATCAGTTTCAAGGAACAAAGAGAAAACACTTCATATTTATGCCTTTTTTATCAGTTGCACATACCATTCAGGAAGGGAAAGGTAGGGATTCTGTTGTGCAGGGACAGAGGAAGGGTTTCAGTTAGCTTTTTCCCATGACACCCCATTGCTTTCATCCCATCACAAGCTCAGAATTTACATCTCCAGTACTGTGATTGGGAAAACGCAGCAGCTAGGTACTGTGTCCAAAACTGAGCACACTTTCTGACCCTCTAAGGGTACTTTCACACATTCACACCCATGTTCCAATGTGCTATGGACTCATGAATTTGATATATCAGCACACACCTACATCCCAGCATGCTATGCGCTCATGAATCTATTTTAACTTTTCCTTACACATACATTTAATACACAATATCTGTCATACCTCTTACCTTTTAGTCTTCTCTCTTAAGGATACCGCCCTTGACACAAGGCACCTCCTTGTGCTAACTCCTTTTTTGTTGTCTATGCATACACATTTAATAAACTTTTCCTTATTTCCTGTGGGGTCCTCCCACTATTACTTTACATAAAGCCTGTCAAGAAAACTCAAATCATTCAACAAAAACGTTATTCACTCATTCCACTCTTTTAACTACAGTTATCTACAAAAATTTTTTTTTCACCAATCAATTTTCCCCACCTTGTCTAGTATATTTGCACAGCCTGAATAGTTACATATCCGAGTCTCTAACTATTCCATACAAAACAGTGGAATTCACAGAATAACTTTCTGTGTTGGGCCCTTATAGTTCTTGCCATACTGCCCTGTAGAATCCGACTCTCAAGGTACCAAATGCTAAAGTACAAATTAAATAATAAAAAACTATGCCTTATGACTGAGTCAAGAATGACATTTGTGCGAAGTACATGTTTATTCTATAACCACTGCTAGGAGACTGCCTGCTAAAATCTTCAGAATCAATCTCAAGAAAGTGTAGGTGTGTAAAATCTTACCATAATGGTAGATGTCCTTGCATTCACTGCTGCAGTATTTTTAACTATATGGGGTTCCTAACTGGAGAAGCCTAACATTTGGCCTGTCTTCCAAAGTCTTAGGTTCATAGGTAGGTACTAGGCTATCGGCCCTAGGGACTGTACATGCCTAGCCATAAAAATTCACTGGCTTTCAGCACCCAAATATTATTTTCCTGTGCCCCTGTTGAGCAGAGCCACAAAAGTAATCTCCAGCGTGAATTTCCTATCGCCCATCTAGTTGTCAAGATTTTTCTTAGAAAGGGCTAATGTGGTGCTCTGCTTGACATAAATGGGCAGTCTGTTCCAAAGTATGGGGAGTCTCTGGGACAGGAACCTATCCCTCCAGCATGTTTTGTTTATTATGGTGACAAGGTTTAGGTCCCTGGAGCATGTAGCTCAGAGGGAATGGGATTTCTGTAAGTATAGCATGTCCAACAGCTCTGGGTTTGACATGCTTTTTATGTTAGGCAGAGATCGCCTCTGAGTAGGCGATATGCACTGGAGTAGAGCTGGAGTTTTTTGAGACAGTCTGCATAGGGCATCTGTTTGAGGCTGGTGATCCTCTTTGTGAGGTATTTCTGTGGCCTTTCCAGTTGTTGAAAATGTCTTGTGAGGTTCATACCAAACAGGGTGTTGTACTCTATAATAGGTCTAATGAGGGATGAGTAGAGAGGAACAATGACCTCCTTTTTTCTGGATGAGAAACCTTTTTTGATGAGGTGTGCCATGTAGAAGAATTTCCTGACTACTGTGGCAATGTGGTTATCAAAGGAGAGACTACTGTCCACCTGTGTCCCTAGGTCTCTTATCACACTTTTGGTGTTAAGTGGACTACCGCCTATGTGGTAATTCATGGGCACAGGGTTTTTTTCCAAAGGGGATGACTATGCATTTTTTGGCATTGAGCTTGAGGCCATGGCTATGACACCAGGCATCTATCTTAGTGAGGCCCTTTTGCAGAATGTCCACATCATTTGGGGATTCAATAATGGCTCCCAGTTTGCAGTCTGTGAACTTTGTTAGCCACAGACCCTCTGTGTTGGCATGAACTTCAGAGAAGTAGATGCTGAATAGGAGTGGACCCAGGACTGAACCCTGTGGTACTCCACTTGTAACTGGTTTGGAGTCAGATTTGGAGTCAGCTACTTTCACGGTGTGGGTTTTGTCAGTGAGCCAGTTGGCGACCCATCATGTGACATAGGGATTTATGCCCAGTTTAGTAAGTTTATCTATGATTCCAGAGTGGGGGATGGTGTTGAAGGCTTTGCCGAGGTCTAGATAGGCTGTGTGAACCACTTTACCCTCATCCACGGCTCTGGTGACTGCTTCAAAGAAGTCAAGCAGGTTTAGGAGACATGATCTGCCTTTCACGAACCCAAACTAGGTGGGGTCCAAAGTTTGAAAGTTACCTGTGTCTTTGTTTATAAGTTACATGATGATACATTCCATGGCTTTGCAGATCAGGCTCGTCAGGCTAATGGGGTGGTAGTTCCCGGGGTCCATGGTAGATCCCTCCTTGTGGAGTGGGATAACTGCAGCTGTGCGCCATTCAGTAGGCACAAAGCCTAAAGTGAGTATATGATTGAGCATGGTACTTAGGTGAGGTACCAGTTTGTTTTGTAGTTCATGCAGAACACAGCCTGGGAGGTTGTCTGGTCCCATGGATGCTGTATTCTTGGCTTTGGAGAGTGGGGTTTTTACCTGTCCGGCCGTAATTACCGGGACATGATATTCTTCCTGTATTGAGATGAGCCCTTTAGGGGTGGGGGGGGGGGTGAAGTTTGCACTTAGCCTATCTGCCAGGATGTTGGCAATATCAGTTGGTTCTGTATATTTAGTGCCATGTGCTGTAACTCAGAGCAGATCTGAGTGTTGCCATTGAGATTCTTGACATAACTATAGAATGCCTTGTGGTTGTCTTTAGAATCTGTGGTGATTTTGTTTTTGTAACTAGCTTTGGATGATCTTATGAGGGATCCCAGCTTCTTATTGAGGCTGACAAGGGAGTTTTTCTAATCTTGGGATTTTACTCTTTCTTGCAACAGTTTTTTCCTTTTGCTGTAGAGTTTGTTTATGGCAGGGGACCACCAGATTGGCTTCCTTTTTTTGGAGGAGAGTGGCTTGGTTCTATTTGGGATGGCATGGTCCATGCACTCATGTATGTGTTCATCTGGTGCGTTGGTGTAAGATTCAGCAGTCATACTTCTACTTTCCATCTGCATGGGTGTCATGACGTTTGCCACTTCTGTCTTGAGAAGCATGAAGTTGGCTTTGAATAGTTTTTACGGTGGTTACCTTAATGGGGAGGATGCGGATGTCTAGGGTGATTAGCTTATGGTCGGATCTGACCAATGAGGAGCTGACCTCTGGTGTGGACCATCGGTCGCCCATGTTGGTAATGACCAGGTCCAGGATATTGGAGCCCTTGGAGGGGGTATGGATAAGTTGATCTAAGGCATTGGAATTTATGAATTCCAAAAATCGTTGGGTAAATGTGTTGGTACATAAGTAATTTTCCTAGTTAATGGCGGGGTAGTTGAAGTCGCCCAGTATTAGGGTATTTGCTTGTACCTTAACACTTTCCAGTATATTAAGAAAAGTAGAGTGAGAGTCATGGGGCATGGTGGAGGATCTGTAGCAAGCTACAATTTGGATTGTAGTCTTGCCTAGTGTTAGTTGCACCTGGAGAATCATGGATGCATTATGTTGGGCAACTAGCCTGGAGGTGTGGATATCCTTGGTGACTATGGACACGCCTCCGCCTTTATTGTTCTGGTTCAGATTGGGTGGCCAAAAGGTGTGGTATGAATTCTAGCCTGGTATTGCAGGGGTGGTCTCTGGAGCCTTGAATCAGGTCTCTGTCACTGCACAGATGTCGATGTTCTCCATTTTGAGGAGTGTCTCGAGTGAGTGCATTTTGAGGTTTAGACTTCTAGCATTGAGTAGCATTACCCTCAGTTTTTGCTTGCTTGTACCTGTTATGGTGGTAATTTTGTTGTTTGAACTCTGTGTAAATAAGTCACTCTAGGGGTGGCAAGAGCCTTTGCCAGTATCTGGAATCCCAGGGGCAACAGGTGCAGGCCATCTCTGGCAAAGCATCATGGTCTGTCAATCATGTCATCCCAGGCAGACAGATACTGGATCCCCTTCGAATGACACCAGAAGCATAGTCAATTGTTGAAGTCAATCATTTTGTCCTTGTACTGTGGTATCATTTTGGGTGATGGCAGGATGCTACTCAGGGCTAGGGTCATAACTGCCTGGGCTAAAAGATCCGAGAACTCCTCCATGTCTTTTTTCATGTAATCCAGGGAGGTACATCTCAGGTCATTCACTCCAACATGGACAATGACAGAGTTGTATTTGTACTTGTTGTGGAGTGACCTGAGTGAGTGCACTATGTGGCAGATCCTGGCACCTGACAGGCAGCTGACTGTAATTTTCTCCTTGTTTGGCCTGGTGAGTAGGGCATCAGTGTGCCTGACTATAGAGTCACCTATGACTAGTGTGCTGGGTACTTTGTTTTGCCTTAGGGGCCGAGGTTGAATGGCACACTGGTTGTTGGGGGGGTAGTGGTTGTTTGCATTTTAGCTTCAGAGGTCTCTGTTGCTTGGGAAGATTTTTATTAAGAGCCTCCGCGAATGTCAGTGTGTGTTTTGTGTTACTATGTGTGGGTTTTGGTGGTGTAGGTTTTGAAGGAATATGTGTTGTGCGTGGTGTGGTGCAGGTGTTTACCTTCTCCTCTTGACTGACTAGTCCAGACTTGGCTGGAGAGAGCTTGTCTTCCAGCTTGGTTATATAAGTGCATCTCTCACAGGTTGTAGTGTTGGGTGGTAGAAGGAGAGGGTTGTCAGTGTACATGAGGTAATTGCTACATTGCCCTAAGATGCCCAGATTCACCAAGTAGACAGGAGAAAACACCGGGAGCTGACCCTTGGACATGCCTGGATAGGTGCTTGTTTATTTAAGTACTAGAACTATTTTTCTCTTTACTTAGAAGAGAAAGTTGAGTGCTGTAGCAATTTAAGGAATATCTAGTGCTTACAACAAGTTCTAATCAAGTGCTGAGCTCAGGGAATCAGGTTTGAGTGCTAAAACTGGTAACCGGCTAGTTCTAAGGGAAATTTTGAAGAGTAGACTTTCTGGTGCTGGTAATAGTTTAACCCTAGCTAAGCAGCGCTAAGCGATGCGCAAACCCATGCAAACATGGGTTTTTAAGCCACAGAGTTGAAAGGGATAGAAAGCAGCCCCAAACAGCCAATGAGGTACAATTCCTGACCTGGAAACTACTCCTCTAATGACAGATAGGTAGCTCAATGCTTACCACTCCCACTGATAAGCAGAAAGACTTCCCTCTACCACAACAAGGTCTGGACAACTCAGAAACACAAAAGGTCCTGAAACCAGCAAATCTGGCATCCAGACTATTCTAGTATAAAAAAAGATGGGAAACGAGCAAACAGAATTTAAAAGGTATGCCAAACATCACCATGCACACACTGCATAACATAGGGCATAAAAGTGATGTTCAGGTTTATCAAACACAGAACTGATTGCCCCAGGAGGGACACCAGTCCAAGGAACCCAAGAGGTAACGTCTACACCCAGGAAGGTAAAGAACTAGGGGGATGGAGGGAGGGAGTGAATACTGCAGCAGTGAAGGCAAGGACATCTACCATTATGGTAAGATGTTACACAACATTGGGAGTGTGGCCTAATGGTTAAGGTGTTTGCCTTACAAACACAAGGTGCAGG
This sequence comes from Protopterus annectens, assembly GCF_019279795.1. Taxonomy (NCBI): domain Eukaryota; kingdom Metazoa; phylum Chordata; order Ceratodontiformes; family Protopteridae; genus Protopterus; species Protopterus annectens. The sequence goes on from NC_056733.1 coordinate 699,138,985, forward strand.
GCTTGAGTCTCACAAGGGATAATTGGCTAGGCTTAAAATGGCTTGCAAGGGCAGTTAGCTTAGTACAGACCTATGAACTGTACTGTGTCTTTACATACTGTTGCAGTATTCTTAACTATATGAAAGAGGAACAAAGCTCAAGCAGAAACTAAGGAGGAGGAGGAAGGGGCAGAAGAATCCCCTAAAAAAACACGAAAAACTAGCAAAACCAGCCCTAGCTCTATAGATAACATCCAACTTGTAGTGCTTGACAAAGGTATAAACAGAAGTCCAGGTAGCTGCTTCAAGAGTAGAATTAGTATCTAAGCCTTTGAAAAAAGCACCAGAAGAAGCCATAGCTCTAGTAGAATGAACTTTAATTGAAAAAGGAAGGCTGTTGCCATGAAAATCGTAACAAAAGGAAATAGCCTTAGAAATCCAAGAAGAAGTAGTCTGCTTGTATACAGCAAGCCCAAAAGATCTAGGATAAAAAGAAACAAATAACTGATCAGATTTTCTGATAGCCTTTGTCATATCCAAATAAACTCTAAGTTGCCTATGCATGTCCAAAGTATGCAGCACCCTCTGACTGACAGTTTTTGGAGTGTGGAAAAAAGTAGGCAGATTGATTAAGAGATAGCTCATTAACCACGTTCGGCATAAATGAAGGGTTAGAGCACAAGTACACACTGTCCTCATGAAAAATCAAAAAAGGAGGACAAGCCATAATGCCCTGCAGCTCAGACACCCATCTGGCAGAAGTAAGTGCTAAAAAAGAACAGTCTTCCAGGAACATTGTTGAAAAGAAGTTGAAGCAGCGGGCTCAAAGGGAGGCTGTGTCAACTTCTCCAAAACAAAATTTAGATCCCAGAGAGGAGGAGCAGGCTTCATGGGAGGTCTAATATTAAGGACGCCTTTAAGAAATTGTTTCACCACAAATCTAGCAGCTAAAGGAGGAGAAAAAGGCAGAAAAGCAGATATAGCTGATATGTGTGCCTCAATAGAAGAATAGGCCAAACCAGCATTAAACCAGGAAGACACTTGGCCACAGGATAAGGATCCACAAACAATCTCCACTCAGCAGTTAAACACTTGTTTAATAAGGCTTTGCCTCCAAAACATAAAACACAATATGAACACAGTAGAGTTAAGCGCTTTCACCCGGTCCAAATACCAGGCTTCCTCAGAACTCATAACTTTGTATTCAATCACCTTAAATAGCATAATTACAACATGTGACAGCCCTTCCCTGCCAAAGAATTAAATGCATACACGTCTATTTTTTAAAATCATACAAACAGAACCTTGTACATTTGTTGTTAAAAACAATAAAAATCACTAAAATGAATACTAATCTGTTCATAGTCACAACTGTGCAAATGAATGCAAATAAATATGTACATATTCTGTGTATTATATACACCAAAAAACAATGAAAATAATTACAATTCATAATCTGGCAGCTCTTAATTTTAGGACACTGCCAATATTAATATTGTCATTGAGCCCTGGGGCTTTTCCAGCATCCAATCTATGTTGCCAAAGCAACTCCCTATATTCCAGTCTGGATTCCCAATTACCACTCCGGGGGTCCATACATACCTGTTCAAATACAAAAAACTTTATATCCATGTTTTTGCAAATTTGAGAATGTTTATAAAAGGAATTTGTCTCCTTCCCTCTACTAACCTCATACATATGTTCATAAATCCTCCTGTTCAAATGCATTTCTGTTTTCCCTACATAAAAACTTGAGCACTGCATACACATGCCCAAGTACACTACCCCCTTAGTCCTACAATTAAAGTATTGGGAAGCTTGAATATTAAATCTCCTAGACAGAACATACAATGAACCCTGGTTGAGCATGTAACAACATTGGTGACAGGCCCCACACTTGTAAGTGCCTTTCTTCATCCTACCCTGCCCACTTTGCACACCTAACCCTCTCTCCATACATTCCTTGAGATTCATATCTCTCTTCCTAATAAAATGGGGCTGGACAGGTAAAAGATCAAAATTTCTTCATTCACCTTTAACACAGGCCAGTATTTTGTAATGATCCTTTCCACTTCAGGCGAAGTCATCGAAAAAGTGTGTACAAAGGCACCTTCCTTTGTAGAAGCCTTAGAAGAACATTTGTCTAACTCACACCTTCCACTCCCTAGTAGTGGGAACATTTTTTTATCTCTGTTCTCAATAACTTCCTTAGCTATGTTCTCAATAAGCTTTTCAGGATAACCCCTCTCTAAAAAAAGTGTGGTAATGAAATCCACTTCTTTCAAGAACTGTTCCCTCAAACTTGTCATTCTTGAAGCCCTAATCATCTGACCTTTCACTATTCCCCTTTTTTGATAAAAAGGATGTCCACTGTCAAAGTGCAAATATGTATTGGAAAATGTCTTTTTCCTAAAAATTTTTGACTGAAAACAATCTTTCTCATAATCTTTATACAGTGTGGCATTCACATAATCTAGGCTATCTTCCCTCATGTTCATAGTGAAATTCAGAAATTCCGTGGATTCATTAATATGACTAAAAAATGTGTCTAATTTTTCTTTTGACCCTTTCCATAGCAAACAAATATCATCTAAAAATCTAGTATACTTAATAATATAGTTTGTCCACTGTAGTATGAATTTTCATTCCCAAAAGTATAATACACAGTTAACATACAATGGGGCACAAGGTGCCCCCATAGCTACTCCCTTCTTTTGATGGTAATATTCTCCATTGAAGTATAAAAAATTGTTCCTAAGAACAGTTTCAGTAAATTCAATTATTAAATTAATGGTGTTATTGTCCAAGCCAGATTCAGTAATAAGTATTTCAGAAAACCATTCTAGACCCTTCTCATGAGGAATACTAGGGAACAATTCAACGATGTCTATAGTAACCATAAGTATGTCCCTACTGTATAGTTCTTTCCTTATTCCTTTCAAAAATTCCATGAGTCCTTGCAAATAATGTGGTATTGAAGCAATACAATTTTTTACCTTCAAATCCACAAAAATAGCCAAAGGTTCAGTAATTCCACCTGCATCTGCTACTATGGGTCTAAATTTAATGTTGTTGACCCCTTTATGTGTCTTGGGAATACCAAATATTGTCGGTATTTTTGGTTTATCCACATATAAAAAAATTATATAAAAATAGGGGTGTATGCATTTAATTATTTGGCGGGGAAGGGCTGTCACATGTTGTAATTATGCTATTTAAGGTGACTGAATACAAAGTTATGAGTTCTGAGGAAGCCTGGTATTTGGACCTGGTGAAAGCGCTTAACTCTACTGTGTTCATATTGTGTTTTATGTTTTGGAGGTGAAGCCTTATTAAAGAAGTGTTTTAACTACTGAGTGGAGATCATTTGTGGATCCTTATCCTGTGGCCAAGTGTCTTCTTGGTTTGGTGCTTGTGCTAATTTTGGCAAACTAGTATTGAGCAACTCACATAATTAAGAGAGAACCAAAGGAGCATCCACAGTAAGTGGGTCTAGGTTACTAAAAAGAACACCTCTTCCATTTGGATAAGTAGGATTTCCTTCCTAGTTGTAGGTTTCCTGGCCTCATGCATGACTTGCATCATGTCCTCAGGAAAAAAGGTGTCTATGAGGAATCAAAATCCTATCACTCACAGTGTCAGTTGAAGCATGGACAGGTAGGGATGGATAAGAGATCCCTTGTCTTGTGTGATTAGATCCACCCTGTGAGGTAACTTGTGATGATTTCCCCTGGCTAGATGCAGAAGAAGAGTGAATCAGTGCTGTCACAGCCAATAGGGAGTCACCAACAAGATTTTGGGTGCATTCTGTTGAATTTTGAATAGCACTTTTTGAATGAGAGGAAGGGGAGGGAGTGCATAAAGAAACATTCCCTTCCAAGTGAATGAGAGGGCATCAACCTTCCATACCATATTACCTGGGACTCTGGCACAAAACAGAGGAAGTTGTCTGTTCAGGGGGAGGCAAAAAGATTCACTTGAGGGTACTCCACTGGTGGATAATGTCCAGAAACACATCCCTGTGAAGCATCCATTTGTAGGATTGAGTTAAGCACCTGCTCAGAGTGTCTGCCACAGTGTTCTGACCAGAAGTGATATAAACTGCCTGAACAGTCACTTGACACTTGACAACAAGATCTCATACCAGAAGTGCCAACCGGCAAAGAAGATAAGATTCCTCCCTGTCTGTTGATATACCACATCACTGCGGTATTGTCTATGAATACATTGAGAGGCCCTGAAGAAAAGATATACTGAAAGGCCTGAATAGCCAGCAGAAGAGTTCTCATCTCTTTTACATTGATGTGATCCTTCTGTTAACAAGGTGACCACAACCCCCTGTACCTTTAGGGAGCTGAAAGTCGCCCCCATCATAGGATCATAGGAGGTTACTAGGCTATTGGCCCTGAGGCCCTTATAAGCCTAGCCAAGAGTTTCTTCCATGTTTAGACAAAATCAGCACCTGATGCCCTTGTCCAGCAGGGACACAGGTGGAATCCTGAGGGGGGGGTATATTTTCTGTTTCCCATCCAGTTATCCAGGCTGCACTTAAAAAGGGGTAAAGAGGTACTGTGCTTGATGTGGAGAGGGAGTCTATTACATAGATGGGGGAGTCTCTGGCACACAAATCTGTCCTGCCAACAAGTCTTGCTGATGTCACAGACCAGGTTGAGGCTGCGCATGTGGGTTACTCGAGTGGAGCTTGACATGCAGATATGTAGCAGTCCAATGAAGATGGGGTCTGTGATTGCCTTGTATGCCAGACAGAAGTAATCTCTGATGAGTCTGTATAAAACTGAGTAGAGGGATAGAGCTTTTAGCCTGTCTGTGTATGGTAGATGTTTGAGGCCCTGGATTCTCCTGTGGTCTCTCCAACTGCTGCATGTGCTTTGCGAGGTACATGCCGAAAGGACATTGTACTCAATAATGGGCCTTATAAGGGTAGAATACAGGGATGTTATGCCCTCCTTGTCCCTGGACGAGATACCCTTACTTATGAGGTGGGCCATGTAGAAGGCTTTCCATACAATGGAAGTAACATGGTGGTCAAAAGTCAGGTTGCTATCAATCTGGGTGTCCAAATCCTTCACGACTGATTGTGTGCTTAGGACATTGTTATTAATGTGATAATTTGTGGGGACATCATTCTCCCCAAAGGGGATGATGATGTGTTTTTTAGTATTCAGCTTGAGGCTATGTTTCTGGCACCAGTCATTTGTCTAAGACCCTTTTGCAGGATGTCCACATCACTAAGGGAACTGATGACAGCACCCAGCTTGCAGCCATCTGCAAACTTGCTCAGCCATAGCCCACTGGTTTTGGCTTGCACCTCATAAAAGTATATCCCAAATAACAGAGGCCCCAAGACCGAACTCTGGGGTACGTCGTTTGTTACAGATCTACTGTTTGAGGTGGCTTCCCCTATTTTTGACTGTGTGGGCTCTATCAGTGAGCCAGTTTGCTACCCATCTGGTAACATATGGATTAATGCCTAGTTGAGAGAGTTTATCTATTATGCCCGAGTGGGGAATAGTGTCAAAGGCTTTGGCCAGGTCAAGGTAGGTAGTGTGCACCATCTTCCTCTTGTTCATGGCTTTGGTGACTATCTCAAAGAAGTTGTCCAAATTTAGCAGACATGACCTCTCCTTGACGAAGTCAAACTGTGTAGGATCAAGTGTTTGGAGATGGCCAATGTCCTTGTTAATAAGGTCCATGCTAATCTGTTCCATGGCCTTGCAGATCAGGCTAGTTAGGTTGATAGGTCTCTAATTTCCCGGATTGGTGAATGCTCCACCTTTGTGTACAGGGATGACAGTGGCTGTCCTCCACTCAGCTGGGATGAAGCCATTACTCAGGCTTTGGTTGAATAGGGTGCCTAATGGTGCTGCAAGTTTCTGCCCAAGTTCATATAGGATGCAGCCTGGGATGTTATCGGGTCCCATGGAGGCTGTATTTTTTGCCTTTGAGACAGCAGTGATGACCTGTTCCCTAGATATAAGGGGAAGGGGGAAGGTACTGGGGATGTCCTGATTTACTGCTGAGGGAGACAGAGGGATAAAGCTTTTGCTGAATCTGTCAGCCAGCAAATTTGCTATATCTACAGCATTTGTATATGTGGTGTCCTTGACCACCAATCCCATGTCTGAAGCATCTGTGAACAATTCCTGAGAGGAAAGAGGGGGGTGAAATGAGATCCCTGGGTTTAGAGACAACTGCTGAATCCACCAGAGAAGTTCCTGTCTGAGGCAAGGAAGAAGAGGAACTACAAAGTCTAGAGGATGAGCATGGGGAAGCTACACTGACTTCAGAAACCACTGAAACTTTCACATATGAAGTTTGGGCAGATGGACCATTGGTATGGTGGATGCCATGAAACTCAGAACTCTCAGAAACTTCCTAGCAGTAATGGAAGCCAGAGGAAGAAGAGTGTGAAAGAAAAATGTGAGTTACGGAGTCAGAGAAGACTTTTTGAAATTTATAGTAAACCCTTGGCTCTGAAGAAGGGATATGACAAAATGTAGATCTTTCAAAAGGGTCTCTGGATAGGACACCTGAATCAACAGGTCATCCAAGTAAGGAACATTTGGATTCCTTGAAGTCTGCAAAAGGCAATCACAGGATCAAGGCATTTGGTGAACACCCTTGGGGCAGTAGAAAGGCCAAAGAGCAAAGCAGAGAACTGAAAATACCAGGAAGCAACAGAGAAACAAAAACTTCCTGAAAACAGGATGGATTGGAATATGGAGATAAGCATTCTTGAGATCCAGAGACACCATACAGAGCTGAGGGAACAAGACAGGAAACAGAATCTGAAGGGACAATATCCGAAAAGAAGGTAACTCTAGAAAAGTATTTAGGTGACAGAGGTCTAGAATAGGTCTCCAAGTGCCCTCTTTTCTAGCCACTAGAAACTATCAGGAGTAGAAACATTTCCCCCTTTGGGACACAGGCACCTCTTGAATAGTGCCCTGAGACAAGAGACCTTGAAGCATCTCTGGTAAAAAGGGAAGATATTCCTGAGGAGGCTGAGGAATGCCTATAAACAGAGGATGGGATTTCCACACCATGAAGAACCCTTGACAAATGATCAACAGAGCCCGAGAATCCTGAGTGATCTGAAGCCAAACCAGAAGAGAAAGAGAAAGGCGAAGAGAAAGAGGAACATGGGAAGGGACAGATAGTCACACAGCACCTGGCTTGTCCAGAAAGGAATGCTTTGGAGTCCCCAAAAATTGAGTAGCCTTAGCAGGAGGAGTCAGTTTGCCACTCTTCCTACCTTTCATAGAAGGACGTGATTTCCTTCAAACAAAGGCAGGCTTAGAAGGGTAGTTTCTCTGAAATATAGGAAAAGGAGAAATAGACATATGTTTAAGTTCCTGTAAGGCCTTACCCTTATCCTTAAGGGACTTAAACAAACCAGCAGCAGCTTTCCCAAACAAAAGTTTAGAATCCAGAGGAGCATCCATCAACTTAGCTTTAATATCATCAGGTAGAGGTTGAAGCCTAAGCCAAGAATACCTCCTCATAACTGAACCAAAAACAGCAGCCCTAGAAGAGGCATCCACCGCATCATAACTACATTTAATAGAATGACGAGCAACTTGAGAGGAAGTTCCTTACAAGCAAAGAGCAGAAGTTTTACCCTCAGAATCTGGACAATCAGAAATAAGTTGACTGGCCTGAGAAAGAAGAGCCAACATGTACCTAGACATATGGGTCTGATAATGAATAGACATAAAAGCTAGGGTAGCAGAAGTGTAAACCTTTTTTTGCCCAGCCTGTCCATAGTTCTGCTGTCCTTGTCAGAAGGCAATAACTTGGGCAAAGGAAGCAATTGAGATGGCTTATCAGAGGTTACAGACACTGCCAAAGGGTCAGCAGCAAGACATTTAAATAAAAAAGAACAATCCTAAGGAACACTATAAAACCTATCAGGCTTCTTGGGAGCAGGAGGAAAAGAATCAGGCATGTGACAGGCATTACAGTAAGCATCCAGTAGAGCAGCCAAGACAGAAGGAATAGTGGCAGGATTAGGAGAGTCCAACTGCAACAACTCTTAGTACCTTTTATGGCTGTCAGAGACCTGAGTACAATCCCACTTAAAAAAATCCATCATCCTAAATAGTGTGTCCCCAAAATAAATTTTCTTCAAAGGAACATCAGGACTAATAGATTCCTCTTCCTCTGACCCGTGGTCCAAAGGAGAAGGAATTTGAATAGAATAAGTTAGGGATTTGTCAGCAGAATCTGACTCATCCTCAGAAGAATCCTAGTAACTAGGCCTTTTAAGAGGAGTAGAGGACCAAGGAGGCGAAGGAACTGAAAACCCATGAGGAGGCTTTAAGGACATTAAGACAGAAAATAACCCCTGAGTAAAAGCCTGCTATTCACTTTGTGGATCCCTAGAAGCAGAAGAAATATATTTAATTTTTTAATCTGAAGTTGTTTTCATTTGATCTTCAACCTGTGGGTATAAGGATCCAGTACGGATCTGACTCACAGCATTTTCCAGCATTGGATCCAAGCTCCAAGCGCCTCCCTTACCCATAATGCCCATGTCCCTCCTCCCCTCGGATCTCATTTGTTGCATATCTAGCTAGCATTGTGGTCCATTGCTGCAGGATTCTGATAAGTGAATTATTAAAAATTCTTCTTCTTCTTCTCAACTTTCTGTGGGTTTTTTAGGCACCTTTTACTTCTAGTTTTATCCCTACCCTTGCACTCAGGCTTCAGTCTTCTAAACTCTTCAAAAAAAAAGAAAGAAGATCCCTCTCTTTTCCCTTTCTTTCCTACCTTCTCTTAACTTAGTAGCATGCATGTGTCTGTATGTGTGTGTGTGTGTGTGTGTGTGTGTGTGTGTGTGTGTGTGTGTGTGTGTGTGTGTGTGTGTGTGTGTGTCTTTCTGATACCATGGCAGAGACCCCCAAGACATGGTTTTGGAAATGCACATGGTGTGGCCAGAAGCTTCCCTCTTCTGATGGCCTCACTCTTTATGTGATTTGTCTAGGGGTCCCACACCTGGACACCTCTTGTTTGATCTGAGAGGAATTCAACCCCCATGCATTGATTGACAGGACGAACAAGTTGATCCTCAGGGGCCTCCTTCCTCCACCTTCCTTGGCGGCCCCCTCCTCAACTTCTACTTTTGCTCTTTTCTCCACCCCGGCCTGTGGGACTCAACCTCCTGCTAAGAGGGATGGGGACAAGGAGACAAACACAAAGACCGGGATAGGCCCTGGAAGCGGTCCCTCAACTGTGCTTCCTTGGCCAAGCCTCTGGCTAAGTGTCACCCGGCTGCCAGCCCAGGCTCCGCTTGGCTCTATTCCCTCTGCTTTTCCCAGAAACAGGAGGTTTCACTGGGCTGATCCCCTTTATCAGCCTTTCCCCAGTGCCACTCAAGGCCAGTTTCCTTGGCTTCCTCCACCAGGTCCACCCGCAGCCTCTCCAAAATCGACGTGGACAGGATGAGGCGGAAATTCATCTGGACCCAAATGGGAGTCTTGCTGCCCCTCCCCCTCTGGGCTGGAAGCAGGCAGTTCGCCTTTACGGCCATTACTCCTCTGATCTGACCCCTGGCTCTGGAGTCCTTGGGTCTGTGGCCCCTCATCATTGAGGAGTCGATACCGATGGTACCAGATACCTTGACACCGACCATTGTCCTGAGTGATTCATCTCTGACTAGCTCAGAGCCTTCCGGCTTTTGGAGCCATAGCATCGGTGCCGGATCTGAGTGGGTGGTGTCGGCTTTGAGGCTTTAGAAGTCGGCCCTTCAACTCAGAGTCTCAGCACCTGGAGGCTTGGGTCCAGCTCCCCCATTGATGCAAAGAGTTATGGACCTGGTCTTGGTCCTAGCTTTCAGGATTCGTTCTCCTTCTGCTTTTGACATGGTGGAGAGGGTCCTCTCAGTCCCATCGAGACCCTTGATGCTATCGTCCTTGGAGTCCATCCTATCTCCCTCTCTTTTTGGTCTGGATTCTGCCATCCTGCCCCCTCAGGGACAGCCTGTTGCCTCTCCACCCCAGAGGGTTCCCCCATGGGAACAGCCAGAAGTTTCAGAGTCCTCCCCAGAGACTCCCCTAAGGAGCTACCATGGAAACATGTGTAAAAGGAGGCACTTGGACTCCTCACTGGAGTCCCTCACAGAAGACACCAACTTAGAGGAAGGGGAGGGTTCCCCTCAGTCACCCCCGGATGATGTATGGAAATCCTTCGCCAGCGTGGGGGGGGGGTCTGTCCAAAAACTCAACCCTGATGAGTTGGAGTTGCTGGAGGAGTTTAGTACAGGACTGTCTACCTCCTGGGTGCCCTCTCCCACTGATCCAGTTGTGGATTTGGTTACATCTCGGGCATGGAAGGAGCCTGACATGGTGGAGCCCATCCCCAAGTGACCTGATAGGATTTTGAGTGTGCCATCAGACAAGCAAAATTGGTCTAAGGGGTCCTCAAGACACCTCTATGGTCAATCCACTGGACCATGAGTCCTGGGCCATGGACCTTTTTGGGAAGTGGGTTTACGCTTCAGCCACTATTCAGTATGTTCAATGAACTACATGGAACATGTGATCAGACTTCAGAGAGACCTGGTCAAAAAGGTCACTGAGTCTGCCCCAGGGTCTGTGTTGGTGGAGCAGGAGAAGAAGATGTTCTCCTCCCATATGGCCACCCTCACTTCTGTTTCCAACACCTCTATACTGCTCCTGTCCTATGCTACCGAAGGTGCTCCTAAAGTGGCCGGTACAGGCATTGCCATCAGGCATCATGCCTGGCTCTGGCTTTGTGCATTCTCAGAGCCCTTCTTTTACAAATGCCCCATATAATGGTTCTACTGTTTTTGGAAAAACTGTACGAGACACATTGGTCTAGGGCGAGAAAGACAGGAAGATCTTGTCTGCTGTTGGGATCAGCTTGTTAACCCCTCAACCATCCTTTTCTTGGAATCAGCGAGGGGTGAAGAAGATGTAGTAATGGATGTCTCAGGGCTATTTCCATGATGTTCAGGACTCGTCCTCCCTAGAGGCAGAGGGGGATATGACAGATGCTGATGCTGTCCTTGCAGCAGAGGTAGTCCTAAGAACCAGGGGTCTTGGGATTCCTTCCCAGACAGACCCAAGTAGAAGCCCTGAAGAGTTGCCTGACTGCTCATCTCTGGAGTCAGTCGGGGGACACCTCTTACTACACCCAGCAGCCTAGGAGTCAATTACAGATGTTCATTGGGTATTGCAAATCATATCCAGAGGATACTCAGTCCCCTTCATTCAAATGCAAATCCCACCCAAATGCATCCCAGATGTTCTACTCATGCAAAAGGAGGAAGCAGCACTGGAAACTTCCAAGGTGCTCAAAGAACGAGCAATTCAGCCCATCCCCCCAGACCAGTCTGGATCAGGCATGTATTCAAGGTTCTTTTTAGTGCCAAAGAGGACAGGGGACTTAAGACCCATCCTGGATCTTTCAACCCTAAATCTGTCGGTTCCCAAGACAAAATTCTGGATGGTCACTCTCCAATCTATTCTGCCCTTCCTGCAGAAGAATGACTGGATATGCTCAGTGGACTACCACATCAAAATGGACAGGTGCTCTCGGAGGTTCCTCCACTTTTGGCTGGGGGCCAATCATTGCCAATTCAGAGTACTACCCTTTGGTCTTACTACCACCCACAGGGGGTTCACCAAAGTGATGGCAGTGGTGGCAGCTCACCTGAGGCTGCAGGGGTTCCAGGTCTTCCCCTACCTGGATGATTGGCTCCTTTCCACCCTCTTCAGGTATCACCTCTACCAAGCCAGGCATCTCCTTCTCCAAACCACCCATCTGTTGGACATAACCATAAATCTCAACAAGCCCCTATTGGATCTGGTTCAAGTTCTAGACTTTATTGGAGTTCAGTTAGACACCATTCAGAGCAAGGTTTTTCTGACTCCGGACAGACTTCAATCCCTCAGACATCATGTGTTGTACATGGTTCAGACCCAATATCCCCCTGCAGAATCAGTTCTACGGGCATTGGGGTCTATGGCGGCCATGATCACCCTCATCCCAATGGCTCATCTGCATATGAGGGTTCTCCAGTAGACCCCACCAGTCCAGTGGTCCTTACCAGATTTACCATTATTCCATCCAGTTCATTTGTCTCAAGTATACAGGTATTCACTTCTCTGGTGGCTTCAATCCCCAGATCTTCTTCTGGGTCGTCCTTTTATCCTTCCTGTCCTGATGACCATGATGACCACAGATGCCTCCCTACTCGGGTGGGGGGGCATTGCATGGGAAGGACAGTCCAAAGCACGTGGTCTTCCCTGGAGACCAAACTGCATATCAACATCCTGGTGATGGGGGCAGTGCTGCTGACATTACAAGCTCTTCATGCCCATCTTCCCCTAGGGACAATTGCTATCCAGACACACAACATGTTTGTAGTCTGGTGCATCAACAAACAGAGGGGAACCAGGTCTTATCCCCTTTGTTGCGAAGCCATGAGATTGTGGGAGTGGGTGATCTCCACTGGCCATTTTCTGGTGGCAATGCACATTCCGGGGAGGTCCAACATTCTGGAGGACAGGCTCAGCCAATCTATTCTGATGCCTTAGCCTGTCCTTCCAACGTGAAGTGCAGTGAGTATTTTGCTCTGAACCCCCCTCTGGGGGAATCCCCCAGAGATGCTCCGGTTCATGCTTGGCCCTCTGGTCTTCTGTATGTTTATCCTCCACTTCCCCTGATCCCAAAATTCATTCAGGAAAGCTTGACAGCTGGGGAGCTTAGTGATCCTCATTGCCCCTTCTGGCCTCGCCAAGTATGGTTTCCCTGCCTTGGTCTCATGTAGTGTATCCTCCTTGGACATTAGATCCAGTTCTGGATCTGATCTCGCATCCCTTAGGGAATCCCACACCCAGATCTAGTCATTCTGAAGCTTACAGCTTGGCTGCTCTAGTTCTAGTGATAGCTATGACTCCCGGGCTGTCTTCTCCAGTTAAGAAGTTTTTGGCAGCGGCTCACAAATCATCCACTGGAAAATTTTACTCCTGTAAGTGAAAACATGATTTGGATCCTTTCACTGCTTCAATTCCCATGATCCTGGAGTTTTTAGAAGATATTTTTCATCAGGGTTCCAGCTTTTCTACATTTAAGGTTCAGCTGGCAGCTATCTCTGATTTTCATATATGAGACAATTCAGCTTCCCTAGCTTCTTCCAAACTTTGTAAAGCCTTTTTGAAAGGTACCTTTTTACTTTGGCCTCCAGTCGAGGACCTGGAACCACCTTGGGATCTTACTCTAGTTCTACAAGCCTTTTTTTTCTTCCACCTTTGAACCTGCAGCTATAGTGGATTTGCAGTTTCTGTCTTGGAAGACAGCTTTTCTGGTTGCTATTACCTCAGCTAAAAGAGTGTCTGAGATTCAGGCCTTATCTGTTAAGCCTCCTTATATGATGTTCCATAAAGATAGGGTGTCCTTACACATGAACCCTTCCTTTCTCCTAAAAGTGGCTTCAGAATCTAACATTAATCAGGTTATCAATCTCCCTGTTTACTTCCCCATCTTCCAGAATAAGGGAGCATTTGCTTGACATTCATAGGCAATTGCATTTTTATTTGCATAGAACAAAGTCCTTTCATAAGTCTGATCAACTTTTTGTTTCCTTTTCTAAGCCTTTCTTAGGGAAACCTATGTCAAAGGTGACTATTGCTCATTGGATCTCTCACTGCATAGCTCGGGTATACACAGCCAAAGGATTATCTCCACCAGGTCAGATTAACGCACATTCTACCAGGTCTATGGCTACTTCAGCAGCCTTTTGGTCTAGGGTTTCTTTGGATGAAATTTGCTGTGCGGCTACTTGGACATCTTTGCACATGTTTATTTCACACTGTAAGTTGGATCTCCTGTCCAGAGGCAGGGAATCCTTTGGCTCCGCCATGCTCTGGAATATCCTTCCATGAGGACTTCCCAGGGTCTTTTGGTAGCTGGGGACTGTCCCACACATTGAAGATCAAATGAAAACAACAACTTCAGATAAAAACGTTATGTACTCACCTTAATGTTCCATCTGACGTGTTGCTTTTCATTTGTCTTCAACCATCTCTCCCTCCTTACCCCTGCCTTTTGCGGGCTGTGTGGTGCACTGGGTGGAAGAGACATAGCCCTTACTTTGGCAATTCTTTGTCTTTCCTATAGTGCTTTCAAGGTACTAATGTCAAGATGTTAGACTCTTGGTTAGGATGGGATGCTACTGTTGGCAGCAAACTTGATCTGAGGGGAGGAGGGAGACAGAGGCATTATGGGTAGGGGAGGAGCTTGCAGATCAGATCCGATGCTGGAAAATGCGACTGAGTTGGATCCATACCAGATCCGTATTTCCACAGGTTGAAGACAAATGAAAAGCAACAACTCAGATGGAACTTTATGGTGAGTACATAACTTTTTTTTCTTTTTTAAGGGAATGTACTGAGAAGGCTCAGGTCCAGGATGATAGTCGAGAACAGTAGCAGGAACTTCTTTCCCAGCAAGAAACTGAGGAACTCCCCTAGGCCAACCTCAGAAAAAAATCAAATGTGGTCACTTCTGAACATTCGAGACAGATGCCTGCAAGCCTCTTCAGACATGCTGCAAGCTGGAGCCCCACTTTTCTCCAACACGGTCACAGCAGAGAAATCTGACAACACAGCTGGGTGAGCCTCCGGGTTCATAATGACCTCAGGAGAAACACCTGACAGAGGCTGGACGCTGGAAGATTCTGGTTATACTTTTTTACCTTCTTCTTCCCTAATGGCTGACCCTTGGGGAGGGGGATTCCTTCCATAGTTTCTTTACTGAGTAGCCTAAGATACTGGTTGTCAAGATACAAGGAAAGGGAAGAAAGTCTACTGCAAATGGTTTTTGAAACAAATGGCTGACAGACAGAACAAGACATATGGTCATGAGAAATACCTAAGCAAAAAAGACACATCATGGCAGTCTCTATGGAGAATCTGTCTCCCACACTGGCATTTAACCTTCCTGGGTGGCATTAACCTCAAGGAATACAAAAGACAACTAAAAACAAAATCCCTAATGAGGCACTTATCTTGCAAAAACAAAAAATGGGCATAGGAAGTCCCTGGAGAATGAAAATGCATTCACTTGGCTGAAAATGGACAAGACCTACAGTATAAAAGATAAGTTCAGGTTGGTGACAAAGAATTTCTGTTTTTGGTAAGCCCAGATGTCACCTTTATGCCCTACATTATGTAGGGTGCGTATGGTGATGTTCAGCATAACTTTTAAATTCAGAAGTTTTTGAAAGACTGTCCAGATGTTGGGTTTCCATGGCAAGGAATCCCATATAGTTACAAATACTGCAGCAGTGAATGCAAGGACATCAAAGAGAAAACACTTCTTATGTTCATGGGTGTGTACTAGACTAATGGCCCTGGAGTGTTTACAAGCCTAGCCCAAAACAATTGCCCAGGTACCGTGTCACCCGATATTAGTTCACAGAGCCTCTATCCAGTAGGGCAACTGGAGTGATCCCTGGGGTGAACTTCATGCATATACCTTTATTATCAGTTGCATGCATGCAGAATTTGGATGTTACATTACTTTAAGCAAATCAGTGCATTTTAAAATATTTTCAGTCCTCGTGATTCTCTTTTAGAACTTCATGTGAACACTTCACAAATATGCATTTTAAAACATGAGCCACCTGTGTTAGAATTCATTGTCCTTCAACCTTGTAACATTCAGTACCAGTCCACACTATCTTACAGAGAATCCTGCAAAGACATCCTCCAGCTTGAGAAGGACAGAGCATAACTGTTGATTAATCTGGTTTTCATAGCTACCTGCCACAACTCCTTGACTTTCTGAAATTAGATGTTCCAACATAACATCACTTAACTCCTTCAGCATTTACTTTACCTTCAATTATCTGTCCGTACACTATAGTTTGCTGATAGAGAGAGTGCAGTTGTAAGGCACTAAAATTTAAGGCTACTACTTATATGAAACAATATCTTGCACAACTATGCATCTGTTTTTCAGCTTTCCTTTGACATAAACATATCATAAACATTTTATTTGATGCATTTGTGAAGAAATTACAAGTTATTGTGTATTTAATGAAGAATAAACATGAGACATAATATTTTTCCAGAACAGTAGGGCACACATCATACTGCCACAGACCCTTCCACAGTATGTGCTAGGCAGGGCCCATATTAGCATTTTGGGGGCCCCCAGCAGATGTCAAGTTGGGGGCCCCCTAGGCACTTCTCGTCTGCATATCACCCTGTCACTGCCACCCTCCTAAATAACCTTTTAGTTCATGCTGTAAACTTTTAGGAGTGGTAATCACAGACTGACCTGTAGCTACAATTCTCTTGCATTACAACAGGCCTATGTACCACACTATGTTGGCCCATCTCACAAAGGGCATTTGCAGTTACTGTAATTTAGTTGCACTAATGATACATTGCAGTTACTCTATGTACAGGTCTGGGCTTTGTGAAATGGTGCCCTAGGCCTGCTGTTTTAGTCACCCCCTCAATACACACACACACACACACACACACACACACACACACACACACACACACACACACACACACACACACACACCATACCCTCCAGTCTTCCCCTGTCCCCCCATCTTGGGCTACCTATATCATGCATATTACTTTTTTCTTCCTTTTTTCATATTTTGCCTTACTCGTCAGCTTTTTTCAAGGAGCTGTAACTTCCTATATGCTCTATAGTGCATTTTAAAGGTTTTTTTTCTTTTTACACAACTTTTTCATCCAGTGATGGCTTGAAGAGCAATTTTGATTAAGGAAAGAACTTGTGCTGCTGTTCAGCTTTAGATTTCCTTGCATCCTTTCAACACACCTTTCCTGACCAAGTAAGCAAAGTAATAAGCATTTAGGAAATAACTCAGTTAAGCCAGAGGCCCCAGAAGCCATTAGATAATTCAGGCTCTGAAATACATTTAGAGCATTTTCCCTACCTTTTAGTCCATTGGTGGCCTAAACAAAAATCAGGAGAAAGAAAAGAATTTCAGCCTTATTTTTTTTTTTTCAAAGAAGACATAAGTTGCACCAAAGGCTTAATGTTCAAAGATGACAAAACAGTAACTCACAATAAACTAACAAGCCAGTTGTCTGGATACACAGGTCCTTTTTGGGAACTGCCTGCCTCCCTAACTCCCCCAAAAAGACTGCCTATGCATCACTCTGATGTTAGACTGGGATGAAAGTAGAGGTTCAAATTGCCACAGTCATGTATTTCAGGTGACTGCTGACATACATATACACATCATGCCTCCTCACTTCTCAACCCATACTGTCAAAGGCAGCTACCTGTATACATGTCTGAAATGTGATTGTGAGGAAAGTGAAAAAAATAATGACTACAGTAATGTATCCAAGTTTGTTGCTCCTAGACAGTACACTGCCCCCATGCACAAGCTATAATAACCTTCTTTGCACACATCTGAGCTCTGTGAGAAAAGTAAAAGAAACAATGACAACACTATCCTCGGCCTAAACACAAGCTATAATAATCTCCTGTGTACATCTCTAAGGTTTGACTGTGATGAAAATTAAAAAATTAATAACTACAGAATCCCCCACCCCACATAACATATAACAGCTTTCTATACACACACATTTGAACAGGGCTAGTTTTAGAATGGGTGCAGTTGAGAGGAGAGGCCATTATCAACTTTATCCTAACAGGGTCATATCACTGCCCTGTTCAGGTTAAAGGGCGTAATCAGAAAATTAATTCATTTTTTCCTCCTTTTTTTTCTGCAACCAGCAACAGCTTTTGTGGGGCCCCCACACAGTCAAGGATGATTAAGGGAGCCCCCTATATCCAGTTATACAATCTGGGTTGTGGGGGCCTGCAGACTCTTAGAGGATCTAAATGACTGAATGTTCTGTGATGTATTTTATTCATTACTTTTGAAATAGAAGTAGCTATTAGCAAAATTTTTTACTGATACTCAGAAGAATAATGTACTGTATGTGTTCTGGCATTACTGGGTGGGTGCACAGATTAAAAGCACTGATAATGTTTACACACACACACACACACACACACACACACACACACACACACACACACACACATTCAAGCATAAGCCATAGGAATACTAGTTTTGTACGTATTTCAGCAAATAGCAATACATTGTGACATTGTGCTACACTGGCAGTGGTAGACCAGATCAGTGAATGCCATTTAGCAGTCTTCAAACAGCAGCAGGGTTAAGTCAGTTTTATTTACCTGAGTGAGGAGAAATGCAAACCTGTCACTGTCACTGACTTTTCACATAATTTTGCTCTGTCCTTCATAAACAAGTTTGATTTGCTTGTAATTCAGTCAGGATTACAGACAGTCAATAAATCCAGACATCAGAGTTTTACACTTATTGTCCATAAATACATGTTGTTGCAAAAGGTGTTATATTATTAACTTTATAATTGAATTAGAGTCATATTTAAACTTTGTTCTTGATTTTGAGCCCTCATTCTGCTGTTATAGGCATTGCACTGAATTCTTCTCCAAAGAAGTTGAAAGTTGTAGTACCTGGTGTTCTGGTGTTTATAAAACTCCCTGAAACAGAAAATCATCCCTAAAGATCAGAAGCATCAGCTTTTCTTAAAATCCAAGGTTTGCACTGATATCAGTCCATCTGGGCTGCTGATGTCTCTAGTGCTTACCTTATATTCATTATCAGCTGTATCTCCATACCTCTCAACTGTACAGATTTTAGCCTCATATTTTTGGTCTGTTTTTCATAAAATTGTGTTTTTCTGGCAAATTAGTGGCAAATCATTTTAGACTGAAGTTAGAAAAGAATGACAGACATTTGAGTTGCAGACTTCATACCCTTCAGAAAATTCATGCTAAGGCAAAGCATGTTATTCTATCAACTTTCTAAGTTTGCAAAAGTAATATTTAAAAACTGGCCCTATTTTTGGGTCTTTGTCCCACTTGTATTTATGGCTTTGAACAGATTTCTCACTCTAAGAGTTTGAGAGGTATGATCTTAACAGGGTCATATCACAGACGTGTTCAGGATAAAGAGCATAATCAGGAAATTAATACATTTTTTCTCCTCATTTTTCCCTAATGAGCAGCAGCTTTTGTGGGGCCCCCACACAGTCAAGGATGATTAAGGGAGCCCCTTGCAGCCACAGGTATTGCAAGTACCTAAAGCTGGCTATGTTAGTTTTCATGGCAAGAATGTCCACTAGCAGAGTTTAACTAAGCCAGGGGTGCTATGTCAGTGGTAAAGTATTTAATGGAATTGTGAAGCCTGTTGCTTGATAAAACACTGTTACTATAACCGCATATATCTTTGAATTTTAAAGGAGATATAAATAAGAGTTATTACCTATCTGGTTTATTAAGTACACAAGATTGATGTACTAGCTTTTGTTGTTTTGACAGACATGTTACAGAATATCAAGCTAAGACAACTTTCTGTAGTTGGGGGCCCTCAGCAACCACAGGGTTCTCTGGTGCCTAAAGCCAGCTATGGTGCTAGGGTGCATAGCTGTAGTCTGTAAATCCACAAAACAAGTGTTGGCTGGAATAGTAAACTCCAGTGACCTCTCACATCTGCCAAAAGCTAAAGAGATGACCACACATCCATGCACTGGATAGAATCTATACTGTTCCTCATAAATAAGAGTTTTGACTATTACCTGGAATTTTCTTTTTGTAGCACTCTGGCATAGGCTTTTGCAGTCAGTCTGAGTGTGAGTCCCTATAATCTAATGTACTATATGGTAACATTTAATAGATATTTGCCATTATATTCAGAGTAATAGAAAGATGGAAGATGAGCAGTTCAGCTTCTAATCAGGATGCAGCACAAATGGCTCAATGTTTGCAGTTAGAAATTTAGTGGAGAAGAAGCTAGAAATGAGGAGAGAGTCCAACCGGGTGTTCATGGACTTGTTAAAGTATATGACATGGTCCATAGAAAGCTGATCTAGGCAGTCATGCAAATGTGATAGTTCATAGCCTTGGAAACACTGGTAGAATCAGAGGGGTAGCTGGCTTTTACAGCACCTAGGACTGATCCCCATACTGACACTCCACCTCCCCAGCTCTTCATTTGGAGGGGGGAAAAAAGAGTCCATTCCATATACTGGTATCATGTATCCAGATACCCGCACCCCTCCCTTCTGCTCCATGTCAAGGTCCACTCCATGTACTGGCACCAGATAGCCAGATATACACCCCTCCCTCCTGCCTCTGCGTTTCAATAGAAGAGCAAAAAAAAAAAAAAACACTGTCTGTTGGCTGGCAAAATGTAGCAGGAGTCAACCAGCCAATCAGATAATGTTTCTGCATCCCCCAACCCTCCTCAGCTGAAGAGCAATAAGAAAAAAAGTTGTGATCAGGTATCTGGGGCTCCTGAAATGCAGAAGGCAATCAGGTCTTATCGTTGCACTCTACCCCTGACTTTCATTGTTTCTTTTAATTCATTACAGTTGAGTGCTTCTCTGGGCATTTCTGCAGTTACCTCCTACTGCACCTCTAGGCATCAAATATTGCTTGTTCATATTAGCATTAATAATTCTAGAAGGATAGTACCTACAAGGTTTCAAAATATTTTATCTTGAAGCATACATGATGGCAAACACAACTGTATTGATATTTGACCTCTGTCAATGAGTATTTGCTAGAACTGTAAGGTGATGACTTAATTTTTTTCAAGGCTCATGCCACACCCACTGGGAGTTAAAGGTACACACTCAAAAGAGCTGTACTGGAGGGAATGAGTTAAACTGTAACAAATTGCTACAGTTGCTACAGTTTATATCCTGCACAGAGCTCTACAGTACTTGGGTTTTAATTAAAAAAAAAAAAAAAGAAACAAACAAAGCAGCATTACAGTGCTTGGGTTTTAATAATAAAAAAGAAACAAATGAATCTGTCTTTCTTGAACACTGTAGGAAACTGCTTGCTACAAATATAGTAAGCAGTTGCTACAGTTTAGAGAACAGAGGTGTGCAAATGCAATACCAGCTTTTCAGCTGATCATGCCCTCTAACACTTTGCGCCCAAGACATTTGCCCCCTTCACCCCACCATAGCTGTGCTAGTGGATAGAATTAGTCCAGCCTATGAACAAGAACCCAGTGACACAGTACAAACAGTGTTCAGGTTCACAGTGGGGTTTCCAGTGGGATAAGGTTTGCATCTGATCCTACTGTTCATACTACTGATGGACTACATTAGCAAATAGGTTGAACAGGAGAAATCAACAAAGCTGTTGCATGCAGAAATAGTGATGGATTACATTAGCAAGCAGGTCAAAGGGAACAGACCAACAAAGCTGCTGTATGCTGATGATGTGGCATTACAAGCAGACACTGAACAGGAACTTCAGCAAATGACAAGGGAATGGAATGCAAAACTGAAGGCACATGTGATGAAACTGAGACAGATAATACAATTGTCATGGCATCAAATGGGAAAAATCAGAAGAAGCTGAAATTTCAGATAGAAGGGAACATAGTGGAAGAGGTGTTAAGCCAATCACTACCCCCTAACACTTTGTACCCATGGCAGCTGCCCCCTTCAATTATCTCGGAGGGGTGCTTGAGGAGAAGGGAAGTCTGAATCAGGTCAAAGCTAGAATCAGAGGTGCTGCAGTCAACTGGCGCATAGTGTGAGGGATAATGTGTGACAGAAGAATTCCAAAGCAGCTGAAAAGTAAGGTATACAAAACAGTGGTGCAACTAATATTTCTATATAGCACAGAAACCTGGGCAGTGAAGGCAGAGCAATAGAGGAAGGTAGAGTAGATGGGTGGTGGGTGGCTGCCGTGGTGCAGCGGTTAGCATTGTCGCCTCACAGCAAGAGGTTTTCCAGTTCGATTCTTGGCTGGAGTGCCTTCTGTGTGGAGTCTGCATGTCCTCCCTGTGGTTGCGTGGGTTTCCTCCGGGTGCTCCGGTTTCCTCCCACATTCCAAAGACATGCAGCAGGTGGATTGAACACTCTAAATTGGCCCTAGGTGTGAGTGTGTGCATGTGTGTGTGCCTTCTGTGGAAGGTTGGGCGCCGGGCTGGCAACTCAACACCATAAAAAACTCCACTGCCAATCATGAGCGGACAGATGATCCGCTGTGGTGACCCCTAACTGGGAAAAAGCCAAAAGAAGAAGAAGAGTAGTTGGGTGGTGAGAAGCACACTATAGGACAAATGAAGAAATGATGACATCAGTGCAGAAGCCAAACTATTTCCAATTGCAAATAAGGCCGAACAGGACAGATCATGGGGGTGTGAGTACATCTGCAGGAAGGCAGACAATGATTTGATGAGGAAGATTTGAGAGAAACAGGAAGAAGGCAAGAGGAAGTGAGGATGTCCATCCAAGAGATGGATGTATTGTGTGAGAGAACACTAGCAATTGACTATCAAAGGAAGTAGAAGAGTGACACTGTATTGAAAGAAGTGATAATAGTTGATGTGGCACCCAGACCCCAGATAGAAAAAAATGGGAGAGGGGGGGGGGTAATGATTGTAATTGCCTTATTTCCCAGTGCAGAGGTACAGTCCCCACCTTCCACTCATCACTGTGATAGCACAACTGACCCAATGTTTGCAGTGAAAAATGTACTCTAACTTTGCCTGATGTCTCCAACATCTCTGGCTAGATCTTGTCTTCATTTGTAAACATATCATTATGGAGGCCTGGGACCACTGCAGTAAGTTAACCCACAGACCCAGCTTACTAAAAATTTCAGGCATGGACTCCTAATTTGAGTGCAAGTCCCCTGGGTTAAGCCCCTTTACTACAGGTCATTTTGCAGAAGACTGCTGCCAAACAACTAATTGCTTTTGGCTGTACTTATGTAGAAATAGATATTAATTTTTAATGCTGTAGACTCAACAATATATATTTATAATTTTGACACTGCAGCCCTAAACATTATATATTTATGTTTCTGATAGCTTTTATATTGTTACTGTGAAGACAACCAGAAACTACACTTTTATTTTTAAGTGATACTTTTGCAAATATTGCATTCTGTTATTTTCAGAAACGCCATTCCGGTTCGAACTTAGCACTAATAACCATATCTCTGTTATACAGTGCTTATTTCTCTGGTTTCCTTTTTAAGGTGTTTTTGCTGCTGTTTCTCGGGTTTGCTATCAGTTGAGCTGTCTTCTTTTTGGAGTATGCAAGTCCTCCCATGTCCACATAGGGTTTTACTGAGTGCTCAGTTTTCCTTCCACATCCCCAAAACATTCTGAAAGCTGAAATAGTGATCTTAAGATCTTAAAATTGCTTTCAAATGTGCATGCAGGGTGTGAGTATATCTGTGTATGCTTATGTGTCAGTGATGGATCAGTATCCTATTCTAGAGTGGTTCTCTGTTTTACACCTGCTGTTTGGTAAGATAGACTGAAGCTTCCTCTGTGACACCAAAAAAGTGAAGAAGGTATCAGTGAATAGAAAATGAATAGCATATACTGGTGAGGCAGCTGAAACTGTGGTTAAAAAACAATGTGAAAATACGTTTCCTTAAATATTTACCTTCTATCCACTCTCTTCAATACATTGCTTCTACCCAATATGCTCAAGTGCAAACTAATACTGATAGCAAAGGACCCTAGTCCTTCAGGAGAGCCAAACTGGAATGCTGCCAAAATTACCTTTAATCAAAGTTCTAAAGCAAACCGAAACCAGTAAAATAATTTCCTATAAATAAAAAAATGGCCAATTCCTCCCCTCCCTGTTTCCCCAGCCCACCCTTTGCAGACTATCCATCATCTACTTACCTTACGCAAAACTGCAGCATGATTCCTCCATCAGAAGTTTTCTCCCTATCAGCTGGCAGACTGTTGAGAAAATTGCCATCTTTTTTTGTACTATGTGAGACTCTAAACCAGTTTCCATAACTTTAGCAAATCCTGACAAACATTCTACAATTGCAATGCAGTATCTGGTTCCGCATCTCATGAATTTCATTATCCTTTTGGAAGTTTGATGGAAAATACTATTTTACACGGTTACTTCAAAATCACACTTTGTGACAGAACTGCAAAAATAATACTTCAGACTTCATGATGTATAGCCCTAAATATATTAAAGTTTTATATCAAAATAGTAGCAATTGCCACAATTAGGATTAATTAATTTGATGAACATTTTCTTACCACTTTACTGAAATTCACCATTGTGCGCCCAATTTGTGAAATGCCATCTGTGTAACTTTAGATCATGATCTACTTGCACCATTTGTGCAAACTACTACACCAAAAGATAATTTCAGACAAGAGGTGCCATTTTGCATGGTGAAGCAAAATTATCCTTTAAAATGGAATTGCTCATTGATTCAGACTTCAAGTTACAGACCTATAAGTATTTAAAAGTTTTGCCTTGAAATTGTAATACTGACAAGGTCTTCCAAGATGGCTGCACATTGAGGAACAGCTTAATTTTAACTCTCCCAGTGTGAAAGCAGAAACTTAGAAGAAAGAGCCAGTAAACTTGTCTTTTTGGATAAATTTCAATAACTGGCTAGTAAGTGCACTGCCTGGATGCCAACAAAAAAGAAAGTTCAGAGAACCTGAAAGAAAATCAGTCAAAAAAACTGACTGGGAAGAATTCTACATCTGTTCAGCAAAAAAAAAAAAAAAAAAAAAAAAAAACAGTGCAACCTCAAGCTTTGGTGTAAGACATGACTTCCAGTAACCTAAAGGGAACAAGTACATCAAATGTACTCAGAGCTTAATAAAATAAATGAAACACTGATTGAGTATATCAACTCAAATAACAAAAGGCTGGAATAAATGGAAGCTTTAAACAGATATTCAAATGAGGTGATAAAACTGCAAAAATCAGAGGCTGAAATGAAGAAAAGGCTGGCTGAATATGAGACTGCTCGAAAGAGATGCTTAAAAAAAATAATAGAATTAGAGGACAGACACATAATGGAAAGATGACATTTTCTGCTGTACCAGAGAAGCTGGAAGGAACAGACTGTATTAATTTTATGAAAGCACAAATTAGCAGCTGGGCCGGTATTCCACAGCAGGTGTTGTTAATTGAAAAGGCACATCATGTGTATGTTCCAAACCTGGCCATGAAAAAACAACCTAGATCTTTAATAGTAAAGATGCAATGCTACCGGCAGAAGGGGTTTATTCTGACCAAACTGTAGCAAAAGGACAAAGTACTAAAAGTGGGGGACAGTAGAGTGTTGTAGAAAATGATTACTCACTGTATATCAGGCAGAAGGGGAATACATTTGTTCTACTAATCAGGGAATGATGAGAAGCAGGTATGAGATTCAAACTACTGTACCCAACAATCTTCTGAATATTCTTTCCTGGATGGACAGAATAATTTTTTGATGCATAACAAGCTAAGGAGGAAATACTAAAGTTTGTCCAACAAAAAGTGAGCTGTGAAACAGTAGGAGATTCTGCTTCTTGTTCTTCTGCTAATAAAGACCACAGAGAGACTGTGCCAGTGAAACCTTTTCCAGTGTTTCAATGGAAAATGCTTGAGAGACAGAAAAAAGTACAAGAGTTGACTAGAAGAACCAGGAGTACTTTGGAAATGAAGCAGAGACTGGATTTGGAAGATGGAGATAAACAGGAATAAAAACAGCAACTCAGAAATTGACAAATAAATGTAGGATTACAAAGCATTAATTATATTTGTGAAACATGACAGAACAAGAAAACTTGGAAACATTGGACTCTTTGACTTTGTTAAACTTGTAGGGGACTCTAAAGCATGTGCCCTTCTTTATGTCATTAATGTTTGTTAGAATACTTTGAAGAGGGGAAGAGGAGGGAGAGAGTTAACTATAGGTAAAACAATAGTTATGTACTTACCATAACTTGGCATCTATGTTACCTATTTCATTATTCATCATATCTGGGTCTTGGATCTGATGTCAGATCTGATCCGGCACTTTACAGAGCAGATTCAAGGATCAAGCTCCTCCCACTCCCATAATCTCCTTCTACCATCTAATCTTCAGATCGAGTTTGCAGATAAAGGAAGGGAAATACTACAGCATCTGATTATTCAACTAGACATAGAGAACAATAACATCAAAACCACAAAAGGTGGCAGCTCAAGGGCCTGAAAACTCCAGCCTCTCCAGAACCACCAGAAAAAGGAAGGGGGGCGAGAAGTGATGAATAATGAAATAGGATAACATAGATGCCAAGTTATGGTAAGTATATAATTATTGATCTAATGTTATCCATTTCATTATTCATAATGTCTGGGTCAGAATCCCCAGCTACACAGAACCCCAGGTGGCCCTAAGGAAAGACATGCCTAAGCACTGTGGAACCAAAAGATGCTCTGCTTCTGGAAATCATATCCAGTTTATAATGAGCCACAAAGATGTGAGGAGTAGACCAAGTGCCCGCAGCACAAATGTCATCTAAGGACATCCTGGCAGCAAGGGCCAAAAAAGTAGCCACTGACCTAAAAGAATGCATCTTAGGAGGACAAGACAGCTCCATCTTCCTCATAGAATAAACCAGAGAAATACAACTAGAGATCTATTTAGAAATCATTAATTTAGGAACCACTTGGCCATGTCTGTTGAAGACAAAAGCCACGAATAACTGGTCAGATTTCCTGAAGGGCTTAGTCCAATGCAAATAAAATCTCAGCTGCCGATGTATGTCCTAGGTATGGAGAAGATATTCACCCTTATTTGAGTGATTAGGAAAGAAAACAGGTAATTGATTTTTGTTAAATTCTATCCACTGAGGAGTTTTTCTCCCCGGGTCTCTGCTGAAAATGAGCCAAAAGCTCAGTCAGTCTAACCCGGTTAACAAATGTAAAATAAAAATAATTGGATATCTTGGTTCAGATTTGTTTCAGTAGCTACTTTAGGCATAAAGGATGGCTTAGTATGCAAAGTTACCCTGTCTTTATGGAAAACAATATAAGGTGGTTTAGAAGATAAGGCCTGCAATTCAGAAACCCTCTTGGTCGAAGTAATGGCTACCAGAAAGGCAGTCTTCCAAGAAAGATATTTGAGATCAAGAATAGGCAGGCTCAAAAGGACTTTGGTTGAGAGATTGCAGCATCAATGTCAGATCCCAAGGAAGGGCAGGATTTTTGATTGGAGGTCTAAGAAGAAAGATGTCCTTCATAAAGGCCTTAGGTTCCCTATTAGATGAATGCTTAAAATGTTGAGTACGACATGCTCATCAGCTTTTAAGTGAAAGTTCATCTAAGTGAAAACTAAGAATGTTGAAACAAGGAGTTTCAAAAAGTTATAGTTGGCCAGCCATCAGGAAGCCAGCAGCTGACATCAGAACATTCACCTTGTCTAGCTGCCCCTACAATCCTCCCGCTGTGGTGCAGTCTTGTTGTTCACCCTTTGTAATGTTATGACAATCCTCCACTGTGGTGCGATCTCGGAGTTGGTATATTTAAGTAGGGAGGTGTGGGGGGCACAGCCCCCCACATTGAGGGGGTGTGGGGTGCGAAGCCCCCCACTTTATTTTGTTTGTTAATTTATTTTTGATTTTTTTTTGGGGGGGGTTAATGTTTTACAGTACATTTTAGCCATCAGACGTTGGCTTCCTAATGGCTGGCCAACTATAAGTTTTCGAAACTCTTTAATTCGACATTATGGGGTTTTGCTTAGATAAACCTTCACTTAAAAGCTGTTGAGCATGTTGTGCTCAACATTTTAAGCATTCTTTCATCTAATATAGACCCAAAGCCTTACACAACCACAAGGAAAATGTAGGTCTAGCATCGGTATTAAAATTAGAAATGGCCGCCAACTGCAGTTTGATAGTCAAAAAGCTGGCCACCACCTGAAAAACGCTTCCACTTATTGCGGTAGACCTTTTGAGTGGAAGGCTTCTGTGAGGCTAGAATAATTTTCCTGACAGGAGAAGCCATCCTGGACTGCTTTACTATGACTGGAAGTGGAGAAACCACCCAGTCAGGTGATATGACTGAAGATTGGGGGGTTGTTCTGATGGGTGAGAAATGAGATCTGTAATGGGGTCCAGTATCCAGGGAGGATACTTAAGATGAGACCTGAGGAAAGGGAACCACACCTGATGATGCCAGAAGAGAACAATGAGGACCATGGAGCTCCTCAGTCTGAAGGCTTTCTGAAGTACTTTGGGGATCAATAGAAGGGGAGGATAAGCATAGAGGAGACCTAGGGGCCAATCGTGAACAATAGCATCTCTCGGGGACTGCCCTTCTGGGGGAATCAGGGCAAAGTATGCACTGCATTTGTTGTTCAACAGGGAAGCAAAAATTTTGCAGCAAGACTAGCTCCAATGGGTGAAAATCTGAGATGCATCTGATTGATTGAGGGATGACTCATGCGGAGTCATGGTAGAGCTGCTGAGTTTGTCTGCCAAGACATTGGACTCCCCAGGAATGTGCATTGCAAGGAGAAAGCGACTGGAAGAGATCACCCATTCCCATACTCTTATGGCCTCTGTGCACAATAGGTACAATCGCGTTCCCCCTTGTTTGTTTATATACCAGACCACTGACATGCTGTCTGTATGAATCGCTACCATTCCCAGAGGAAGTCAATCCTGAAAATTTTCAATGAAAGGAGGACTGCCCTTATCTCTAGGATGCTTATGTGCAATTTGGTCTCTGAGGGGGACCACGTGCCTTGGACCATCCTGCCCTGAAAATGACTCCCACCCTAACAGGGAAGTATCTATGATCACGGTGGCCATGGGCAAGGGACAAAAAAATGGCCAGCCCCAAAGAAGATCCTCTAAATAAAGCCACCACTGCAGATGCCATCTGCAGATGGGAGTCAAAGGAATAGGCATGGACAATGGATGAGACAGAATAGACCACTGCACTGCCAGCATCCATTGGAGCACCTGCATGTGGTAGCTTGCTTAAGGGATGAAGGGAATAGCTGCTGACATGGACACCAGTGCTCTCAGAATGAGGTGTGCCTGTGGCGATGGAACCTCCAAGATGGACTTGACCTGCTACCTGATCAAATCTGCTCTGTGAGTAGGCAATACTGCAACCTCTGTGAGTGTGTTGAGATGAGTCCCTATGAACTCTAGGACTTGAACTGGAGACAGCTTTGGCTTTGCCAAGTTGACAGTAATCCCTAGCTTTTCAAAAGTGTGCAAGAGGTACTGAGTGACAAAAAACAGCCAAAGCCTTGTGGGAGCTGTGAGGATCCAATCATCCAGGTACCAAAAGACCTGAAATCTCTAAAGCCTCAGGTGAACTGCTATGACTGCTAAGCATTTGGTGAACACCCTGGGGGCTGTGGTGAATCCAAATGGTAGGGTTCGAAACTGAAAATGATCAGCTTTAATCCAGAAGTGCAGGTGCCTCCTGGCATGCCTATCTATCTTGATATGATAGTAGGTGTCCTGGTCTATGGAGCACATCCATTCATCCTTCTGCAGTAGGGACAGAATGAACTGAACAGTGACCATCCGGAACTTTGACTTCTTGACCGACAAATTCAGCTTGCTGACATCCAAAACTGGATGTAGGTCCCCATCTTTTTTGACACCAAAAAGAAGCATGAATAAGTTCCGAATCCTCATTGACCTGCAGGGACCTCCTGAATGGCTCTTTTTTCTAGAAGTGCCAGAACGTCTAGTTGGGGAAGTTCTCTCTGACCATGTGCCATGTTGTGGAGAACCTTGTTGCTAATTGGGGGTGGTTGGGAAAAAGGAATGTAATAACCCCTGGATATAATCTTGAGCACCCAATGATTGTTTTGGATGCCCAGGCACTTGGGTGCAATGAAAAACAACCCCCATCTGCCTCCAGGGTAGGACAGCTGGGCAATGCATCAGGGGCACTGAAAGAGCTTTTCAAAGAAGGGTTCCCTGGAGCCCTGATTTTTCGGAACTCTTCTGCCTCTAGGGCAGTGTCTACATTAAATCCCATTCCCCTGCCTCTGGAAGAGGAATCCTCTGGAGCAACCTGGAAGGAACCATGTGACTTGCAGAACCACAGTTTCTTACTTCCCTTTGGTTTTTGAAAAAGGAACTTTAGAGATTAGAGAATTTGATCCCTACCACTGGCAGAGTCTTACCATTCTGCTCATTGTGAGATGAGGTTTCTTTTTACAGGTGGTCCAAAAAGTAAGGAACCATCGAAAGAGACATTAGTAAAGGACACTTTGAAGGGTTCCACAAACCTGCATAACCACATCTGGCATGATGCCTAATGGCTATTCTTGCACCAGCTACTCAAGAGGTACCCTTCGCTGCATTGGAAATTAACCTCATTGAGGAACTGGCAATGGAAGAAAGAGTGGTGAGCTTGAGAGACACCTTCTTGAGGCCATCTACTGGCATCAACTCTGAAAGAGACTTGGTGAGCTCTGAGACCAGATCTCTTTGGAGGCAGGTGAAATGTGCCAAGTAGTTGAGGGCTCTCAGGCCAAATGTGGCTGAAGTATAAATGTCCTTCCCATGTCTGTCAATTGCCCAGGACTCATGGTTTGGAGGATGGACATTGAAGCTCTGTTCCGCCAGCTCCTTCTTTGTGGCTGCAGCAACCACAATAGCATCAACTGGCACTCTCTTGCTCCAGTGCACACTGTCTGCAGGGGGCTCAAAAACTTATCTGATTTTTTGGGAACCAATTCCACAGTGTCAAGTTCCTTCCACACCCTATGTGCAATAAGGTCAGTAAGCTCATCAACAGGGGGGAGACCCAGGAAGTAGATGGGCCCATCCCAAATGCCTTCAGGAGCATAGATTCCTCTGAAAACAGGGGTTGGGAAGACCAACCACGTTTCTGCTTCAATAGCTCCAAAATGTCCCCAAAGGAGACGTTTCTGTGGAGATTTGGGGTACCCGTCCCCTTCATCAAAATCTGTGTCCTCCATAAGGGACTCCATAGGGGAGTCCAAATGCCTCCACTTGCACAGTCTCTTCTGAGGAGGCTCTTCTGTAAGGTGCTCAGGAGAGGACTCAGAAGGGAGGGAACCCCAGGGGTTCTTGGTGCCTGAAGGCTACCTTGGGAGGGATGACCCTGGACAGGATGAATGGGCTCAGGACACATGATAGTGATGGATTGGGATGTTCCCGGCAGGGGGAGGACACTGCTGCAGACTTGGAGAAGGTCCACTCTACCTCCCAAAAAGCCAAAGGACTCAAGGAAACTCCATCTCTGCCTCCAGTAGCCAAAACCACAAGGGAAGGGGAAGCGGAGGCTGTCCCTGTCCCAGGCCCCTTGGACAGTATTAGACCTGAGTTGTCGAAGGCCAAGGCACCCAAGAGAAGGGACTGATCTGAAAAACCCTGACCAAAACTCCTTGCCAGGGACCCAGCACCAACCTCTCAGGGACAAGATCCGCTCTGGTCCAATAGCACAGGAGCCTAGCTAGTCAGGGACTATGGAGGAACAGGGAAGATAGATATTCCCAGATCCTCCAATGCATCACTAGGGGAAAACCAGGACCTGGGATTCCAAAACTGGAGGAACCAGAAGAGGAAAATCCAACTGAGGAGTTGGGGGCCTCCCCTAGCCCGAGCGGGCTGGGGTTGCCAAAAGACTCATCTCTATCTGGGCCCTAAGAAAACTCCTCATCATCCTGTTCATGTCTGAAGGTAAGATGATTCTGGAGGATCTGGATGAGGCTGAAGAATGAGTGGACTTGGAAGGGGAAGCCCGCTGGGATCCCACCACTCTGTGGCATTCCTGATCTGGGGAATGACTGTTGTGTCTAGGATCTGAAAACTTTAGATTTCTAGAGGAACTGATTAGGGAGGCCAGAACAACTAGCTGCAGACCTGATGAACATGTTGGATCCAAGCCCTGGAGAACAACCTGCCTCAGATTAAAGGGAGCTAATGGAGGCAAGGGAACAGAGGCAGGATTTGATGGTCTCCAATCCAAGGAGGCCTCGACACCAGAAGATGGATCCTGATCCTTCAGATCCAAACCTCCCGATAACTGCATTGGATCTGGAGGACTGGTATATGAGAGCCTTGGCCATTTTTGATCAACCAGAAGAGAAGCCCCTAGAGAGGCAGAGGAGGCTTTCTTGTTGGAGTCTTTGTGGCTGCTGAAAGAGGGGGAGCCCAAAACAAAGGGAACCCTTCCTTTTGCCATGCCCTTGAGAAAGAGTTTGTTCCAGTGATCCACCAATGCCAGAAGATTGACTGCAGTGCAGACTGAACATTCGGCTTCAAGGTGATTGGATCCTAGAAAATACACACATTTCTTCTGTGCATCAGAATTTGGCATCTTCCATCCACAAGAACACCATTTAAATCTGGTAGGCTTGTCTGACATGCCTACCAACAAGCACATGCACACACAAACACCAATTATAGAAGAAACATAAAGTTAGAAGAAACATAAACTACAAGACCCAAGGCCTGACAAAAGGCAGACCAGCACACACATAGCTAAAAATTAATTAGCCACAAACAAATCCCAAAGACCCCCACAAAATACTAGACTAAGGGGGAGAGATATGGGGAAAAATGCACCAAGCACTGAAAGGGGGTAAAAAAGGCAGAGGAAACAGAAAGTCTAACACTAAATGTGAGCTAGATAGGGAAGGGAAGAAAGAGAAGAAAGTAACTAACTAGTAAAAATAGAGAAAACACAACTGTAGAAAAAAAATCCAAGGAAAGGCTTAACCCATGCTGCGATCCAAGAATCACATCTGTAGCTAAATGCAGAAAACAAGATCTGTGGATTAGATAGTAGAAGGGGATTATGGAAATGGGAGGAGCTCAAGCCTTGAATCTGCTATGTAAAGTGCTGCATTGGATCTGACATCGGATCCAAGACCCAGATGTGATGAATAATGAAATGGATAACATCAGATCAAAATTTTGTTCTTAACAGTATTATTTTTATAATGCATGGTACAATCTGTGTGCTATAAAGTAAAGTTTCCTCAGTTATTTTCAAGTGTAAGGAGATACTAAAGTAAAGAGATGCCCCTGCTTTTTTTTTCCTTTCTCTTTGTTCAGTTTTAAGAAATGTAGGCACTGCAACATAAAAAAGGAAGAAATGTTTGGTCAAAAGAGCATGATACAAGAAAAAATCATGTGCTTTTCCTCCTTCTTTCATAGAGGAATGTCTGGATTAAGGCCCTTGGCTGCATAGCTCTCAACATCCCATCTCAAAAATGTGGAACACTGCCTCTCATAATGTGGAACAAATAGGCAAAATGTGGAACACTTACTAATAACTTACTAGCAACTTCAATAAGGAAGCTCACAGGATGGTTAACATGTTATTTTCTACTTGTAGATCATTCTTTTAATCAATTAATAAGATTCAATAGTATTTATTTCGAATATCAATTTAAAATATTCTTAACACTTGAATGTGTGTCAGACCCTTTCAGTGTGGAACTGCAAGGAACATGGACTTTTTTAAGTGTCAAAAGGAGGAACATTCCTCATAACAAGGTACACTTGAGAGGTGTGCTTGGCTGGATCTAGTAACAAGTTTTAAGAGAAACCAAATAAATAAAAAAGAACATTGAATATAATAAAGCTTTCCTCTAGCAAATAAATAAATGATCGTAGAAGCTGCTCTGTTTCTGGTTCTCATGTCTCCATGGAGACAATTTGATAAATAGCAATAAAACCAGATTACATATTTCTTTCAATGGCTAGGAGAAGTTTTCTGAAAGCATTCCAGTTACCCCAGTCTGGGAGAGCAATAAAGATAAGCAAAATCAGACAGCAATTAGTACAAGCATAGGATGTACCCCGTACCTTAGCATGGGTAACTTTCCTTTTAGGGTAACCCAAGTCTGTGAGTGTTGTTGTCAGTTTGGGACAATTGTTCCTACTATTAGGAGGATAAAACTTCAATATTTGAAGAAATATATATATATATATATATATATATATTTGTGTTACTGTTAAATTTAATATGTTTTGGGGTGTATTGGGGTGTATTGGTTTTGTTTTTGTTTGAGGGCTTTCAATAAAACAAAAAGCTTTGTAAGATGTGACATAGGCTCAAATGGATATGACAAGAAATAACTGTACAAGAGATTGACCTGACAAACATTAGTGTATGCATGTAACACAAAAGCTAGAACTAGATACTTAACACATAAAAGGTGGGAATAATAACTTTTTAATGTAATATTATATTTTTTTTCAAACACCTTTACTGAATTATCACTTGTGACATATGCAAATTTACATTCATGTAAAAGTAATCAAACTATATTAACATAAACATTATACTTCACATATACTGTTATATATCATATAATCTAAGCAATATTACATAAATTATTCAGTTCTATTATATCTTTGTTTTTGATGTAGTATTTATTTTTCTACTTTTTAATTAGTAGATTCTAGCCTGCAGCACAGGATTTATAGTGCTCGGCCTACATTTAGATACAACAAATCCCCTACTCCCAAGCTCAAAAATGGCTTACTAAGATTCTCCTACTTCTAGCAGTGGCACTGAGCTGTTATAACTTTATGTCTCTGTCCACTCCATTTGCCTGGCTTACTCTGCTCCCCTACCCTACCCCAATACCCATCCACCCCCACTTACTCTAACTTTATACTTTAACCTTAATTTGCCTCTCCCAATCCCCTCTTCCCCTTCCTCTCAACCACATCCAATCACACTCTATTATCCTCCCACTTTACCACACCCCCTTCTATCTACACTCCCCTACCAACTGTAACATTACTCCACACACCTCCCCACCCTTCACCACCCCCTACACTATACACCACTTTAAGAATCACAAACACTATCTTTTTATTTCCAAACTCTTCTGTTGTAATTACACCTTTCATTTTCCTGTTTCCCCATCACAGCCCCCTAACTACAAGTACAACTTGTCTCCACTACACTACTTCCTAACAGTCAACCCCACCCACACAGGTGTATGCACTCTCTCCTCTTCTCTTTCATTGTATAGAATTCCTCCTCACAATCATATTTCTCACACTTAACATGTTGTTCATCTTTGTCTTCACTCCTCTTTTTCTATAACTATCACACCTGTCCTCTTATCACTTACAATAGCTCCCATAACACTTCCACCTAGTTCTGAACACCCAGTTACAGACTTACAAACTCACCAAACCTTCTGTATATATCCCTCCGTTTTCAATACTTCAAACCCACTTCTACCCAAGGCCAAATCAGTCCTCCACCCTTATTCTCCCTAAAAACTAAAGATAAATATCACCACCACTACTTTAAAATCCATACTCTCCTATTCACTACCAAAAAGCATATTCCTACCAGAAGATATACACCCCAACCCAGGCCCCCTCTCCTGTCACTATCCTGTAGCCTTGCCTTCATAACCACCTTCCCCTCACTCCAATTCCTGCACCAAATGCCTAACCCTATTCTCACTAAACATATGCAGTATTCTTAACAAAGTCACTGAATTCCATGCATGGATGGCCCACTACTCTCCTGTCATAATAACTCTCACAGAAACATGGCTCAAACCCCACATCACTGATAATGAACTACTTCCCCTGGTTACAACATCTTCTGCTTAGACAGAGTCCATAAAAAGGAGGAGGTGTAGCAATAATTTACTCTAACAAACTCAACTTGTCCTTTTTATCCACTCCACTCCCTAATTTTCACCCTGCAGAACTCCTAATAGTTAACTGCAAATTCAATAATTATAAAAAAATTAACAATTGCTACCTTATACATTCACCCAGTTAATAATATCCCCACTCTGGAGCATGTTCTCTCCTGGATCATACACAACATATCTAATGGAACTATAATACTTGGTGACATCACCATCAATTGGCAAACCCTAACCTCCAACTCCCTGAACTCTAGTATTAATCTTCACAGCTTCACACAACTTATCTCTACCCCCACTCACTTTAGTAAACCAACCAACTCCAGCTCTATCCTCAACTAGATCCTTCTATCCAATCAAGACCTATACCACCCCCTTAAAACACTACCTGATTCCATAAGTGACCACTCTCCAATTTGTATTCAAAGATATTCCCTTCAACAAATCAAGCCCCACAAATACAAAGACTGTCACAGTCTCTCAAATTTCAACCCTGATAAATTTAACAACAGACTCTCAAACATAGACTGGTCCTTCCTAACATACTTACTCCTAGATGATGCCATACACAAATTTATCCACATTTTTTCTTGATATCCTTAATGCCTTTGTTCCCATTAGGAAAATTATAGTAAAATTTCTCTTTGCACCCTGGCTGTCTCTGTCCACCCACTCGCTTATGCATAAGCGGGACAATGTATGGAAAAACTGGTTAAAAACAAAATCCCCCATCCATCTCCAAACCTATAAAGAACTTCAAAATCTAAAAAGAAACAGTCACCTATGCTGGGTAAAGTGCCTTGATAGAGCAAAAGCAGCAAACAGCAAATAGCAAAATAGCAGGATAAGCTCAAAGGCACACCAGTAGCACAAACTCCAAAAATCCTTTGCGAAAAAAACTTTATTATAGCAGAACTGCACCAAAAAGTAAGCGCTTTCACGTTCAGATAACGCTTCTTCAGACTTCAAGTTCTGCTATAATAAAGTTTTTTTCGCAAAGGATTTTTGGAGTTTGTGCTACTGGTGTGCCTTTGAACTTCAAAATCTAACTAAAAAACATGTCAACAATAATAAGAAAATTTCCATCTGAAGCCTCAGACAAGCTATCTCAGCAATCCTAAGAAATTCTGGAATACTATCAAAAAGATCCTTCATCCTGGTAACCCCTCTATACCTACCCTTGTTCCAACAACACTCCTCTCAAAACTGTCACTATACTAAACTCCTACTTTATTGACTCTATCAGTAAATGAAACAAGAACAGTAACTCTATAACCTCTCTGATCTCCCCTCCCTCTGGACAGAAAATCAACTTCTCACTCAAACCTGTTACCACTAGCTACATAACAACTCTGCTTAGCAAATTAAAGCCATGCTCTCCCTCTGCAGATAATCTACCTCCCCTCTACCTTAAACTTGCTGCTACTTCTATATCCTACCCTTCTCCATTCTTATTAACCAATCTATCCATTAATCTATTGTTCCCAAAATATGTAAACAATTTTACATTATACCATTTCACAAGGGAGAACATTCCACTGAACTCTCAAACTACCAGCCTATAGCCATTCTCCCACCCCCCCCCCATATTACTAGAAAAATGTATACACAAGCAGCTCATGGACTATCTTCTTCAAGAAAATTTACTCACTCCTACCCAACGTGGCTTTTGTCCTAACCACAGCACAACTAATGCCCTAATTTCCTTCACACAAACTATCTCTCAAGCAAGAGACAATAACAAATGCGTTTCCAGTCTTTTTTAAAGCTCTCTAAAGCATTCAACACAGTCTCTCACCCCAAGCTCCTTTCCAACTTGTCTGATCTTAACCCCTCTAATCCTACTATTTCATAGTTCTCCAGCTACCTCACTAACCAAAAGCAGTCTGTAAAATGGCTCTCTTCCTTATCTCCCTTTTCCCCATCAAGACAGACATTGCTCAAGGCTCCATTCTAGGTCCATTACTATTTAACATCTTTACTAACAGCCTCCACACCTCCTGTTCTCATTCTTCTCTTATACAATATGCAGATGATTCCATGATCATCTCCATTTCTGATAATCTCTGTGACCTTCACAGCTTAACCCAAAACTCTTTCAACTCTGTCGAAAACTGGCTTACCAACAATCAATTCATACTCAATCCCAAACCCTCCCCCCAAAAAAGTCTCATATTTCTACCATAATCCCTCATTCATTTTAAACCTACATTTTCCATCATGTTTCTTAACAGCACTGTCATTAATGTTGAAACACATACCAAGCTCCTGGATGCAATCGTTGATGATCAACTCAAACTTGACCTACACATCCACTGTTGCATAAGAAAGACAAACCAAAAACTTGGTTTGCTCTATAAAAATAAAAAATTCCTCTCCAAAGAATCAAGACTCTCTCTAGCCTATGCCAACCTTC
The DNA here is from genome assembly GCF_019279795.1 of Protopterus annectens. Lineage (NCBI taxonomy): Eukaryota > Metazoa > Chordata > Ceratodontiformes > Protopteridae > Protopterus > Protopterus annectens. The sequence goes on from NC_056733.1 coordinate 699,176,903, forward strand.
TTAGTCTTCCTTTTGGCTCACAGATCTTAACTAACATACAATCCTCTCTAAAAACTAAGCCCGAAGTCACTTGCAACAAAGTAGCTAGGTTCACTGCAAACCAGCCCTACAACTCCCATCACTGCCTCTCTCTCAGTTCTCTAATTTGGATAGAATTTCCCCACAAGCTCCTAATACTGCAACTTCTTATCATTCACTCCATCCTTAACAAACCCACCTCCAGGCCTGGCATCTCCTCCTTCATCTCTCTTTATACTCCTACTCAGACTGTTTGGAGCTCTGACCAACTACAACTGGAAATGTACAAACCCAAAAGAACAACTGGCCAACATCTTTATAGCTACTCAATGCCCCAACTTGAAATAAACTACCTGTGTCCATCAGAACAATATCCAATGCTCACAAATTCAAAAAAGCTCTAAAAGAAAATGTACTTAACTCCTGGATCTGCCCCTTCTAAATCTCAACTTAACTCTCTTCTCATTACACTTAGTTTTTACTTCCCTTACCCTTACACCCTCTTACTGGTCTATAAACTTCTCATGTCTAGTCCACTAGGATGTATCCTTTCTCTAAGCCATACATCCCTGACTGTGTTTACCTGCTCTGCTTTTCTACTACAGTAACTACTATTATTTATCTCAGCTCATTTACTCTACTGCGAGGTGATTCATCTATATTGTATTATACTTAAGAATTTCTGTTTGTATTTATAGCTACTTCTGTATTTACATTTGTGATTGTATTCAGAACTTTGTATACTCTGAAGTATTATTTGTATCTTCAATGGGTTCTGCTTGTGGAGCTTTTCTCCCTGGGCCTCCACTGAAAAAAGGATCATACTCAGTCACACATACCCTGTCAACAAATGGCAAAATAAAATAAAATAAATAAATAACTAATGACACTTTCTATTTTATCTTTAAATGTTAATGGTCTCACAGGTAAATACAAAAGAGAAAGAATAATGAACAATATTTTAAAATGTAGAGTGCAAATAGCTCTGCTACAGGAGACACATTTGGAAAGAACTGAACATGTGAATTTGATAAAGTAAGGTTTTCAGGACTGTTATTCAACAGAATACATGAGACAAAGGAAAAGAGGGGTACTTATATTAATTGCAAGAGGCACTTCAATAGTGATAGAAGAGGATAAAAAAATAATACTAGTAGATTTGTAGTACTAAGGAGCTACTGACAAGAGAGTAAGAGGTTTACACTGGCATGTATTTATATTCTACTTAAAACTGCTATAATGGAGCTTAAGAAAATTCTGGGAGAAATAATCAGCTTTCAGCGGGAATATTATTTATAGGTGGGGACTGGAATTTTATTTTCAGCAGTGAAGATTTGTCTGGGGGGGGGGGGACAGCAGGGAAGAGGGTAGATTTTTGAAGACATTTATGAAAATATTTGGCATGGAAGATCTGAATTCAGTAGTAGGACTTCAGAGTGAATTTTCATATTATTCCCCAAGACAGAAAACCTGGGCTAGGCTAGACAGAACTTACATTTCACATGAACATGTGCATTTAATTGAAAGTTTTGATATGCATCCAATAACTATTTCAGAATCCATACCAATAATAACTAAAATAAAAATACAGGGCAATGAAATAAAAATGAGACACTAGCACTTTCCCACCTATCTGTAGGGGGAAATTATTCAGTAGTTATTAGAAACAATCGCAATTTCTTCTGGAAATATAGCTAAGGAGTGGGATAAAATTAAAGTGGGAGTTTAAAATTAGGGTGGATATAAAAGAAAGAGAGATATGGTAACAAGAACTATTTATAAGCACTGACAAATGTTAAAGTATTTCAGAATGGGGGGGTATTGCAGAACAAGTATAGGAGCACGTGCAGAATGCTAAATATAAAATAAGGGATTACCTCGATAAAATGCATGACTTTAAAAGGATCGCTGTTAAGCAACTGTTTTTGACAGTTGCTCCAGAGCACAAAAACTTGTAGCACAACAACTCAGGCAACAAAAAGTAGAAAGGGTTGTTGCCAAGCTTAGGCAGCCTATAACAAGGAAGATAACAGATCCTGAAGATGTACTAGACATAGTTTGGACATTTTAGGAAAGTCTGTATAAAGCAGAGAAATAGGGAAATCAAGAAAAGGTACAAATGGAAATGTTTATGGAAGAATTAGGTACATGAGGCTCAATTACTAATAGTTAGGGTAGGAGGAGATGAGATACAAATGGTGATCCATACCCAATCCACAGGAAAATCCCCAGAAACAGATGGTATTCCTGTGGAAGTTTGGAAGCTGGAAGGCATAAAAATGATAAAGATATTGAAGGTTTTGTTTAACAGTATTTTAAGAGAATGTTAAGTACCAATATCCTGGAAGAAGGCATTAATGGCTGTAATACCTAAATAGGGTAAAGACTCATCAGATCTGGCTTCATGCATGCTCATTTCAATCCATAAAGTGTTTCTCTCTATAATGGCTAAAAGAATGTCAAAGCTGATGTCAAAATTGATAGATATGGATCAATGTGGTTTTGTGGAGGGTATGTGACAACATTAACAGAACATTGATGATCCAGAGGGAAGCAGACTGTAAGGAAATACCACTGTTGTTGGTGGTTCTTGATGCAGAGAAAGCATTTGACAGACTAAGGAAGGAGTTTATGAGCAGGACAATGGAAACATTTGCATTCCCTGCTAAAATTATATGGTTGATTAGAAGGATATATTAGGGATTGGAGGTGAAAATTAAAGTGGGTGGGATCCTCTTTGATAATTTTTGTTTGTGCAGAGGAATCAGGGAGGGGTGTAATCTTTCCCCTTTGTTATTTCCATTATATTTAGAACCATTGGCAAAGAAAATAAGGGACTCACAAATTCAAGGATATAATTAGTATGGTAGTCAAGAAAAGTTGCCTCTATTTGCAGATCATATTATTTTATACCCGATAAAACCTGAAAAGGACATTTCAGTGTACTGGGACATTTTGAGGCAGTTAAGAATCCTTTCAGGATACAAAATTAATTAAGTTAAAACAAAGATAATAGCTGTAAATTATGTACCCACAGACAAATTGGTTCAGCAATATCCATATTTATGAGGACATGATAAAATACTTAGGAGTTTAGATTAAAAATGATTCTGGTGCACTTCAAGATGGCTGCACATTGAGTAAATGCTTAATTCTAGCTCTCCCAGTGTGAAGACAGAAACTCAACAGAGAAGACCAGTAGCCTTTTGTGTTTATGGGTAAATTTCAGTAACCGTCTAGTAAGTGTACTACCTGGATGTCAGGAAAAAAGAAATGCAGAGCAACTGGAAAAAATAGCTACAAAAAGTGAGGAAGAAAAATTGACTGGGAAAAGTTCTACAGCTGTTCTGGAAAAAGCAGTGCAACCTCCAGAAAGGATTTCAAGTAACCTATAGGAATATATAAGACAACTGCACACAGACCTGGTTAAAATAAATGAAACACTGATGGAGTATATCAACACAAACAAAAGGCTGGAAAAAATGGAAGAAGCTTTAAACAGATATTCTGATGAGGTGATAAAGCTCCAAAAATCAGAGGTTGAAATGAAGAAAATGCTTGCTGAATATGAGACTGCTCAGGAAGAGATGTTTCAAAAAATTAGAATTAGAGGACAGAACACATAAGGAAACCCTTAGATTTTCAGCTATACCATAGAAGCTGGAAGGAATAGACTGCATTAATTTTACAAAAGCACAAATAAGTAACTGGACTGGTATTCCACAGAAGGAGTTGTTAGTTGAAAGGGCACATCATGCGTATGCTCCAAACCTGACTATGAGAACGCAGCCTAGATCTTTTATAGTAAAGATGCAATCCTACCAGCAGGAGTTGATTCTAACAAAACTGTGGCAGAAGAACAAAATACAAAAAGTGTGAGGCAACAGAATGTGGAGAATGAATACTCATTGTACACCAGGCAGAAGAGGAGTAAATTCATTCCACTGTACACGGAATGTCGAGATGCAGGTGTGAGATTCAAACTGCTGTACCCAGTTGTCTTCAAGGTATTCTTCCCTGGAAGGACAAAATAATTTTTTGATGAAGTACATGCTAAGGAGGAAATAAAACAAAAAGTGTGCTGCGAAATAGAATGAGATTCTGCTTCTTGTTCTTCTGGTAATAAAGACCACAGAAAGACTATACCTGTGAAACCTTTTCCACTGTTTCAATTGAAAATGTTGGATCGAAAGAAGGGAGCACAAGAGTTGACTAGAATAATCAAGAGTGTGTTGGAATTGAAGCATTGACGGGATATGGGAGATGGAGATGAACAGTAATAAAACTGGTAACTTATTGTGGGATTACAATGCAATTATTATATTTGCGAAATATGACAGAACAAGAAAATCTGGAAATATTGGACAGAATTTGTTGGACTTGTATGGGACTCTAAAGTATATGCCCTACTTCATGTCATTAATGTTCAGAAAAATGCTTTGGGGAGGGGATGAGAGGGGAGAAAATAAAGAAAAGATTTTTTCTTAATAGGCTGGAGAGCCTTCTGTGTGGAGTCTGCATGTCCTCCCCACAGTCGAGTGATGTTAAAGACATGCAGGTAGGTGCATGCGTGAATGGGTGTACCTTCTTTGAAGGCTGGGCATCGGGCTTGCAACTCAGCACTGTAAAAATCCATTGCCAATCATTAGCAGACCGGAGTTCCGCTATGACGACCTCTAACCTGGAAAAGACGAAAGACATTATTTTTTTTACTATTTTTGTAAGAACTAGGGTCCTAAATGAAAGACCAGCACTGGTAGAGTTTTAATAGAATCTAGAACAGAAGTTGCCATTAAAAAAGGAATAATTAGTAGAGCAAATAAAATATTGCAAGATAATTACAAGAATCAATAATAGGAGTTTAGAAAGGATTTGGAAGAGAGATTGTTTAAGCAATTCACAAAGAGACATTGGGGCATATGTGTATATCTTCCAAATATGCAACAAAGTTTAGAGGATTTAGCATCTTTGCCTGGAAGTGTTTACATAGGTATTTTTATACCCCAAGTAGACTCCAAAGAATTTTTCCTCAGGTGGACAGCAAATGTTGGAGGTGTGACGGGAAAGAAAGAGGTGGCTGAGAACATATTTTTTGGAAGTGTAATGAGCTGGTGGACTTTAGGGATTCCCTGTGAACCACTCTGTTGGAGATGCTGAGTGAGTGGATTGGATTGATTGGGGAGATGATTTTTTGAGCTATGATACAGAATCGGAATTGCCCAGACATAGTACAGCCTTGCTGAGTCTAATTATAGTGACTGCCAAAAAAGCAATTACAGGAAAATAAAAATCAAAGTCTAGACCAACTTCACTAGAAGTAATGAATATAGTAAAAGAGATAAAACAACTGGAACTGGGATCTTTAGAAAAGGGACGGAGCAAACTACATAGAAAAAAATGAGAATTGTGGGAACAATATATGCAGAGAAGGAACAAGGTTTAAGGGGCAGGATTTGAATAAGCCATATAATGCTTAACTGTCAATGACCAGACAGATTATAAGTGATGTATAATGTTTGCAGCTACAGTTGTTTCAATGGTGTCTGTGATGTATAATGTTTGAAACTAAAGTGGTGTCAATGTTGTTTGTTTTTCATTTATATAAATGTAAGACTTTCTGTGTCATACGTGATAATTTAATAAAGATGTTTACCGAAAAAACAGTACTATTGTTGTGATGTATGATTTTCTCTGAATGCTATGAAGTAAAGTTTTCTCAGTTATTTTTAAGTGTAATAGGAGTTGTAAATAGGTCCTGCTGTTCTTTTTTTTCCATACTTTCTCTCTTCTCTCTTTCTTCTTCAGTTTTAAGAAATATTGGAGCTGCAATGTAAAAAAAAGCCTGTTTAAAAGAGATACAGAATCAGAATTGCTTAGACATAGTAAGACCTTGCTAAGTCTAATTATGGTGGCTACAAAAAAAAACAATTATGAGAAAACAGAAATCATAGTCTAAACCAACTGTACTAGAAGCAGTAAATAAAAACAACTTGAATTCAGATCTTTAGAAAAGGGTAGGAGCAAATTACATAGGAAAAACATGGGAATTCTGGGAACAGTACATAGAGAGGAGGAATGGGGTTTAAACGAAGGGAGGATTTGAATGAGCTATGTAATGTTTGATTGAAAATGACTGGGTAGACTATAAGTGATGTATAATATTTGCAACTAAAATTATGTCAATATGGTTTTTGATGTGTAACGCTTGCAACTAAGATTATGCAATATGATTTGTTTTCGTTTATATAAATGTGTGATTGCCTGTGTCATAAGTGATAATTTAATAAAGATGTTTCTTGTTTGAAAAAAAAAAGAACTGGAAGTGGGAGCTTTCGGAAAAGGGAGGAGCAAATTAGATAGAAATAAATGGAATTTGTGGGAACAATACATAGGTTCATAGGTAGGTACTAGGCTATTGGCCCTAGGACATAATAAAGCCTAGCCAAAATGTTTCGGCTTGCGCCTCCCATGTGATTTAGTTACCTGCACCTCTGTCGAGCAGGGCCACAGAAGTGATTCCCGGGGTGAATTTCCTGTTCCCCATCCACTCATCAAGATTCTTCTTAAAGACCCCTAATGAGGAGCTCTGCCTCACATTTATGGGGACCTTATTCCAGAGCAGGGGAGTCTCTGGGACACGAATCTGTCCCTCCAACAAGTCCTGTTTATTGTAGAGGTCAGGTTAAGGTCCCTAGAGCGTGTAGCTTGGGTAGATTGGGTTTTCTTTAGGTGGAGCATTTCTAGCAATTTGGGGTTTATCATAGGCTTGTATGTCAGGCAGAGATCACCTCTGAGTAGCCGGTATGCAACCGAGTACAGTTGAAGTTTTTTTAGCCTGGTGGCATAGGGCATCTGTTTTAGGCCCGTTATCCTCTTGGTGAGATATGTTTGAGGCCTCTCCAGTTGTTGCAGGTGTCTAGTAAGGCACACCCCAAATGGGGCATTGTACTCAATAGTGGGTCTAATGAATGATGAGTAGAGGGGGACAATAACTTCCTTTTTTCTAGATGCAGACCACTTTGTGATAAGGTGGGCCATGTAGAAGGATTTTCTAACCACTTTAGCGATGTGATTATCGAAGGAGAGGTTACTATCCACCTGGGTCCCTAGGTCTCTTATCACACTCTCTGTGTTAAGTGAGCTGCCACTTATGTGGTAATTCATAGGTACTTGGTTTTTCCCGAAGGGGATGACAATGCACTTTTTGGCATTTAGCTTGAGGCCATGATTTTGGCACCATGTATCTGTTTCAGTGAGACCCTTTTGATGGATATCTATGTCAGTAGGGGTCTCGATTATGGCACCTAGTTTGCAGTCGTCTGCGAACTTTATTAGCCATAGTCCCCCTGTGTTTGCTTGTACCTTGGAGAAGTAAATACCGAGCAGGAGAGGTCCCAAGACTAAGCCCTGGGGTACTCCACTTGTCACAGGTTTGGAGTCGGACCTAGCATTTCCTATTTTCACTGGATGGGTTCTGTCCATGAGCCAGTTATCAACCCATCTTGTAATGTAGGGGTTTATATTTAAGTTAGTGAGTTTGTCTATAATTCCTGAGTGGGGAATGGTATCAAATGCTTTCACAAGGTCAAGGTATGCTGTGTGGACCACCTTTCCCTCATCAATTGCTTTGGTGACGGTCTCAAAGAAGTCAACCAGGTTTAGAAGACATGACCTGCCTTTTATGAAACCAAACTGAGTAGGGTCCAGGGTCTGTAGGTTCCCAATGTTGTTGTTTATGAGTTCCATGACAATGTGCTCCATGGCCTTGTGAAGCAGGATGACCGTTGCCATGCACCACTCAGTGGGCACATAGCCTGAGGCGAGGCTGTGGTTGAACATGGCACTTAGGTGAGGGATTAGTTCATTTTGGAGTTCATGTAATATGCAGCCTGGGATGCTGTCTGGTCCCATGGATACTGTGTTTTTTGCTTTAAAAAGTGTCGTTCTCACCTGGGTGTCTGAGATTACAGGGGCAGCACAATCATTTGGTATAGATATGGGCCCTTTAGGGGGTGAGGGAGGGGTAAAGTTTGCACTGAATCTATCTGCCAGTATATTGGTGATATCAGCTGGTTCCATGAATTTTGAACCGTTATGTTGTAGCTCAGAGCAGATCTGAGAGTTGTCATTTAGGTTCTTGACATAGCTAAAAAATGCTTTGTGGTTGTCTTTGGTGTCTGTTGCAATTTTTCTTTCAAAGCTCGCCTTTGAGGATTTAATAAGGGATCTTAGCTTTTTGCTGAAGTTGGTAAGGGAGTTCTTCCCTTCCTGGGTTTTTACTCTTTTTTGTAATAATTTCTTCCTTCTGTTATAGAGCTTGTTTATGGCTGGGGTCCACCAGAGTGGTTTCCTTTTTTTGGAGGAATGGGTCTTGGTTTTGTTCGGGATAGCACTGTCCATGCATTCATGCAAGTGCTTGTAGAGTGCTTCTGTGTAGGCTACAGCAGATTCAACCAAGTTGTCATTCTGCATTGGAGTAACAAAGTTTGCCACCTCTGTCTTAAGTAGCATAAAGTTTGCTTTGGAGAAGTTTTTCACTGTGGTTCCCTTGGGGGGGGTGAAGGTGGTATGTGGATATCGAGGGTGATGAGTTTATGGTCTGATCTAACCAACGAGGAATTTACTTCAAGTATGGAGCACTTATCTCCCATGTTGGTGATGACCAGGTCCAGTATATTGTTGCTCCTTGTGGGGGTGTTAATAAGATGGTCCAGGGCATTTGAGTTAATATATTCCAGGAAGCATTTGGCAAAGGTATTTGTGCTTGAGTAGTTTTCCCAGTTGATGTTTGGGTAATTTAAGTCACCCAGTATTAGGGTGTTTGGTTGGACTCTCATGTTTTCCAGTACCTCGAGGAACAGGGAGTGGGGTCTTGGGGCAGGGAAGGTGGTCTGTAGCAAGCTACAATCTGGATTGGAGTTTTGTCCATTGTCAGTTGCACTTGGATGATCTCTGAGGCATCATACTTTGCAACAAGTCTGGAGGTGTGGTTATCCTTGATGAATATGGATACGCCACCTCCCTTAGTGTTTTGGTCCAGGTTTTGTGGACGAAATGTATGGTATGAGTTGTAGCCTGGAATCGCTGGGGTGCTCTCTTGAGCCTTGAACCAGGTCTCAGTTATTGCACAAATATCGATGTTCTCCATTTTGAGAAGAGCCTCGAGTGAGTGCATTTTGAGGTTTAAACTCCTGGCATTGAGCAGCATTACCCTTAGTTTTTTGTCACTGGTACTTATTATGGTGGTGGTTTTGTCTTTTGAGCCTTGCCTAAAAAAGGCGCTATGGCGGTGGCAAGAGCCTTGGCCAGTATCCTGAATCCCAGGGGTGACAGGTGCAAGCCATCTCTGGTGAAGCATCGTGGCTTGTTGAGCATATCATCCCGGGCAGACAGATACTGGATCCCCTTTGAATGACATCAGAAGCTTAGCCAAATGTTAAAATTTATCATTTTTTTCTTGTACTGAGGTATCATTCTTGGTGACGATAAGATGCTACTCAGGGCTAGGGTCATACCTGCCTTGGTTACATGATCACAGAGCTCTTCCATGTCTCTTTTCATGTAGTCCAGGGAGATACGTCTCAGGTCATTCACACCAACATGGACTATGACAGAGTCATAGTTGTACTTGTTATGGAGTGACCTGAGTGCCTGCATGATGTGGCAGATTCTGGCGCCCAACAGGCAGCTGAAAGTAATCTTCTCTTTGTTCAGTCTGGTGAGTGGGACATCAGTGTGCCTGACTATGGAGTCCTCTATTACAAGTGTGTTAGGTATGATGTTATGCCTTATGGGCTGTGGTTGTGTGGCACACTGGTTTTGGAGGTTATGTGTCGGTTGCGGTGTGTTTGTGAGTGGAGGTTGCTTGCATGTCTGCTTTGGAGGTCTCTGTTGTTTCCGCAGATTTTTATTTAGAGCCTCCGAGTATGTCTTTGTGTATCTATGTGTGGGATTTGCAGTTGCAGGTGTCATCAGTCTATGTGTACTATTGCAGGTTGTTACTTTCTCCTCTTGACTGTCTATTCCAGTCGTGGGTGGGGAGAGCTTTGCCTCAAGTTTGGCTGTGTAAGTGCATCTCTCGCAGATTGTGGTAGGAGGAGAGGGTTGTCTGTGTACATGAGGCAGTTGTGACACTGCCTCAGGATGCCCAGATTCATCAGGTGGACAGGAGAATACACTGGGAATTGACCTTTGGACATGCCTGAATGGGTTAAGGAACTTTTTCTAGTTTGTCTGAATGGTTGAGGAACATTTTCTTGTTAAGCTGGCGGGAGAGAGTAGTTTGACTGTTCCCTACAACAAATGTGGGAGATCAATTACTGTAGTTTATTAGTGCTTCTGTCACTATTTGAGCAAGTGCTGGTCTGAAAGCACTGATTTGAGTACTAACACTGAAAGAACTGGCTAGTACTAAGGGAAAAACTGAAGAGTAGACTCTGTGGAGCTGGGGATAGTTTAACCCTAGCTAACAACCGCTGCTCTATGCGCAAAACCGCGCAAATGCGTTTTTTATATCAGAAAGATAAAAGAGATAGAAATTAGCCCAAAATGGCTAATAAAACTAAAATTTCTGGGCTGAAACCACTCCTCCAAGGACGGGTAGGTTGCTCAAAGCTCCCCACTCTCACTGGTGAACAGAGTAACTTCCTTCTATCCAAGTAAGGTATGGGCAACACAGAAGCTTAAACACAGTCCAAGTACCAGCAAATATCTGAAAACCGGACTTTCCTAGCTTAGAAAGGTGGGAAATAGGAAGATTTATTTGATTTATTTATTTTTTTGAAAGGATTACAGATACAACAGAACAAAACACTTTTAAAGTATAGAAACGGCTATCTCACTTGAGTGTGAAGCCAAATACAATTAAATAATGCAATATAAGACAAAAATTACTTAGAAATACAAATGCAGTTGAAAACGAGCTTCTAGAGTATCAGTAAATGCCTGAACCCAAGCGTTTAGGCGAATTAACAATAAACAGCAAGAAAAACAAGAAAAAAGGTAGTTAAGCACTCCAAAGTCTCTCTATTCTCTCTCTGGTGCTGTAGGACTCTACAGGACACCTGGGCAGGATCTTGCTGAGCTGATACAAGCGCAAAAACTGCAGAAATGCATTTTTTATATCAGAAAGATAAAAGAGAGAAATTAGCCCAAAATGGCCAATAAAAAGTACAGTTTTGTACCTACCATAAATGTAGATGTCCGATAGATATGCAACTGCAGTCATAACATATGGGTTGTCCTGCCTCAGGCAGCCCTCGGTCGGCCGGATTCCAAAGTCTGGGTCCGACGTCAGATGATGTCGCATTTCTCTCCGACGTCAGAGCAGCTGGAGTATATAAGCATCAGCCGACGCCATTTTCTTCAGTGTTTCTTGCCCCAGATGCCAGGTGCCCTCCAAGGAAGGCTGTAATGAAATTGGAAGACAAAAAACAGGATTCCAGACAAATAAGTATGCAATAAACAGATACACCATAACAGATATCCCCAGCTAAGAGGAACAGGGATAGGAGTGGACCCAAGGCATAGAGGGGTATGGAGGGAGGGAAAATCCGACTGCAGTTGCATATCTATCGGACATCTACATTTATGGTAGGTACAAAACTGTACTATGTCCTTCAAGAATGCAACTGCAGTCATAACATATGGGTTGAATACCATAGCTTAGCTGTGGGAGGAGGAATGCTCTAGGAAAGAGATGGTGTGGCAATCAAACCCTGCAGGACTGCCGAAGCAAAGCCTGCTCTGGATCTGGAGTATAAAGGGAGATTGTAGTGTTTGGAGAATGTATGCATGGAGCTCCATGTAGCAGCTTCTAGAATGTCTTTTGTAGGCACCCCTCTTAAGAATGCTGTAGAGGTGGCTGTAGCTCTGATGGAGTGTGGTCTGACATTGGCTGGAACATTCTTCTCATGGAAGGAATAACAAAATCTGATGCAATGTCCTATCCATTTTGAAATAGTCTGTTTGGAAATTGCTTTTCCTTGTACTCCAGGGGCGTAAGCTACAAAAAGCTGATCAGACTTCCTACTGGTCTTGGTTCTGTCCAGGTAGTAGCGAAGTTGTCTGTGAATGTCCAAGGTATGCAACAGTCTTTCCCCTTTGCTCTCAGGATTAGGGAAGAAAGTAGGCAGGTGTATAGCTTGATTTAAAGAAACCCTAGATACCACCTTTGGCATAAAAGTAGGGTTGGTTCTTAAGGAGACCCTGTCTCTGTGAAAGATTATGAACGGTGGTATTGCCATTAGGGCCTGTAGTTCCGAAACCCTTCTTGCTGAGGTAATTGCCAACAGGAAAGCTGTCTTCCATGAGAGAAATTGTAAGTCCACTGAAGCTGCTGGCTCAAAGGGAGGTAGAGTCAGTTTTTCTAAGACAAAGTTGAGGTCCCAAGCTGGCACTGGAGCCTTTCTTGGTGGCTTAATGTTCTTGATTCCCCTGAGGAATTGCCTTAACAAAGGATGTGAAAACACAGGCAGATCAGTGTTATATCTAGCTGAAATAGCTGAAGCATGTATCTTTATAGAAGAATATGAGAGTCCATTCTGTAGCATATCTGCCAAATATTCCAGGATGAGTGGGATGTTCAATGATGATGCATCATGTCCCTTGCTGGTATTCCAAATGCTGAATCTCTTCCATTTTGCTAAGTAAACCTTTCTGGTAGATGGTCTTCGAGCTTCTGTTAATATCCGCTGAACTTCCTTGGAGAGAGATAGATTGAGGTTATTCATGGGATCTCCCAGGCTGTTAGCTGCAGTGTCTGAAGGTTGGGATGCACTGTTTTGAAGTTGTGTTGAGTCAATAGTAGGGGCCATTGGGGAAGGGCCCACTTTTTGTTGTGACATATGCTCCGTAGTAGTGGATACCAGTGTTGTCTTGGCCAGTCTGGAGCTATTAGGATCCCCTTGGGCCTCTCTGCTTTGATTTTTAGTAATACTGTGGTCATCAGTGGCAGAGGGGGGAATGCATAGATTTTTAGGAAGTTCTAGTTGAATGAAAGAGCATCTATTTTCCAAGCTTGTGGATGATATGTCCTTGAACAGAATTTTTGTAGATGATGGTTGAGGTGGGAGGCAAATAGGTCTACTTCTGGCCTGCCCCATGTCGAGGTGAGTTGTGTGAAGATTTTCGGATGCAACCTCCACTCGTGTGGATCTATGAAATTCCTGCTTAGGCTGTCTGCCAGCACATTGTCTTTGCCTGGAACAAACTGGGATTGCAACTGTATGTTTAGGCTCAGTGATTTTTCCCAAAGATTCATTGTCAGTCTGCAAAGGGGGTAAGAATGGGTGCCCCCTTGCTTATGTACCACATCACAGTGGTGTTGTCTGTCTGTATCAGTAGATGGCCTTGCTGAAGTTGTTGTTGAAAGGCCTCGATGGCATGCATTACTGCCAGCATTTCCTTTTGATTTATATGCAGATGTGTTTCCTTTGGAGACCATTGTCCTTGTATACATCTGCCCTCCATGTGCACCCCCCATCCAAGGTCTGAGGCGTCTGTGGTCATGGTCTGTGTTATCTGAGGTTTTTTGAATGACATACCTGTGTTTGCCTGGCTTACCGAGGCCCACCATAGGAATTCCTTTTGTAGGCATGGAATGAGCGGTATGGTTGTCTCTAGGTTGTTGCTGTGCTGAGACCATAGGCTTTTTAGGTACCATTGAAGCTTTCTCATGTGTAGTCTTGCTAATGGAACCAGGAGAATGCAGGATGCCATGTAACCCAGGGCCTGTAGGAATCCCCTTGCAGTCATCTGGGTGAGTTTTGCCAAACCTTTGAAATAATGAGTTAACTTCTCTTGTTTGTCTTCTGTCAGGTAAGCCATTTGAGAGGCTGTGTCTAGATTGGCTCCTAAGAAGGTTATTTGCTGGGATGGTTAAAGTCTTGACTTTTGGAAGTTGACTGTGTATCCCAGAGCCTGTAGCAATTGTATGACATAGTTCAAGTTTTTTGTCAAAATCAATTTGTCGTCCGCTTGTATGAGGCAGTCGTCCAGGTATGGGTAAATTTGGATCCCCTGGAGCCAGCAATGAGCAATTACTGAAGCCAGGCATTTTGTGAATACTCTGGGTGCAGTAGATAAGCCAAATGGCAATGCTGAGAATTGATAATGCTCTGGCCCTGCAAGAAATCTGAGGTATCTTCTGCAGCTGTGTCTGATAGGGACATGCAGGTATGCCTCCTTGAGGTCTAGAGTAATCAGCCAAGACCCCTTGCCCAGCATGGGAAGGAGTTGCTGTAGAGTCAGCATTTTGAACTTTGGTACTATGAGAAAAGTGTTTAATGCGGACAAATCCAGTATTGGTCTCCATTGAGTTTCTTTTCTTGGAACAAGGAACAGTCTTGAGTAAAACCCCTGGCCTTGTTCTTGTTGTGGAACTCTTTCTATTGCTTTGATCTGAGCAAGCAGAGAAATTTGCTTGATAGCCTCTGCCCTCTGGTTTTGTGGTAGGTTTGGCATGCCTTGTTTTCTTGGTAAGGTATGAAAGTGGAACCTGTAACCTTGGTCTACAATGTCCAAAATCCATTTGTCCTTTGTCAATCTGTGCCAATTGTCTGAAAACAGAGATAATTTTCCACCCAAGGGAGCTTCTATTTGCTCCTTAGTGAGCGGAAGTAGAGGAAAGTCATTGAGATTGTCCCTGTGGGGCAGGGGAGACCCCTGTGTCACTTCTTTGGTTTGTTGGTTGCCATTGTCGTCCCCTGTAAGAACCTCTGTATTGTCCTCTTCCTCGGCCACGCCTGTTTTTACCCCTTTGAAATCTTTCTGGGTTAGGAAAGGACCAGTTTTTAGAAGGCCAATTCCTGCTGAATCTGGGTGGCTGAACCTGGAGGAAATCTTTGACCATCTGAACTGATTTTGCTTTTTCCTCGATGGACTTTAACACATCTTTAGCATTAGCACCAAAAAGCTTGTTCTTCTCCAAGGGTGCATCAAGAAGTTTTGCCTTAACATGATCTGGTAGAGGTTGTTCTTTTAACCATGCATGTCTACGAATGACCGCCCCTGTCATAGCTGCCCTACATGAAGCTTCCAATGCATCATATCCACACTGCAGAAAGTGATTGCTGACTTGCTGAGAATTATGTACAGCTTCCTGCAAAGACTTCCTGTCTAAAGGTTCAGGAGAGGCCAATGTTTTCTGTAAATCATCTAACAGGTAATCCTGATATTGAAACATATGAAAGAGGCAATTCAGAGCTCTCATAGATAAAGTAGTGGAGGTGTAGACCTTTTTTCCCCATCTCTCTAATGACCTAGCTTCCCTGTTGGAAGGCAAAGGATTTTTGGAGGTGGATGCTGAAACCCCTTTAGGTCCCTGAGAAATAGTTTCTAAATCAACAGCATGGGCCCTGAAGAAATGAGAATGTGTTTCTGGGACCCTATAATATCTGTCTGGCTTGGCTGGAGCAGGAGGAAGAGTATCCGGGGTAACACTGGAGTCAGAGTATAGATCATCCAAAACATCAAGCACAGGAGGTATAGCTAGGGGTGTGTGCTGGGGCTTTTTAAGGAAGGTTCGAAGGCGCTTCCTGGAATCAGAATATTCCTGGCCTTGCCACTTAAAATGTTCCCTCATGGTATGCAGAACTTCCCCAAAAGAAATATCCTCAGGAGGGGAGGCCGAGGGGATGGAATCCTCTGCATCCGAGTCCTCATAGGTCTGGAAGAGCTCTTCCTGGCCATCGGAGTGAACAGAGTCCTCAGAATCTTCATCTGAAGGGATAAGGTCAGAGGGTTCAACCCGGGGCCTCTTATCAGAAGGAGGCTGGGATCCTCTCTCAGGATGGGCCTGTGAACCTCTAATCATGGAAATTAAGTCTGCGGCCATAGACATGATTTGTGTTTCAGGAGTAGGCTGAGGTAAGGCTTTAGCAGTAAGGTGCTTGGTCTTGCTGGCTGCCTTAGCACGTGTGTAGGCCTTAATAGACATGGCCATAGGAGGCCTAGCAGCTCCACGTGCAGGAGTGACCTTATCTACAGCAATGATCTCTGGCATTTCCTCGGTTTCAGTATCCGGAGGAAAATCTATAACTGGCGTCGGTGTGGCCTCTGGTGTCAGAGGTATCGGTAATGCGGTGTCTTCGGTTCGGAGCGGTGAAATAACCATCTCAGGGGGAACCGGAGCACTCACGGTAGGTTTTGGCGTGCAGTCGGTGGAAGACGCGGGCCGAGGATGTCAGTCCCGGTCTTTTCGTTTCTCAGGAGTCTGCGATGTCGGAAGTTCCGACGGCATTGTATAAGTAAATTTATCGCCGAAAAAGTCTTCAGCGAACTCCGCCCGGTGCCTGAGAGTGTGCTTATTGAAGTGAGCACAGGCGACACAGGCCCCGACGTCGTGGTCTGGGCCAAGGCAAGGAAGACAGTAAGAGTGGAAATCCTTATGAGGTATTTGTTTACCACAAGACAGACAATTGTTAACTTTTTCAGTAATTTCTGACATCGGCTGAGGCAAGAAAAGGTCCCCAACGGGGTACTTAGCTTTTTTGATGACTTCGGATTCGAAGAATACAGGAGCTGACCGACCGGCACCTGCGAACTGCTTCTGCTTCGGGCACCGCGCGGCAAGAAAGACTGAAGAAAATGGCGTTGGCTGATGCTTATATACTCCAGCCGCTCTGACGTCGGAGAGAAATGCGACATCAGCCGACGTCGGACCCAAACTTTGGAATCCGGCCGACCGAGGGCTGCCTGAGGCAGGACAACCCATATGTTATGACTGCAGTTGCATTCTTGAAGGACATCTACAATTTCCTGGGCTGAAACCACTCCTCCAAGGACAGGTAGGCTGTTCAAAGCTCCCCACTCTCACTGGTGAACAGAGTAACTTCCTTCTATCCAAGTAAGGTATGGGCAACACAGAAGCTTAATCACAGTCCAGGTACTAGCAAATATCTGAAAACTGGACTTTTCTAGCTTAGAAAGGCAGGAAATAGGAAGATTTTTTTTATTTTTCTTTTCAAAAGTATTACAGATACAACGGAAAAAAACACTTTTAAAGTATAGAAACGGCTATCGCACTTGAGTGTGAAGCCAAATACAATTAAATAATGCAACATAAGACAAAAACGACTTTTTTAAGTGCAGGTAGTAAATAAGTACAAATGCAGTTGAAAATGAGCTTCTAGAGTATCAGCAAACACCAGAAACTGAGCGTGTAGACGGAATTAACAATAAACAGCAAGAAAAAACAGAAAAAAGGTACTTAAACACTCCAAAATCTTTCTATTCCCTCTCTGGTGCTGTAGGACTCTGCAGGACACCTGGGCAGGATCTTGCTGAGCTGATACGTGCAGAATAATGTTCAGAAGGAAGAATGCGGTTTAAAGAAAGGCAGGAAATGAGCAATTTATGTAATGTTGGATTGAATGATAGTTTTTATGAAGATAGAAAATTATGTGTATTGGATAATGTAAGTGAATGAAAAAGCATTAATATGGTTTGTTTTCTTTTCTGTTAATGTTTTTGTACCAAAGTCTTAAGTGTCTAAAAAAAGAGTAAACCTAACCCAAAGAAATAAGGAAGAGTGGGATTTTGGATGTAGGTCCTTAAGAGGAATAATAACAACCATAAAGGATATTATATTCATGAAGTTGCATAAAGTATTTCAAGAACAATGGAGTTAGGAGAGTTTGGTTACAGGGATGACTGCAATTATGGGTACAGAAAATATGCAAAAGGTAGATGTGATTTAGCGGAGAAAACCAGCAGAAGTACCAAGATAGAGCAAATAACCTGAGAGGGAAAGGTAATAGAGTGGTATGAGGCCAATGACAAGTTTGGACTGCGAGTTAGAGACTATCTTCCCTACCAGAGGTTGGTATCAGAGTATAGGCAAAGAGAAAGAGATAGGGAGTCCTAAGTGAAAGACTTGCTCTGGTAGACTTTTTAGTCAAATCTAGAACAAAAGCTTCAGTTAGAAAATGGAAAATTAGTAGGGTATATTACATTTTGCATGATAACTATAAAAATCAATCACAGGAGGTTAGAAAAATAGTAATAGAGAGAATGGAAAAACAATTTACAAGGCAACAATGGGAAGACTGATGTATGGCTCCCAAGTATCAATTAAGTCCAGAGGGCTTAGGAATTTTGCTTGCAAATGTTTGCTCCAGCAAACTTCAAAGATTTTTTTTTCTCATGTCAACAGCAAATGTTGGAAGTGTGTTGGAGAAGAAAGAGGTAAGTGGAAACATGTTTTATGGGACTGTAATGAGTTTGAAGACTTTAAAACTTCCATAAAGAGTACTCTGTTAGAAATACTGGAAGAACAAATAGTTGTAACTAATGAAATTATGCTTTTGAGCTGTGACACAGTATCTGACTTGCTTTGAAATAGTAAGACCGCATTACGTTTAATTATACTGAGTACCAAAAAGCGATTACTAGAAAATGGAAATCAAAATCTAAACCAAATGTATTTTAACTGATTATTGTAAAAGAGATAAACTGGAAGTGGGGTCTTTAGAAAAGGGAAGGAGCAAATTACATAGGAATAAATGGAATTTTGGGGACAATACATGCAGAATAATGGTCAGTATGATGAGTGAGGTTTATGGGAAGGCATGAATTGATCAATTTATGTAGCATTGGACTGAATGAAAGTTGTTATAAAGAATGAAAACAGATATTTAAGTGGAATGTTCCATTAATGTATGTGTGCCGGCATCTTAAGTGATAATTTAATAAAGGTGTTTAAAAAAACTAAGATGATGATGTTACTGAAAATAATCAAAATCTAAACTTGCAGATAAAATTAATTTAGCCATTCTAAGTTCAAAGACTAATTAGTTCCTGTATCCCTAACTTCCACCTTCCATCTCACCTCAACTCTTAGCAGAGATACATTAGACCCTTTAACTCACTAACACCCACTGCCAGCTCCTTCTTCAATAATACTGACAATTCAGCTCTTCGATCACTCTTTCACTAACTTTTGCTGCTTCATTTTACTTCAGGGAAATCTCAGCTAAAGGTGTACAAAACATCCTAGAAAAACTGGAAAACAAATGTGACCCAAACCCCTCAGATTTCCTTCTGCCTATCTAAAAATGGCAGTTAAGCCACTTTCGATACATTTTGCATAAATCTTTAACCTGTTTCCCTGAGGATAATTCATCTTGCATGAACCACTCCCTTAAAATACAAATCAGTATCCAAAAATATTTTGGACCGGTTTCAGTTAAATGCCTAGTAAACCATGACATTTGAAAAATTAATCTACAATCAAGTGTGTAGTCAGTTAAATATGATCTACTAATTGTCCTACATCATGGCTTCAAAAATGGCAAGAACACCCTGTCTGCCATATGCTCAAATATAAAATATATACAGTTATGGAAAAGGTCATTTTACAGGAGCATTATTTATACTTACTCAGAACCTTCAAGAGTGTAAATCATGCCGTTTATAATTTTATTAAATAATCTCAACTCTCTCAGTTTTAGTATTACCACAGTACACTAGTACATCAGTTATTTTGCAAATAGAACCTTCAAAGTACAAAAAGGCAACTTCTCCACAGATATCAGTACCCTTTCCTCCAGTGTCCACCAGGGCTTAGTACTGGTCCCATTATAATTCTCACTCTTGATCAATGACATTGACACCTTAATCCCTGCCTGTAACATCACTGTCAATACTAATTACATAATACAGCTCAGAAGTGGCTCTTTCTCCAGTAAAAAAGGCCATCAGAGAGACATCAATAGTCTCTGTAAATTGATGTCAAGAAATCAGCTCCCACCTAATTTCTCCAAAATTGCAGATATGGTCATTAATTTGCATTAAAGTTTACCCATTACAAACCCTCTACAAATAAGAATATAAGCACTGTGAACGTATTGAGCCAGTAGAAGAATACATGTACCTTGACCTAATGTTTGATCGCACACTATCTTTCAAAAGTCATACAATCTGCATAGCTAAAGTCTCTGCTCAGTCAGTTAAAAGCTTGTTACTCCAACACCAATCATCTTACCTCAAAAGTCAGAAGAGCCGTAACTATAGACATTACTCTGTTTTAAATGTAAAAATGAGTCATATAGCTATATTTTGTATTAGTAATGGTAACATTCTTATACGTATGTAAACTATAAACAATAAAAACATGCTACTAATGGTTGATAAACTATCTGCAGGATAGCTGAATCATCATTTTGCTATTATGCATCTGTAAAGTTAGTTAAATGCAATGTCTTAATTGCTGGCAGGGAGTGGCAAGGACTACTAGATTCAGTTAAGATGGTCACAGTTATGAAGTCACAGTATGCATGTATGCAAAAATAAGACATTTACTAAAGAAAAGTTGAAGCAGTCTGTGTTCAAGGAAACAACAACAGTATCCCATTACTCAAGTTAATTTTCAAACTCATTTTGGAAAGGTAGTTTGTCTCGTTGCTGTACTTTTCAGTTTAACACATGATATGGTAACAGGGAAATATATATTTTTCACATTAAAGATTTCTAGAGGCAATGATCCTTTTGATAGACTTCTTTATCAGAGTGAGGAGAGAAGTGCAGAGACTGTGGGTAGCTAAATGGCAGTAACTGATAATTCTGATAGTTGCAGAAAAAGGAAATTAACCTCCAAGCCTGCAATGCAGTCTGGTGATAACCCATTTAAGGGTGTATCAACTTTCTGAAACCATGGAAAGAGGTACAGAGATCTGTGATTAGCTTAATGGCAGAAACTGACAGTTCTTATAGTTTTGAAAAAAGGAAACTCAATTCCAGGCCTACAGTGCAGTCAAATTATACATTATGTAAGCCAAGGAAACAAGAGATAAGGGAGTTTCTTTTAGGATATAAGGAAGTGCTGGGAGAACTACCGGGCAGAACAAGCCTCATTCATCATCATATCGAAACAGTACAAGGGGAAAAGGTTAATGCAAAACCTTATAGAATACCAACGTCACAAAGAAAGGCTGTGCAAAAGAAACTACAAAACTGCTTAAAATTGGATGATAGAGGAATAAACAAGCAAATGGAACAACCCTATAGCGTTGGTCCCAAAACCTGATTAGAACAATCAGATTTTATCAAATTTAGTAATGAATTTAGGAACCTGAAGAACATTTTGAAATTTGACAACTGTTTAATGACTGGCATGGATGAAGCAATAGAAATGTTGGAGATGACAAGATTTCTGACCAGATTAGATATAACAAAGAGATACAGGCAAGTCCTACTAATGGCTGAAGCCAGTGGGGGGGACGGGGACAGGACGGGACAGCTTTTTCAAAATTAGAGGACCTATTCCACTATAATGACAAGTATGGCCATGGTGGTGCAGCGGCTAGCATTGTCACCTCACAGCAAGAGGTTCTCCGGTTCAATTCTTGGTTGGAGCACCTTCTGTGCGGAGTCTGCATGTCCTCTCCACGGTAGAGTAAATTTAAAGACATGCAGGTAAGTGTGTGCATGTGTGGGTGTACCTTCTTTGAAGGTTGGGTGCCGGGCTGGCAACTCGACACCGTAAAAATTCACTGCCAATCATTAGTCGACCGGAGTTCCGCTGTGACGACCCCTAACCGGAAAAAGTTGAAAGACAGTTTATTCCACTATAATGGCAAATCTCTCTAACAGGCAAAGTCAGAGGAGAAAAACATCTTTTTCAACATCAGAGGAATTATTTCAGTTTACTGCCCTTCCTTTTGGGTTACATGGTACCCCTGGAATCTTTCAGAGGTAAATGAACTAAGTCCAAAGGTCCCATCTCAAATATGCTGGCCCTAACCCTTACATGTGAAATATACTGAAGATTAAGACTCCCTTATAGCTAAGGTATATGCTGTACTGGACTCCTTGTGACAAGCCAGGTTAACTGCTAATGCCCCAAGGGTAAGTTTGGTTTAACGGAGGTAGAATATTTAGGATATGTAATAGGAAGAGGAATTGTTAGGCCATAGAAAAATTAGATGCATTGAGAAACTAGCTTACCAGGAACTAAGAAGCAAGTGAGGGTATTCTTGGAGTTAGCTGGATACTATCAAAAGTCTGTACCCTGTTTTTCATCAATAGCATGCCCTCTTACAGATCTGAAAAAAGGGAAGATACAAAAAAGCAGCACACAACATCACAAGCAACTGATAAACAAGAAAAAAATGTAGCACAGGCAGTCTTCACCAAGAAAAATAATTTATTGAAAAAGTTTAGTACTTTCATTACCACTTCTAAATTAACTTCTTCAGAACTACTAAAACCATAAACTGGAAGTATTTTTAAATATTAAAATAAGTCATGTGACTCATTCTAAAAATCCCACAATTTTTGTTACAGAGAACATCAAATAACTTTGCATATACTGAACCAGTTTGCAACAGGGTGTGACAAGTAGTGTAAAATGTTCAAAGAAAGGAGTTATCCTAATTCATTAATCAATGAGGTGTTTCAACAAGTTGTTTCAAGAAGGGATAACGATTTTCTTCCAGTTTTGAGAGACCCAGGTTAGGTGAATACTTTGAGTAACAGAAGATCACCTCAACAAGATTTTGTTAAAGCTATGGTTGTATGCTTTGAACAAGTGTTTAATTAGATCAAGAAGGTTGTTGTTGTCTTTCGGCTTTTCCCGGTTAGGGGTCGCACAGCGGAACTCCGGTCCGCTAATGATTGGCAGTAGATTTTCACAAACGCCGAGGTGCCAGCTCGACGTTCAACCTTCAACAAAGGCACGCACATTTACACATGTCTTTCAAACGCCCACCCAACCGTGGGGAGGACATGCAGACTCCACACAGAAGGCACTCCCCACACTCCAGCCAAGAATCGAACGGGAGAACCTCTTGCTGTGAGGCAAAATGCTACCACTGCACCACCGCGGAAGTAATTAGAATAAGAAGGTAATGGCCAAAAATTGGAAATCTGTTTTAGGACCTGCCACATTGACCAATAGATTAAGAAATGAACCTAAATTTGTTTACAAATGCAATAAGAACATAAAGGGATTCCTGGAAAGTTCTTTCAATCATAATATTACAGCCAAAACCAACATTATTAAAGGCATGTTTAAGTGTGGGAT
This sequence comes from Protopterus annectens, assembly GCF_019279795.1. Taxonomy (NCBI): domain Eukaryota; kingdom Metazoa; phylum Chordata; order Ceratodontiformes; family Protopteridae; genus Protopterus; species Protopterus annectens. Next base: position 699,199,944 of record NC_056733.1, read on the forward strand.
ATGTTCACAATGTAGATTCACTCTGGATGGTGTCATTGTGGTTATTACATTTTACCATAAGGTTTCAGCTTGTAGGGGTATAATTATGGGACTAAGTAATATATTTACCAACATGTCTTACTTGACCAAATTTTTATGTAGAGGAAACCAAAACTCCCTGAGGGAGTGTATTTATGAGCACACTTATGTCATTAAGAAAAATGAGACATCTAATGCTTTGAGTAAATATTCAAAAAAAGTGTTGGCTTTAAAAAGTTTTTATTTTTTATTTCGGAAGATACCCAGACCACTGAAAGAGGGGAGTTACTGGAATACTTGGTTAGAGTATATGGAATTAGAAGGGCAGTTGTTATTGAATACCAAAAAAACAAGTCTCAACAGTAACCAAGAAAAAACGGCAGTTTTCTATAGAATGTCACCAAGCACAATAGATTCCACCACAGTTAAAAACGAAGTATAGAACACAGTTTATTAACGCAATTCCAAAATCAAGGCGTTTTCGTTCTATAACTGGACTTCATCAGATAATCTCTTACATCATAAATTAACATCCATTATATACTTCCTTCATTTCCATTTTCCAATCAAATACCATCAATTAATTCAAATAAACAAATCAGCTTACTTCTAAAAGCTCATGAATATTAAAATACAATTCATTTAATCACATAAATACATCCAATTTCTCTAAAAAAACTTTAATTTATATCTATTCATCACTTTAAAATCAATTCCATTCATATTGCAGAGGCTAAAATATATATTTTTATATACATATTTAAATAAATAAACACATTTATAAAATTCACATTCAAATACCAAAAATTAATCCAACAGCACCATCTATTGACCATACAATTTATTGCACTTAAGATTATATTTTAGCTGCTTTTAGTTTCAGCAGAGGTAAAATTGAGATATATTCATTTAAACCTGGGGATTTGTTTGCTTCCAACGTGATCTGCCACCATAATTCTCTATATCCTATGGTGTCCTCCCATGGCCCCCCTCTGATGTTATTCTTTATATGTTCAATTACAAAAAAATGGAATATACTATCTTCACATACCTTCCTGTGTCTATACAATGCATTAGTCTCTTTCATTTTTATAATATAGGTATGCTCATAAATTCTTCTTTTTAAAGTTCTCTCTGTTTTACCTATGTAAAAGGACCCACATTTGACACAGGTGGCCAGATACACTAATCCTTTAGTATCACAGTTGTATAATCCATTACTCCTAATCAATTTACCTCTACTCTCAACATATATATTCTCCTTATTAGTTATATATTTACATTGACCACATTTCCCACATTTAAATGTACCCTTTTTGTTATTCAAGCTGGTTCTTATATTTTCATTTTCCTTTTTCTTTTGTTTCAAATATTCCTTTATACTATTAGCATTTTTATATACTACCCTAGGAGTATCTCTAGGTAAGTCTTCCAAATCACTAAGAGCTATAAATCTTTCCCATTCTCTATGAAAGACTGATTTAATGCTCTGATTCAAACCATTATACTCTAATACAAAGGAAAATTTATATTCTTCTTGTAAACTAGCATAACTATTTTTTACCACACAATTGCCCTTAGTCTCCTTAATACCTAAAATGGGCTCAAATTTTCCCGTTCTTCCTTTTTCTATTTCCAACCTAATACTATTTACCAAGCTTCTATCATATCCTCTCTCTAGGAACATACCTTCTAATAAGTCACATTCTACCTTAAAATCTTCCAATTTACTTGTCATTCATGACCCCCTCACAAATTGGCCTTTTATTATATTTCATTTACTATGTTCTGGGTGTGCGCTGTTGTAATGCAGATAAGAATTACAATAAGTTACTTTTCTATATACTTTAGATGCAAAAATACCTTCACTTTTAAATATTTATATGTCTAAATATTGTAAAACCTTCTCAGAAACATGATAGGTGAATTTAAGAAAATCAGTAGTTTGGTTGATATATTTTATAAATTCTTCCAATTTTTCTTTTCCTCCTACCCAGAATATAACTATATCATCTAGGAACCTCTTATATAGGTTCCAATAACTATGGAACTCTGATTTAAGTACATATTTTTCTTCCCAGTTAGCCAGTACAATGTTTGCATATGTAGGTGCACAGGCTGCTCCCATGGCTACACCATGCGTTTGTTGGAAAAATTCCCCATTAAATAATAGGAAATTATTTTTAAGTACCATGCCATCAAGCCTGTGCAAATTATTTTATCATTATGTGCCAATATATTATCCATAAATATTTCTTCCTCAAACATATTCATACCTTCTAAACAAGGAATAGATGAAAATAAATCTATTATGTCAATTGTTACAAATAATAGGTTTTCAGTATACATACTATTGTCTATCATCCTTAATAAATCCCACAAATCTTTTAATATAGCAAACTTGTTTACCCATATATGTTTTGTATAGATTAAGAAATGAACCTAATTTTGTTTACAAATGCAATAAGAACATAAAGGGATTCCTGGAAAGTTCTTTCAATCATAATATTACAGCCAAAACCAACATTATAAAAGGCATGTTTAAGTGTGGGATATGTTCACAATGTAGATTCACTCTGGATGGTGTCATTGTGGTTATTACATGTTACCATAAGGTTTCAGCTTGTAGGGGTATAATTATGGGACTAAGGAAGTAATATATTTACCAACATGTCTCACTTGCCCAAATTTTTATGTAGAGGAAACCAAAACTCCCTGAGGGAGTGTATTTATGAGCACACTTATGTCATTAAGAAAAATGAGACATCTAATGCTTTGAGTAAATATTCAAAAAAAGTGTTGGCTTTAAAAAGTTTTTATTTTTTATTTCGGAAGATACCCAGACCACTGAAAGAGGGGAGTTACTGGAATACTTGGTTAGAGTATATGGAATTAGAAGGGCAATTGTTATTGAATGCTTCACAAGAGCCAGGTCTCAGTGATTATATTTCTATATCAACAGTGTTTTAAAGATGAAGTCTGCTAAAATTTAACAAATCGATTTTAGAATTTGGTATGTTTTTTACACGTGCTTTTAATATATGAAAGTTATTTGATGTTTTCTGCATTTTTATGGGATTTTTTTAGACTGATTCACATGACTTGTTTTAGCATTTAAAAATACTTCTGAATTATGGTTATAGTAGTTCTGAAGAAGTTCCATTACAAAAGGGAAGATGCCTCTTAAAGTAAATTGGACATTAAAGACAGATAATGCTGTTTAAATAGTTAAAGGAAATTCTGTGCTCAGTGCATGCCTTAGCATCTCTCATTTAGAAGGCCTTTTATAGGCTATACTGGTGCAACTGAGAGAGGCCTAGAAGTAGTTCTATAGCTGGGCTATGATAGGGAATTACACCATCTATTTTGCCTGAGCTGTGAATAAAGTACGACAGAAAACAGATATTCTATTTTTAATAAAAATACTGCTTTATTGTAGGACAACTGGCATACAATCTCATGTACCTCATGCATGGTACATCTTCCACTGCCACAGACAAATTATCTTGTTCACTTATGAAATCAACAAGTCTCTCACAGCTTGCTACTACATTGTTACAGCTAGGCCCAGTTCAATACCTGGGATAAAATATTTCTGGTTTCAACATAACTTAGTCAATGTTCACATTACAGTTGTACCCAGTTTGGGGAAGAGAAACCTACCCCTACATCATTCATTTGGTGTTTAAAATATTTTATTTCAGTTTTGTCTGTTCCACCAGATTATACAACCCATGGCTGTGTTAGTGTCATTTTACTTTTGTATTTTAAACTTCTTTGATTTGCTCCCAAACCTTGCATTTTTAGTGAAATTTACTCCTATTGTCTTCACTTATATTACTTTCCAGTTTCCAGATATTCTCCACTATCTATAGTACTTCCTCTAATGAAGAAGACACATCTGACTTCCACTTTCTAGTTACTGCTTGTTTTAATAGTCAGCAAAAGCAAAGCTATTAATGCTTTTCTATATTTAGATCCTTGGAACTGCCTTCTGTTATTCAGTAAAAAGTCATTCCTGTTTAACTCCATTTATCGTTGATAGGTTTCTGCAAGAATATATTTAAATCTTCCCATTTATTAATATATTACACTCCCAGAAAATGTGATTCCAGTCCCCTGTCTCCTCTAAGCTACACATCCAGCATTTCATTTGTGCTTCCATGTACGTGTGCTAATTTGTTTGATATATAAAAGTATTTATGGAGACACTTCCACCCAGAACCTGAAATTTCTTTGACTTAGTTATTTGCCTTGGTATTTTGCATATTGTCTCCCAATCTTCTCTAAATTCTTTCTCATTTAGAATTGTCTCCCGATTTTTGATCCATTTCTGTTTTGTTTTTAACCCCATCACTCATAAATAGTTTATACAACCTACTGACTAATCTTTTATTGCTTACTTCACCAGTTCTTGTTTCCTTTAGTCTTTTAACTATCTCAGGTTTTCACATTTCTCTCTTTTTCTTTTGTTTCGACTTCAAATTTAGTTAATATTCTTAAAATCTCTTTGTATTTTAAGCATCCAGACTGTTTGATCCTATATCTTTCTATTATTTCCTCCCGTGTCATCAATCCCTGCCCTGATCTCAATTGGTCCCAGTACTGTATTTTCTCCTTTTTTGCCTACCATCTGACTATCATTGCATTCTTGATTGTGATATCTAAATTACTAAGGCCTATATTGATCAATTCAAAGGACAACCATTTTTTTCCTCCTTCCTTTTAAAATTCTCTCCAAGATTGATCTCACATCCCTGTTGCTGTTTCCATTTGCCTTATGTTATAAAGTTGCCACCAGATACCAGTGTCATTTCTAGGTATTCCATCTGGCAATCTCCCCATTAGAATGTTTTCCAGGTTGATATATATTCTCTGTTTGGAGTAAAAACAGTATCCTTGCCTGTGCTGCATTATAATACTCCTCCAAATTTGAGACATTTAATCCTCCCTCGTCAACTGTTTTTGTCATAATATCCCAGTCTATTCTCATGGCTTTTCCCTCCCATATGTATTTAGAAATCTCTCCTCTCAACCCCATCCATTCATTTTTTCCTGTTGCCCTAAAAATGCTTCGCCTACATATGATATCATTTGTGTTATAAATATCTTCACTGCTACAATTTTTTGGTTGAGATTTATTTTTAAGGTGTTTCACTTTCTTATCATAATAGTTATTAAGATACACATTTCAAGCCCTTCTCTCTCAATGATCTGCTAGAATTCCCAGTGATCCATATTCCTAGATACCTAATTTTATAGTGACCCAAAGACATTGAAAGTCTTGTACCAGTCTAAAATATGGTGCGTAGTTTATGTCTTGTCTTCATTTATTTTATATCCTGCTATCCCTGTGAACTCTTAGTAATGCAAACAAATGTGGCCTGTCCCTCTCCAGTTCCTTTAAAAAAAAACAATTACATCATCTGCAAATAGTGTTAATTTTTGCCCCCCCCCTTCAAACCATCCTTTTATTGCAAACTGCCTAAATCTTTGTGCTAGTGGGTCCAAGTAAATTGTGAACAGCAGTGGGTACAGAGGACAACCCTGTTTCCTTACCCTTGTTATATTTATTTATCTGACATTCTTCCATTAGTTTTAATTTTGGCTACAAAATCCTTATATATGTCTGTTATTAACTGAATCATGTCTTTGGGAAATCTCATTTTCTTCCAAGACCACCCACAAATATTTTCAGTGAACCCTATCAAACACTTTTTGCACATCTAGTACCAGCATAACTAAACTGTGTTTCTTTCAGCCTCTCTGTTTCATATCCACTAATATTATATTGTCAAACGTCTGTTGCCCCTTCACAAAGGCACATTGATCATTACTGATTAGCTGGGGGAGGACCTCCTCTATCCTGTTAGCTAAAAACTGTGCTAAGAGCTTATAATCGTGATTTAATACTACAATGGAGCTATATGAGCCCCGGTTCACAGGATCTTTTCCCTCTTTCTTTATTACTGTTATTACTGCTTTCTTCCATGATGCTGGAATCTGTTTTCTCTCAGGAGTATGTAGAATAGGTTTACAGAAAATAGTATTAATTCCTTATGGTTTAGTTTCTACATATCAGTTGGTAACCCATCACATCCTGGTGATTTACCCCCTTGAAACCTATTTAATTGGCTTAAAATCTCTTGTTCTGATATGGGTTACATCAGACTGTCCCTTTCTTCCCTCATGAGACGTCTCAAGTCTATCCCTTCTAGGTATGCTTCAGTTTTCATTTCCTCATTATTTCCTCTGCTATGCTGCTGACATAAAGTCACATAAAATGTTTGAAATACCTTATTTATGGCAGCTGGCTCATGTACAAAACTTTGATACTCGTGTCTTTTATCTTTACTGTGCTATTTGCTACCCTCTGATCTCTTAATCTCCCTGCCCGTATTTTTTGCAGTTTAGAAGTATTAGCAAAATTCTTTGTGTGTTGCTAGCTTTTTCCTCTCTATTACTTCATGCAAATGTTGGGTCCATTTTTACTGCAGCTCCTGTAAATAACTTGCCCTCCTCCTTCAGATTTCCTAATCTGTTTTGTGGATCCTTTATTTTCTCTAGATCCAGTTATTTGTGCTCCGTAACATAGGTCCACCACTTACCTTCCTCCATTGTCAAAAATAAAAAATGTTATTTTTTTAAACCATCCCGTTCAAATAATTAGTTGTTATTTTGAGTTAACTAACCTAGTTCATCCCAGGACTGTTTTAAAAACAAATTTTGTTTCTCCTCAAATTTTCACCAACTACTATCCGCCCTCTGGTGATGCACCAAACTGTACCTGGTTGGGGCCCTGACTACAACTACAATGCAATGGAACGTGATCTGATAATAATCTGGGATTTGTAAATACTCTCATGGACGTGATTTTGAGATATATATATATATATATATATATATATATATATATATACATATATATATATATATATACATATATATATATATATATATATACATACAGTGGGTAGAAAAGGCTTACACACCTATGTTAAAATGCCAGTTTTTTGTAATATAAAAAATGAGATCACAATAAATCATTTCAAAACTTTTCCCACCTTTAATGTGACCTATAACCTGTACAATTCAATTGAAAAACAAACATCTCTTAGGAGAAAAATATAAAAAATAAATAAAACATACAATAAGCTGGTTGCATGTGTGCACACCCTTAAACTAATACTTTGTTGAAGCACCTTTTACAGCATTCAGTCTTCTTGGGTACATACCTGCCATCAATTAAAGAGACTCTGATTAACCCCAAATAAAATTCAGCTGTCTTAGTAGGATTTACATAACATTTACTCAGTTGCCTGCTACAGCAAAAGCCATGGTTCAAAGAGAGCTTACAAAGCATCAAAGGGATCTCATTGTTGAAAGGTATCAGTCAGGAGAAGGGTACAAAAAACTTTCCACAGCATTGAATATACCATGGAACACAATGAAGACAGTCATCAAAAAGTGGAGAAAATATGGGACAACAGTGACTTTGCAAAGAACTGGACGTCCCTCCAAAATTGATGAAGAGACAAGACAAAAACTGGTCAGGGAGGCTGCCAAGAGACCTACAGCAACACTGAAGGAGCTGCAGGAATTTCTGGGAGGTACTGGTTGCGTACTACATGCGGCAACAATCTCCCGTATTCTCCATATGTCTGGGCTATGAGGTAGGGTTGCAAGACAGAAGCCTTTTCTTATACAGAAAAACATAAAGGCCTGGCTAAAATTTGCAAAACAATACATCAAGTCTCCCAAAAGCATGTGGGAAAATGTGTTATGGTCTGATGAGACCAAGGTTGAACTTTCTGGACACAATTCCAAAAGGTATGTTAGGTGCAAAAACAACACTTCGCATCACCAAAAGAACACCATCCCCACAGTGAAGCATGGTGGTGGCAGTATCATGCTTTGGGGTTGCTTTTCTTCAGCTAGAGCTGGGGCTTTAGTCAAAGTGTAGGGAATTATGAACAGTTCCAAATACCAGTTACTTTTGGCCCAAAGCCTTCAGGTGTCTGCTAGAAAGCTGAAGATAAAGAGGAATTTCACCTTCCAACACGACAATGACCCCAAGCATACATCCAAATCAACAAAAGAATGGCTTCACCAGAAGAAAATTAAAGTTATGGAATAGCCCAGACAGAGAACAGATCTAAATCCAATAGAAAATATGTGGGGTGACATGAAGAGGGCTGTGCACAAGAAATGCTCTCGCAATCTGACAGATTTGGAGCACTTTTGCTTGGAAGAGTGGGCAAATATTGCCAAGTCAACATGTGCCATGCTGACAGACGCCTACCCAAGAAGACTGAATGCTGTAATTAAATCAAAAGGTGCTTCAACAAAGTATAAGTTTAAGGGTGTGCACACTTATGCAACCAGCTTATTGTACGTTTTTTTATTTTTTCAGCCTCTCTGTGTTTCATATCAACTAATATTATATTGTCAAACGTCTGTTGTGCCTTCACAAAGGCACATTGATCATTACTGATTAGCTGGGGGAGGACCTCCTCTATCCTGTTAGCTAAAAACTGTGCTAAGAGCTTATAATCATGATTTAATACTACAATGGAGTTATACGAGCCCCGGTTCACAGGATCTTTTCCCTCTTTCTTTATTACTGTTATTACTGCTTTCTTCCATGATGCTGGAATCTGTTTTCTCTCAGGAGTATGTAGAATAGGTTTACAGAAAATAATATTAATTCCTTATGGTTTAGTTTCTACATATCAATTGGTAACCCATCACATCCTGGTGATTTACCCCCTTGAAACCTATTTAATTGGCTTAAAATCTCTTGTTCTGATATGGGTTGCATCAGACTGTCCCTTTCTTCCCTCATGAGACGTCTCAAGTCTATCCCTTCTAGGTATGCTTCAGTTTTCATTTCCTCATTATTTCCTCTGCTATGCTGCTGACATAAAGTCTCATAAAATGTTTGAAATACCTTATTTATGGCAGCTGGCTCATGTACAAAACTTTGATACTCGTGTCTGTTATCTTTACTGTGCTATTTTCTACCCTCTGATCTCTTAATCTCCCTGCCCGTATTTTTTGCAGTTTAGAAGTATTAGCAAAATTCTTTGTGTGTTGCTAGCTTTTTCCTCTCTATTACTTCATGCAAATGTTGGGTCCATTTTTACTGCAGCTCCTGTAAATAACTTGCCCTCCTCCTTCAGATTTCCTAATCTGTTTTGTGGATCCTTTATTTTCTCTAGATCCAGTTATTTGTGCTCAGTAACATAGGTCCACCACTTACCTTCCTCCATCGTCAAAAATAAAAAATGTTATTCTTTTAAACCATCCCGTTCAAATAATTAGTTGTTATTTTGAGTTAACTAACCTAGTTCATCCCAGGACTGTTTTAAAAACAAATTTTGTTTCTCCTCAAATTTTCACCAACTACCATCCGCCCTCTGGTGATGCACCAAACTGTACCTGGTTGGGGCCCTGACTACAATGCAATGGAACGTGATCAGATTATAATCTGGGATTTGTAAATACTCTCATGCACGTGATTTTGAGATATACATATATATATATATATATATATATATATATATATATATATATACATACAGTGGGTAGAAAAGGCTTACACACCTATGTTAAAATGCCAGTTTTTTGTAATATAAAAAAGGAGAGCACAATAAATCATTTCAAAACTTTTCCCACGTTTAATGTGACCTATAACCTGTACAATTCAATTGAAAAACAAACATCTCTTAGGAGAAAAATATAAAAAATAAATAAAACATACAATAAGCTGGTTGCATGTGTGCACACCCTTAAACTAATACTTTGTTGAAGCACCTTTTACAGCATTCAGTCTTCTTGGGTACATACCTGCCATCAATTAAAGAGACTCTGATTAACCCAAATAAAGTTCAGCTGTCCTAGTAGGATTTACGTAACATTTACTCAGTTGCCTGCTACAGCAAAAGCCATGGTTCAGAGAGAGCTTACAAAGCATCAAAGGGATCTCATTGTTGAAAGGTATCAGTCAGGAGAAGGGTACAAAAAACTTTCCACAGCATTGAATATACCATGGAACACAATGAAGACAGTCATCAAAAAGTGGAGAAAATATGGGACAACAGTGACTTTGCAAAGAACTGGACGTCCCTCCAAAATTGATGAAGAGACAAGACAATAACTGGTCAGGGAGGCTGCCAAGAGACCTACAGCAACACTGAAGGAGCTGCAGGAATTTCTGGAAAGTACTGGTTGTGTACTACATGTGGCAAGAATCTCCCGTATTCTCCATATGTCTGGACCTTGAGGTAGGGTTGCAAGACAAAAGCCTTTTCTTATGCAGAAAAACATAAAGGCCTGGCTAAAATTTGCAAAGCAATACATCAAGTCTCCCAAAAGCATGTGGGAAAATGTGTTATGGTCTGATGAGATCAAGGTTGAACTTTCTGGACACAATTCCAAAAGGTATGTTAGGAGCAAAAACAACACTTCACATCACCAAAAGAACACCATCCCCACAGTGAAGCATGGTGGTGACAGTATCATGCTTTGGGGTTGCTTTTCTTCAGCTAGAGCTGGGGCTTTAGTCAAAGTGTAGGGAATTATGAACAGTTCCAAATACCAGTTACTTTTGGCCCAAAGCCTTCAGGTGTCTGCTAGAAAGCTGAAGATGAAGAGGAATTTCACCTTTCAACACGACAATGACCCCAAGCATACATCCAAATCAACAAAAGAATGGCTTCAACAGAAGAAAATTAAAGTTATGGAATAGCCCAGACAGAGAACAGATCTAAATCCAATAGAAAATATGTGGGGTGACATGAAGAGGGCTGTGCACAAGAAATGCTCTCGCAATCTGACAGATTTGGAGCACTTTTGCTTGGAAGAGTGGGCAAATATTGCCAAGTCAACATGTGCCATGCTGACAGGCGCCTACCCAAGAAGACTGAATGCTGTAATTAAATCAAAAGGTGCTTCAACAAAGTATAAGTGTAAGGGTGTGCACACTTATGCAACCAGCTTATTGTACGTTTTTTATTTTTTATATTTTTCCCCTAACAGATATGTTTGTTTTTCAATTGAATTGTACAAGTTATAGATCACATTAAAGATGGGAAAAGTTTTGAAATGATTTATTGTGGTCTCATTTTTTTATACCACAAAAACATGGCATTTTAACAGGGGTATGTAAACTTTTTATATCCATATCATATATATATATATATATATATATATATATATATATATATACACGTACATATATATGTATATATATGTATAAATATATATAGACACACCTACTCACTATCTAATCTTGACCAATTTACTTACATCCTGATTAATAAGTATACTTCATTGCATGTACTCCTCTTCCACTATATCATTCCAGCCTTGCACTGTGCATGTTAGTCTAAATAGTCTGTTTTCTTCTGAATCATATATTGCTCTAGGCTCTCTGTTTACATCCACATTGTCAGTTATCAGGTTACAATCTCCTGCCAAAATCATGTGCCTGATGAAATTCGGTAATTTCTTAGGTTATTGTTTCTAGAGGGACATAAATAAATGTTAGCTGTTGTAATTCTTTTCTGACCCCAATTTTCCCAAAAAAGGACATAACTTCCTTCATTATCAACTTTGTCTTCTTCAATGGTTGCCCCACTTTCCCTTGCTATTATTGTCATCACCCCCTTTTCCTTCTTTGCTACACTCCTGCATAATATTCCCTGCTTCCAACTTCTTTAACATATCTTTACTCTTACTTACTAAAAAAAAAAAAAAAAAAAAAAAAAAAGTCTGATTTTGCTGTTCTGTATCTACTGACCTTGGACTTTTATTATTTGGCAACGGAATAAAGGATCTGCCTTTTTTACGAACCATTGTCTTCATTTTGCGGTCCTGGAACTACTCTTCTTGGTTTTGCTTGTTTTGCTTTTATCTTTCTTTGACTTTACTCTTACTTCTATCCAGGATTGTCTATTGAAACAGTATAGTATCATTTTTCAAAATTTTTATATGCTCCAGTATTCTACCTTCTCTTACACCCTTTACTAATCTGTTGATATCCCATATGATATCTTAAGTATCTTCTTGATAAAGCAATTTTATTTGCTTTTCCCATATTATCTTTTGTCAGCCTAATAGGACCATCCCTCTCCTTTCCCCCTCTTTCCCTCTCCTTGCCTCATTTATTTTTATTTTGCATTTGGCAGTTTTTTATGCCATCATTTTGCCCCTTGCAGCTTTATAAACTTGTGCTTTTGAACCAAAATTATTAACATTGCTAACATAATCATTTGAACTAACAATACCCAAATAGGTTCAAAAGCTGAAAGACTAGTATTAAGCTAACTGCCCTTGTGGGCCCTTTTAAGCCTAGCCAATTATCCCATGTGAGAATAAAACCCTGTGCCGTGTGTCTATAAGGTAAACACCTTAACCATTATACCAACTTCCCAGATGGGGAAATCAAACCCCCTTTTAACTATATATATTTCAAACAGTTTCATTCACCTTTATAAGTCTTCTTTTCTGCAGAAAATGAGCTTTTACTTCATGCATAACCCCATTTTCAAATCCCTCTACTTTGTCATACTTCATGGCACACTCCCCCCTCCCAACCTACAAGATCATTGCAACTTCCTTCTTAGCCTTCTGACCAGGCTTTGCAGTTCATTGATGTTCCCCTTTCTCCATATTTGCGCACCATTTTATCTGCCTTTTTTTTTGTTAATTCAGCCACTAAATGCTGCTGTTTTACCTATTTGATTAGTTTCTATTCCTCCACTGCCCTGACTTGCCTCATAGCTGCATCTTCCCAATTAACTTTCCATCTGACGCCTCTTCCTCTCTTATTTATATACTTTTCTCTACTCTTCTCTATGACCTTATCCTTCAGTCCAGCTGCTTTAAAAATAGAACTGTGATATTGTATTTATCAGATTAATTGCAATGGCAAGAAAGACAATATTATTAATACATTCTAAAACCAATCCCCCAATTATCCCTTTCTGCTGGTCCCTCAGTCACTCACTTTATTTCAAGGCCATGTCTTTGTGAAACATGTAACTATGTATATTACACTGTCTTTCAAGACTGGAATGTATGCTATGGTTTAATCACCCCCACTCTTTTCTGTAAATCAAGCCACTCTTCTATTTATGTCCAGTTTGTATTCTCTTAAAGAAATGTATTACCTAACCTTTGCTTTCCTATAGAATCCTCACCAAGTCAAGTAATCTGTGTAACACTTCCTACAGGTTTTCAGTCCTCTTGCTGGTCATCACCATCACTTAGTACATCCTGCATCTTGGTCTGTGGGTGACTCTTTCTCGCACCTGATTAGCTATTCAGCCATTAATAATGACATCATCTCCTATGATTTTTACACCTTAAGCTGGATCAGTTTAAGATCTGAAAGCACTGATCTGTTTTAATTGTTTTATTTTGCTTGATTAAAGCTTCTATGTTTTATTACGACAGATTATTTGGGTCATGTTCCTGGCCGTGGTGACTGCATTGGCGCTTTTATTTGTCTACATTTCTCTTCTACAACACAGTACATTGGTGCTCGTTTCTGCATTATCTGTTTTTATTGTTTTATATATATATATATATATATATATATATATATATATATATATATATATATATATATGGGTCCAGTTCAAAATACTGACTTTAAAAATCCCTAAACTCAAAATACTGAGACCAAAATCTCTAAAGCTCAAAAGATTGAAAACTCACAATACCGAAAAAAAAAAACACAGTACAGCAACACAACTATATTGCAGCAGAACTACATACAGAAACATATTACTCTTCTGCAAGTATAGGTGGGGGGGGGGCAAGCCCCCCTGCACCCCCACCCCCCTGCTACTTAAATATATCAGCTCCGAGACTGCACTTCACTACACTAAAGTGCAATCTCGGAGTTGATGTATTTAAGTAGGAGGGGGTGCAGGGGGTGCAGCCCCCCACGGGGGGGTGCAAGGGGGCTTGCCCCCTGCTTATACTTGGAGAAGAGTAATATGGTTTGTGTTTTATTTGTTTCAGTATGTACTTGTGCTAGAATATAATAAGTGTTGGTATCCTGTGTGTTTTCAGTATTTTGAGTTTCAGTATTTTGAACTTTAGAGATTTTGGTCTCAGTATTTTGAGTTTAGGGATTATGGAAGTTAGTATTTTGAAGTGGACCCATATATACACACATATATATACATATATATATATATATATATATATATATATATATATATATATGTGTGTGTGTGTGTGTGTGTGTGTGATATACTCAATGCCTTAACTTACCCTGGACTTAATGATTATGTTTCCATAAAACCTGATTTGAAATGCAAAGCATCCAAACTATAGAGACAGGCTCTTTTGTTTTCCTCTTTTTAACTTCTTATATTGACATTTTTTTTAATCTTGAGTTTATTTATTTATTTTTTGTAAAGTGAATAAAAGCTTCTATTGAATGGGGTTAGCAATTATTAATCTAAAAACACCATTAGAAAACCTAGTACCATTAACCCCTCCCTTCTGCCTACTTTAAATGTTTTTTCTGAACTTTATGACAGGCTTTTCTTAATTTATTGAATAACAAATCTACAAATAGGTTTTATAATTTAAGCAAATGTGAATGTGAGGCACTTTTTTCCTTGAGAAATTTAAAGGTGTTAGATTTATGAAAGCTGGCAAATGCAATAGCCTAGTAATAATGGACAATGCTAATTATAAATCAACTATGTCCAAACTGCTCAGTGATAAAATTATGATTTGGTCAGTAAAGATTTTGTTAGGAAAAGTTTCTGAAAAGTTGATGACTTACTGTTGGCCCTTTTGAACTAGGGTTATATAGATTTGGCATCCCATGCATTTTTGTTGAACAACCCCAGCTAGGAACAATTTTTGGGATTCCGAAAATACATAAAGACACTACCAATCCACCATTTAAACCCATTGTTGCGACAGAGTAAGACTGTTACTATAGATTATTATCTTGATAGTTTATTAAATCCTTTGACTTGGGAGCCAGAATATTTTTTTGAAGGATTCTTGGATTTTCTTGGATTTTTTTAAAAAATGTCAGAGTTCCAAAAACTGGATTTGTTATTGTGGTAAACCAAAACAAAAGTAAACCAATGCCAAACAACAAAAAGTAAAAACTTTTGACTTAGGAAACTCCAAACTATTTATTAAAATGCAAAATATAAGATGCAAAGCTTTCGGGTGATACCCTTCCTCAGAACAAGTAACATTAAAACACTTAATGTAATTTATAAAACAATTCAAATCCAAATCACATGACACCCCCCCCATACACAAAGTATTAAATCCAGTTAGTAAAAGAAACATTAATAAATGCACATACATCATAAAAAACATTTAGTTTTTTAAAAAAATTATAAATTCCAAGGTACCAAAAAATGTCTCACTACTGTTGATATGGTTTCTTTGTGCATTTCTGCAGACCACACTTTAGGTATTGATTATGTTAGGAATGTTTTGTGTCATTTTACTAATTTTCACAATATTAAAATGAACACTATATTTGTCTATTGTTGGAAATAGTGTTAGCAAACAGTTTCCTTTTTATTTGAGGGTAACATCTATCAACAAAAATGTAGTGTAGCTATGGGAGCCAAAATGGCCCAACCTTTGCTATTTTGGTTCTTTGTTGATTTTGGAACGAGCTGTTTTATGTAAGTTGGAGTTATTCAAATATGTATCCCCCTGTTTGTTGATGGACCAAACTACCAACACGTTGTCTGTTTGGATAGCAATCATCCCCGAAGAAAGGGAGTCTTGAAAGGCCTGCGGCACTAGAGGGGGACCATCCTCATCTCCAGGACACTAATATGAAGATCTATCTCTTCTGGGGACCACGTGCCTTGGACCATCCTTCCCAAGAAATGCCCCTCCACCCCAGTTGGGAGGCATCCATGGTCACCATGGCTACCATGGTTGGAAACACAAAATAGCATCTGTGACAAACTCCATTGAACTGTACCCACTAAAGCAGGGAATCTTTGCAAACTGGGAAGGTTTTAGGGGAAAAGGCTGTAGAAGAACTAACCATTGAACAGCTAGAGTCCACTGAAGAACATAGGCCTTATGGAATTGAGCCAAAAGGACCAATGTGATAGCAGCTGCCATTGATCCGCTAGGGGGGAGAAGGGTGTGAAAGAATCTGGAGTGTACTTTTGTTTGATGGCAGAAAGGCCAATTGACTGTTGGTGTCCAAGCGAGCTCCTAGAAACCCCAAGACTTGAACCGTTTGTAGATGGGACTTGGTATAATTGACTATGATTCCTAAGGACTGACATAATTGGAGTAAGTAGTTTCTGGCTTCTCTAGGAGATGTCTGGTTGGTGCAGTGAGGAGCCACTCATCTAGGTAAAGAAACACTCTGAATCTTAGCAGTCTGAGGTGAGCTGCTACCACTGCCATGCACTTGGTGAGCCCTGGGGGCTATGGTAAGACCAAAGTGCAGGGATCTAAACTGGTATCTCCTGGAGCATCTGTTCATTTTGATGTGATAGTACATGTCCCAGAGATTGATAGAGTGCATCCATTCATCCTTCTGTAGAAAATATAGAATGGACTGAACCATGACCATCTGATACTTGGAGTACTTTACAAATCAATTTAGATTGCTGAAGTCCAGAAAGGGTCTCAGGTCCCCTGTTTTTTTTCAGTAAGTTCTGAATCCTTTCTGGTGTGATGGGACCTCCTGGATGACTTTTTTGTCTAGCAGGTTTTGAATTTCTAAGGCTGCTAATTCCAGCTGACTGGGTGGAATGTTGAGGAGCCTTTTCCATTTGGTTGTTGGGATTTTTAAAAAGGAACGAAATAGCCTTGGGATATAATTTTTTGCACCCAAGCATCGTTTATGATAGATGTTGAGGTTTCTGGGTGCACAGATAAGTGCCCCCGACTGCCTCCAGAAAAGAGCAGTCGGGTGATCCTTCAGGAGCACTGGAAAGATTTATCTGAGAAGGAATCTTGAAGCCCTTGGTTTTGTGGATCACCTTTGCTGCAAGGGCAGCATCTTCCATTGGAACTTCCTCCTTGCATCCGAGAGAAGTTTCCTCTTGTGAGTCCTGGAAAGGACCTTGCGACTTTTGGAACTTCATATTTTACCTCCACACTGATTCCTGGAAAATTATCTCTGCACAGTAGAAAATCATATTCCCATGGTAGACAAGGTCTTCCTGTCTTGCTCACTATGGGAGAACATTTCTTTCACTGTTGGACCAAACAAAGAAGATCCATCAAAGGGAGCACTGATGAAAGAAGACATGAAGAGCTCCACAAAACTGCATAAACACACCCAGGCATGTCCCCTGACAGCTATACCTTAACCCACCACCTGTGAAGAACCTTTCACTGCATGAGAGATTAATCCAATGGATGTGTTGGAAATAGATTGAAGGGTGGCCAGTTGAAAAGATAGCTGTTTGTGCTCTTCCACTGACATGGACCTGGGAATAAATTTGGATAGTTCTTTAATCAAGTCTCTTTGCAATCTGGTGAAATGTGCCAAATAATTAAGCGATTGTAAAGCAAAGGTCACTAAGGTGTAGACATGCTTTCCAAATCTGTCCATCACCTTGGACTCTCTGATAGGAGGGTGTTCAGAAGAGCTCTGTTCTGCTAGCTCTTTCTTAGTGGCTGCCGCCACAACCGTCGCATCCACAGGAACTCATTTACTCCAATGAGGCCTGTCTTTGGGTGGAGCAAGAAATTTATTGTGGTGACAGGGGATGGGCTGCATGATATCTGGTTCCTTCCATGGCCAGTGAGACATGAGATCAGTGAGGACATCTGCTGGGGGGGGGGGTTACCCAAAACATAGATAAGCCAGACCTGAAGGCTTCTAGGAATGCTGACTCCTCCTGGGAAGGGGATCGGTAGACCATTCACATTTTTGGCTAAAGATGTCTAGAATGTCTTCAAAGGAGACGTCTTCTGGTGGAGACCCCTCCCCTTCACTGATGTCAGTGTCTTTGGTTAAATATTCCTGAGGGGAATCTATGTGCCTCCTTTTGCATGACCTCTTCTGGAGAACCTCTTCAGTGCAATGATCTGGATAGATATCAGAAGAGAAGGGAAGTTTCTGCAGAGGAACTGCCTGGAAACTTGAACGGTTAGCTGTCCCTGGGGGATAGGCCGATGAGGCTCAGAACTCAGATCAGAAGGTAGTAGAGGGTAGGATCCAAATAAATATAAAAAAAAGCCCTCTTGACCACCTGAAAGGCAGAAGGTCCTGGAGAAGCCATTGTTGGCCTCACCAGAGCCAAAGCTGCAGGTGCTACTGAGGCTTGACCCTGCCTGGGCTCCTGCTGCAAGGAAGGAGTCAGACCCGAGTTATCCAGTGCCAAAGGGAAGTGATGGCTCCAAAATCCTTGCAGTCAAAACCTTCCCCCTCGATCCAGCGCTGAAGTTTCAGCCTCAAGACTCATCCTGCTCTGGGGCACCAGTGCCAAACAAGTCAGGGATGCAGTCGGAGTCGAAGACCTAGCTGTCTTTGGATGTGACACATCAAATCTCGGAATTCTTGGGTCTGAGGGCTCTGAAATTGATGGACATGTCAGAGAAGGGGAAACAACTGGATGAGAAACAGGTTGGAGGCTCACAGATCTAATGAAAGATGGAGGTGGTAATAACCCCATCTGAATCTGAGTCCTGAGGAGCTTACTCATCATCCTATCCACATCTGCTTTGGATAGACTCTGGGAGGATGGGATAGAAGACAATGTTAAAGGGAGAAGCGACATTTTCTTTAGAGTCTCTTGTAAAATGGGTGATCAGAACCATGGGGAAATAGGTTCTGGTGAAAAACAAGGGCTCAGAGCTGTAGGAGATTTGAATGTCCTCAACAATGGGTCCGAAGAAGTTGGATTCAATCTTTTCACTTACTTAGCTAGGGACTCTGAGGCTGGAGCAGGTTTTGGAGAATAGGCAGTTGAGCATTTTCTGTACTCCCTGGCTTCTGAAGAGGATTTTTGTTTCTTTGTGGGGGAGTTGATCCCCTGAAACAGAAGCAGCAGAGGAAAAAGCAGACAAAGGCAGCAAACCTTTTAAAACAAATTTGTTGTGACAATCGCTTAAGGCCTGAGAACTGAAACCCGCACAAATCTGACAGGAGGTTTCAAGGTGGGTCACCCCTAAACAATACATGCACTTCCTGTGGGCATCAGAATTGGGTATCTTATGTCCACAGGAAGTGCACTTTTTAAAACCTATTGGCTTTTCAGCCATTTTAAAAACAAAGTAGAAAAATTAGAAAGGAAGTTGCTTTTTTTTAATAGAAAATATATAGAATGAAAAATATACCAACAATGATATATCAGAAGTACCCTTTGAATGGCTAGGAAACTTTACAGAAAGAAAAGAAAGAAAACTAAGAAAAGGGAATTACCAACAATGGTAAAGACAGTAACCTGAAAAAAATGTGTAGGAAAAACTGTAAATCGTAATGCAGAGAATACCCGATAATTAAATGAGAGAAAGGGTGAAGTTTAAAGAGATTTAAATGTTTTCTATTTTAACTTGATAACAATGTTGATAAACACCCCTAAATCTCAAGAGAGTGCAATCCATGTATGAAGTTTAAAACTGGCAAATGAGATCTAAGGTATTACTGTGCTCTGAGACATTAAGGGTTAAGCAAGGAGCTCGACAGTTGGATCCGAGAGTCTAAATGAATGCAGTCAAGCTGGATCTGAGGAAGGATCTGAGACCCATCTGTTGAGGAATGAATGAAAATGACATCAGATACATAAGTTACATTGCAATACAGTAGTATATATTTGTGAATAATATGATTGGGTACTTGATTTAATGCCAAAGATCAAGATGAGGTGGAAAGAGAGAAAGTACTGCAGATAGATAACATAGCCCTCCTGCACGAAAGTTTGTCCCAAATAATAACATGGACTGAAACTAAATACCAAAAAATGCATTATTGTATTATTTGGGAAGTTATCAACTCCTGGAAGCTACCACATTAACAATATGCCTTTAAGATGTGAACCAGTTGTTTGGGATTTCTAAACAGGTGTAGACAATGACCTAACTTTTGGCCAACATGTGTCCATTGTCATAAGAAAGTCCTTCTATATTGCACAGCTTATAAACAAAGGGATCGTGTCTAGCTCTAGGGATGTCATTGTTATTCAGCTCTCCTCATTATACCATCATTGAGTATAATGCCACCTTTGGCATGCATCTGTCTAGACACATGCAACAACTGGAACACCCACAGAGATACTTTACTAAAAGGATACAAGGCCTAAACAACATGTCTTACTTGGACTGACTCAAAGCCCTGCCATTATACTTGGTATCCTACAGACTACTAAGAAGTGACCTGCATATAAGGGATCCTCTGACCCAATACAGATGGATTTACTGCACATCAATAAGTCAAATGGCATCACAAATACTCTAAGGATCCAAACCTTTTCCACAACATCAACAGAATGATTTGGAGGGCAGGTATACCTCACAGAGGATAGTACTGCTGTGGAACAGACTTCCCACTCACATAAAAGAAAAGCTTATCCCCATCCATATTTAAGCACAACTTGGATCTATGGATGGGGAACATAAAAACTTACCCCAGGACTACCCCCCGTCCTACTTGTGAACCAAGGTAGCTTCTAAATACAGTAAATACATGTCAAGTTCTTTTTAGACTTACTGTAATCATTTGTATACTTTTCTGTAATTGCTTCTATTCTATCTTTTTCTACTTCAAAAAAAGTGTTAAATACCTTTAAGACATCTTCCCC
Organism: Protopterus annectens; assembly: GCF_019279795.1. NCBI lineage: Eukaryota > Metazoa > Chordata > Ceratodontiformes > Protopteridae > Protopterus > Protopterus annectens. The sequence goes on from NC_056733.1 coordinate 699,220,745, forward strand.
AGTGATATGCAGAAAGGCGTCAGACTGTACTTTTTTGATCTTCTAAGTTATTCTACATGTAGAGAGGAACAGACTCATTTTCTGGATCCAGTCTGTCTCTTCTTCTGATAGTCTGTTAAAAAAACATTAAGGGTTCATCCCCATGACAAGAAGAAATGGCCATGTGCTTTTTTTAGCTTTATAAGTGATTCTGCTTGTAGACAAGGACAAACTGGATTTACGGATTTACAGTTTCTAGTTCTCTACTAAATTACCCTGCAGCAAGAACATTTCTGTTGTTCACAGCTGGAACACTTTTCACTGTCAGTTATAAGTCTTTAATTCCTAACATACACAGTTGAAAAAACACACACACTTCTGCAAGTATATTTAGGAATTTTGATGCTATCTAATTTATGAATACTTTGTAGAATAGTCGGTATACAACCTAGACTATAGATTTGCTCAAGCCTCCATAAAATGTTTGTTCTGACTACCTCTGCCTTCTAAAAGGAATGTATACCATACGACAGGTAACTTTATAGTAATTACCATTGTTGAAGTAATATATCCCATATAATACAAAATATTCTGAAAGTCTTGTTGGAAACATTACTATTATCAAACTTCAACCTTGTGGCTCTGCTTTTAATTTGGTGAATATTTCATCATTTTTACACGAGATATTGTCAGTGGCACAACAGGCAGCATACTCATCTTTGGTGCAGAAGACTGTGGGTTCTTATCCTACATCAGGTAGATGGATTGTTGACACTGCAGTGTAGTATGGGGGGGTGCTACACTCCTGAGTATGTCATCCTTAGGATGAGATGTTAAACCAAGGCCCCATGTGCCTGAATTGATGGTAGCTCAGATGGTTATAAAAGATACCACGGCATCTATCAAAAAGAGTAGGGGTCCTTTATTTACAAAAACATCTCTTACTTACAAAATATTTAAATAGTTACAACTGTACAAATATATAGATCTACAAATCTGTTTACACAGTCATATTAAAATTTTCATCCCTATTAGACCCCCACTCCTTTTTCCATAACTACCATCTGATCTTACTTAATATTGTTGCTAAAACCCATTTACCATTAAATTATATTTAATTTATTCTTTAATTCCATATAACATAAAATAACTTTTATTTATTCTTTTAACATATTATTTACTTCTGTTCTTATAATATTCATATTTAATCATATCCATGTTTATTTTATCCACTTCTTTTATATCTTCAATAAAATCTTCTTTACATAACCTTTTTACTCTTTTACATTTCAAAAACACGTTCTGAGTTTCTTCTTGACAGTGTAAACATATTATTTCACTTTTTTTCTTATATGGCATATTTCCTTTTACTGGCAATTTATCTATGACCAGTCTCCACAAAAAAATATTGGAATTCTGTTTTCTGATTACACCATTTGCTTCTTATTTGTATAGCTTTATCTTTTTCATCTGTTAAATTTCCCCATGGTTTTACATAGTAATGTTTTATCATTGCATTCTTATGCCATACTTTTCATTATTTTTCTATATAATCAGTTTTTATTTTCCACAATTTTTTTTTTATTTGTGACATTTTCTTAATTTATACACTCTTTTTTTAGCATATCCCAAATGTATCATACTTATATTTATACAATTTTACTACTAATGTCTTGTCATTTATCCACTTTAATGCTTTGTACAAATTTAATGAAGCCGCATGTACTACTTGGTTAATTAAACCTAAACCTTCCTTCTTCATTTACATACAGAACTCCTCTTTTTACTGGGTATAATCTAGAACCCCATATAAATGAAAAAAATATCTGCAATAATTTATCAAATACTGTTGGCAATATAAATACACTTACTAAGTATGCTATTTTCCCATCAGTAATGAATTAATCAAATAAGCCTTTTTTGAACGATAATTTATATGTTCTCCAGAAAAGACAGGTTAGTTTTATTTCTTCTATTGTTTCTTCCCTATTGAATTCTACTTACAACTTTATTCCCAAATGTTATACCCAACACAGTAATTTCATTCATTGTAAAATAAATACCCCATATTTTTATTACATCACCTAAGCCTTTACGCTTCTCTTAATTTAAAGCAATCCCTGTCACCTGTAGACACTCATTTGTGCAAATTACTACTTCTTTTATGCAAATTGTGTTTTTTGCAATTATTATGTCATCTACATATGTTAACAGAACTGAAATTCTTAACCCTGCATGTGTTATATACGTTGCCACTTTCATTTTGTAATTTATTTCACATACTATCACATTCATAACTAATGCAAAAAGTGCACAGCTCATTGGACATTCCTGTCTTAAACCACTCTTCATATGCACCTCTTGCCTTAACCAGCCATTTACAACTATTTTACCTTATTATTACTGCATGCTTATATGTATATATATATATATATATATATATATATATATATATATATATATATATATATATATATATATATATACACACACACACACACACACACACATATATATATATATATGTGTGTGTGTGTATGTATATATATATATATATATATATATGTAAAACATTTCATAACTTTCTCAGTTATATTATATTATTTCATTATTACCCATAAGATTTCATGTCCAGTTGTGTCAAATGCCTTATTAAGGAGGCTTGTCATTTATTTTATTTTATTTTACATTTGGTTACTGGGAAAGTCTGACTGGATACAAGTCCTTTCAGCAGAGGCCCAGGGAGAAACTCTCCACATATAACAAAGCACATACAACATAAGAATTATCAATTACTATTACACAGTTACAGTATTAAGACATTTTCCCTTTTACATAATTTCCCAGATACAGAACAGTTTAAATTACATAATACATCAATACCATAATGGTAGTCAATAACTGATAACATAAGTAACTGAGTGAGTTAAGAGAAGCAAAATAGTTTGAAAGTGAAGCTGTAAATGTAATGCTGGTAGGATGGTTTAGGATAGACATTAGGCTAGAAGGGAGACACACTTTAGGTAGATAAGTTAGAAGACATGTGGTAAAGGCGGAGTAGAAGAGAGATACAGAGAATATTCTAGGGTTTAGGCTTAGACAAGAAAGATTTACAGATGTAAGAGAAAGAATTTCTGGCTGAAGGGAGGAAAAATGCCTGATAGAAAGGTGTAAGAGGTAAGCCTGTGTGATCTGAGGTCTAGCCAGGAGTGTTACAGTTACATATCCAGTTGGCTTGTAAGTGTACTTTTAGGGATTGTTTGAATAGGGTTAAGGAGGAGATTGCAGTTATGTTAGTGGGTAAAGTGTTCCACTTTTTGGCTATGAAATTTGAGGATAGGGAAGATCCAGCAGAGTTGTAAGGTTTAATTACTTGAAGGAGAAATTTATTATTGGAGCGTAGGACTCTAGTACTGGAGTAGGGATGTATAAGGTTTTGTAATACAGGGATTGTGTCTGGGTAGTAAAGTATTTTGTAGGCAAATATGAGCTGGTTTTAGAGGAGAAGATGGGGGAGTTCAAGCCAATTAAGTCTTTTTAGGACTGAGCAGTGGTGTGTGAGATGAGAACTATTAGAGGTGAATTTTGCAATTTTGTGATAGCAGGTTTTGAGATTAGCAATATCAGATTTTCTAAGATTGGTAAGGATGGGGGAGGCATATAAGAGAATGGACAGAAGGTGCGTTTGTGAAATTTCTGCCTTAGTGCTACTTGTGAAGAATTGCACGTTTCTATATAGCCCTCCTAGTTTTTTATGTCCTTTTTTAATGGTGACTGCAATCTGGTAATCAAATCTCAGGTTGCTGTCTATTTCATTGCCAAGGAGTTTGGTGTGGGTGACAGGAGAGATAATGGTATTATTGTGAGATGTGATAGAGAAAGTGAGTGGATGAGTATTGAGGATAGTTGGTGGAAATATGATAAGTTTGGTTTTATTAGGGCTTATTATTAGTTGATAGCTGGTAAGCCATTCTTCTACAGAAAGGAAAGAAGCCTGTGTTATTAGATGGAGTTCATGGAGAGAAGGAGAGGAACAGATTAGTGTTGAGTCATCAGTGTACTGGATGACTGAAGCATGTTGTGAGGAGGAGTGAAGCTTGTTAGTAAAGAGAGAAAAAAGTAAAGTCCAAGGATGAAGCCTTTGGGGATGCCTAGTGTAACTGGTAGAAGAGGAGAGCGTTCATGCTTTCATTGCACTGCCTCCTGCCTGTTTGTTAAATAGCTTAGAAACCAGGTAATGGTGGATCTGCTGAGGTTTAGTTCAGAGAGGGATGATATGAGTTTATCATGGTTAACCATATGCAATGCCTTAGACAGGTCAAAAAAGATAGTGGACACAAAGTTGCCATTATTTCTGTGTTTGTTGACTGTATGAGTGAATGATATAAGGGCTGTTGTGGTGCTAACAGTAAGAAGGTTGTGGGTGGTAAGGTAATCCATAATTTGTGAGTAGATACACCTTTCCAATATTTTGGACAGTGGTGAGAGTATAGCTATGGGACAATAGTTGGTTAGCACTTTTGAACTACCCCCTTTATGGAGTGAGATAATGTGTGACACTTTCCAGATGTCTGGGACTTTATTTTCTGCTATGGAGCAGTTGATAAGAATGGAAACCAGGTATGCAACAGCATCAGCAGCTATCTTAAGAATTCATCTGAAAAGTTGACAGCTGCAAAGGAAGTGGGCTTTAGTTTCTTGAGGAGTTTTTTAATTGTGTCTGTAGGGACAGAATGAAAGGTAAAGCCACTGCTGTTAGTAAGGAGTTCAGGAGCTGGGTTAGAAGATGAAAAGTTTTGGAAGTTTGAGTCTAAGAATTGAATCTGTGAATTATATGTTGAATTGGGTGGGGACATTATGTGTGGAATCTGTTAAGGTTGGAAAGGGAGTGCCAGATTAACCAGGGTAGAGTATGTTGGTAATTGCTGACCAAAATGTTTGTAGGATTATTTTGATATATGGTTTGCATATCGTGATCATACGTACTTTTGTCTGTTTTGACACATTTTTTTGCTTTATTGTGGAGTTCCAGAAATGCTTGCTTGTTAGTGAGTGATCTAGTTTTATGCCATTTGACCCAGGCTTTATCTCTGGATTTCAGAAGAGATCTGATGTCTTTACTCATCCAGGGGGCATAGTTAGATTTTATTCTTATTGTCCGAGGGGGGGGACTTGGGAGTTGAGGACATCCAAGAAGGTTGAGCTAAAGTAATTAACAGCTTCACCTAAGTTAAAGTACTTAAGCGGCGTCCAATTACAGGCTTTTAGGATATTAACAAGGGTAGTTGGATTAAAATGTATTTTGTTTCTAATAGTTTGGAAAATGATGGATTTATCCTGGGTTGTGCGATGTCTAATTATGAATGTGGATAAGTGGTCACTCAGAGATAAGTGTAGGTTTATTAGTCAGAATCCAGTCAAGTACTGACTGTCTTTTGGTTGTTTTATCAACTCTTGTGGGAGAATAGATAAGCTAGGAATATCCATAGAGGTTGGTGGAGTTGCTGGGAGAATTAGAATTACAAGATAACCAGTCAATGTTAAAGTCCCCTAATAAAATGGCTTCCTGCTGGAAGGCAGTAGAGGTCCATTCAAAGTAAGGTTTTATGAGTTACTAAGTTGAAACTAGGGGGAATATAGCAACCTATTATAACTATGCTTTTCTTGGAATTAAGTTTAAGTTTTGCAAGCAAAATGTCTGCACTGGCAAAGAGTGGCATGCAAATATCCAGGATTTCTACATTCAGTTGATTTTTAAACATCAAGGCTACAACACCTCCTTTTTTGGAAGCACAACCATTACATAAGATGTTGTAGCCTGGAGCTAATATTTCATGGAAATCTCAGGTTTAAGCCATGTCTCGGTTAGTAATACTATGTCAGGGGAATACAGGAAAAGGTTGGCATGTAGTTCATGTACTTTATTGGTAATGCTTCTGACATTCGTATTCAATATTAGTATGTCGTTAGGTTTTCTAAGAAGATGAAGTGTGTTATGGGAAGAATTATTATTATAAGAACAGGTATTTATATAATTTGGGCTAGGATTAGGCTAGGATTAGGATGTATTGCTTACGTTAGTTAGACGATACCAGGATTTTATCCCCAAAGTCTGCTATTACAAATAGTACAAAGGAGTATCTAGAGCGTGGGACTAAAATTCCACCTGAAACAACTGTTTGCTACCTACAAGCAGATCGAGTTGCTATCATTAGTGGCCTTCTACACTCACCTGCATTATAAGACCTGATATACAGAAAGCTCCTGTTGAGCGGTGTATGGTGAGTTAATCCCTCTCTCTCTCAAGCGACGTAGAGGAGTTTTTAAAAACCCCTGCTAGTTTCCACCATAAAATCAAAGGATACTAATGTGAGTGTTGTTCCTCCGCCTAGCTGCCTGCTCCTGCCCTAAGGTATGCAACATTGTCTATGCTTGACTATTTAATAGCTTTCTACCAATGTATCTGCCGATAACTGCTAGTGATTTAGCTGCATTTAGCTGATTTTCACATACTGTGCTCAATATATATTATTCAGAATCAGCACGAACAACCTAACCTACACCGCTATGCAACATATGCTAGCACTGTTACACTAAAGCTGAGACTATTACGAGAGCGTTTTTGCTACATGTGGTCTGTGATACTCTGTTACCAGAAATACATTGTATGCTACAGTTTTAGGCTAGATAAATGAAATCAGAAATACATTGTATGCTACAGTTTTAGACTAGATAAATGTTTCATTGGTGCGTTGCTAAATCCTGAACGCCAAAACTAAACTTGTGCACCCTGTAGGAACGCTGATTAATAAGAGCAATGCCAAATCTTAGTCGGCGTTCTCTGTAACATATTATAGTTCGTGGGAGCATGGCAAACACACCGATCGACTAACCTCAGTCGGCGTATTGCCTCGCTAACTCAAAAGCATGTTTGTTATATTCAACTGTATTTTGTAACCGCATCCTTATAATTACTGTTTAGCTGTGTTATACTTGAATTCTGAGGGTATGGCCAGAAGCTATTGCTAGAGTTACTATAAGTCTGTTGATTAGTTTGTTTTCAACTACACCCTCAAAACTTCTGAACTGTTGCATGGGGATTTCGTAATATTGAAGCACGTGTGTATACTCTATCTCTCCCTAGGTACCTGCCCGGTAAATTTCCACCGCGTGGCCACCAAGAGTTAGACCCAAACTTTGAAGTGAAACAAGAGAACTTCTCCACTGCAAGACTGCACAGGCAGGCTCCAACCATTTATCCAAATACAAAGACTTCCCTGGGAAAAGGTCAATAATTACATTTTTGACAAATAGGTCCTTGTAACTTTTTATTTCAGGACAGTATACCAGGGCAGATAATACAAACAGTATCTAACTCAGCCTATTGCTTACGTTAGTTAGACGATACCAGGATTTTATCCCCAAAGTCTGCTATTACAAATAGTACAAAGGAGTATCTAGAGCGTGGGACTAAAATTCCACCTGAAACAACTGTTTGCTACCTACAAGCAGGTCGAGTTGCTATCATTAGTGGCCTTCTACACTCACCTGCATTATAAGACCTGATATATAGAAAGCTCCTGTTGAGCAGTGTATCCCCGCGCCTCACCCTGCCCCCTAATTCCACCCGCCCCCACTATCTCTACATTTATTAGCTCAATAACCACACCCCAATTATCCCAGAACCAATTGTATCCGCCCACCCATTAACTACATCTCCTCTCATAAACCAATTATCCCAGAACCAATTGTATCCGCCCACCCATTAACTACATCTCCTCTCATAAGCCCGGCAGTCAAGTATACTAGTCATCCTAATTTGTGGTCCCTTTTATTATAGTATATTACCATTTCCTTTTAACTATGTCAAAAGCTACGAACCTTCTTATCCCTCTTATATTACCACTTATAATTATTCCCTACATACTAACTAGTTATGAAAACCTAAAGCTCATCGGATATCATTACCCTAAGGGACAAACTGGTATTTCCATAAATCCGTTCCCTAACAACCCTTCTCCTCTCTATCTCCCCATTAAGTCGTCAGGCACAAACTGCATATACCTCACCCAACTATACCCAAAGGACCCAACATCAAAACAAGGACAAAAGATACTATTTAAACTCCTAACACTCTTAGATCAACTGAAGAAACGTATTATGATAGATGGTGATATACACCCAAACCCAGGTCCAACCTCCAACCCCAATTCTGACATGCCAATACTAACCCAAAGGACAGCCAGCTCCCTTCTCATCTTCCATCTTAACCTTAGAAGCATTAACAATAAGCTTCAAAACCTACATGCCATGATAGCCACACACCTCCCTGATATTATGTGCCTATCAGAAACATGGCTTAAACCAATCACCAAAGATGAAGAGATTCTCCCACCTGGATATAATATTTTAAGGGTTGACCGTAGAAAAAAAAGGGGTGGTGGTATAGCTGTCCTGTTCAAAAGTTCACTTAATATCATAATGCATCCTATCCAACCCCCTATAACAGCCAATGCAGAGACATTAGCCTTAAAAATATGCCTAAATAACCAAAAAAGTATTAACCTCTTTGTAATATATATTCCACCTGGGAACAACTTAGAAACTATGGAGCTAACGTTAAATTGGTTAGCTACTAACTACCCTCAAGAAACCATTGTACTTGGTGATGTTAACATTGACTGGACCCTATGTTCCGCACAGACTAATCCTACACCCATTAACCTGTATGGATTCTCCCAAAATATAATCTCTACAACAAGAATAGGTACCGCTCACCAAAAAGAGAGTATACTAGACTGGATCCTTACCAATAACCACGCCCATAAGTATACCACAGGGACCATTCCTAATGATCTGAGTGACCACCTTGTCACTTTCTTAATTAAACACAAAGTTTCCAGGACAAACCTTCCCTTACATAGACTTGTTAGAAATAAGAAGAAATTTGTTCCACCACAATTTGTAGCAGAACTCAAGTCTTGCAACTGGTCTAAGCTAAAAACTTTACCCCTTGAGGAGAGTGTGACATTTTTTAATGACACATTCCTAAAGATTCTTGACATTCATGCTTCTAACCGACTTACCAGGACTAAGGTGAAGATAGCTGCCTGGCTAACCAAAGAAACGAAAACCAAATTAAACTTAGAGACAAAGCCTGGGACAAACGGCGAGCCACCAAGGCACCCCTAGACCGTATTAAATTCCAACAACTTAGAAATGAAACTAAAAAAGCCAGCACACTGGACAAAAAGAACTATTTCTGTCACCTTCAAGAGAAACACCAGAACAGCCCTAAGAAGTTCTGGGCAGGCTTAAACAATCTCCTCCATCCTGGGAAATCAGCCACTCCTACCCCTGAGACTCTTATTGACAAAAACCCAGAAGTCATAGCTAACACCTTCAACTCCTTCTTTACTGAGACTATTCACTCACTAGCCAATCAACTTCCTCCCCCTTCCCCTCCCCAAACTAATGTTACTGAAGACACATTCCCCTCCTTTAAACTACAGCATATACCCACCTCCTACATCAAACCTTACTGAAGAAACTTAAACCAACCACCCTCTCGGCAGATCGGCTCCCAGCCGAATACCTGCAAATAGCAGCTGATGCTATAGCCTACCCCAATCTCCATCCTGATTAACAGAACCATTACTGAGGCCACTATCCCCACTATTTGGAAAATATTCTATGTAATACCACTCCATAAAGGTGGTTCCTCTACCGAACCATCTAACTATAGACCTATAGCAATTTTATCTCCAATAGCTAAGATCATGGAAAGATGTGTTCATAAACAATTTCTTAATCACCTCTCTCTAAACAATCTTTTGACCAAATCTCAACATGGCTTCAGACCCCATCATAGTACGACCACTGCCCTCCTATCCTTTACTGACTCAATTAATACAAATCGTAACAACAAAAAAATATCTTCTGCCTTATTTCTTGACTTGTCAAAAGCCTTTGACATGGTCAATCACCAACTACTTCTACAGACACTAAAAACCTTCCACTTTGATAATTCAGCTCTCAACTGGTTCCATGCCTATCTCCCTGGAAGGCAACAGGCAGTCCAATGGCAAAATAAACTCTCTCAACCCTTACCTAATACCATAGGAGTTCCACAAGGCTCCATTCTAGGTCCCCTTCTCTTCTCCGTGTTCATAAATGAACTTCACTCAGTTATCCCTCAAGCCACATGCATCCAATACGCAGACGACTCCACCCTTATTTGTTCGAATGCCGCTCTCCCTGATTTACAAGCAATGACCCAACAATGCTTTGCTACAATTGAAACATGGCTATTAGAGAGGAATCTCATCCTTAATCCTAAAAAAAACTAAGCTTTTACTATTCTTTCCCACCTCAGTTTCTCTTCCAGGACAATACTGCCCACTAGCTAATAATATCACCTTCTTCGTTCAGTCTAATAATGGCACCATAATTGAACCTGACACTAACACTAAACTACTAGGGGTCACTATTGACAATAAACTTAAATTTAACTTGCACATCAGTCAAACCATAAAGACTGTAAACAAGAAACTCGGATCATTGTATAGAATTAAGAACTTCCTCACCCCCATTGCCAAACTAACTATAGCACATACCCATCTCCTCTCCACGCTACTGTATGCTTCCCTGTATTCTCTTTCCTCAATATAGGTGACATTAATAAACTCTCCGTGACTTACAATCACATTGCTAGATTCATAACAGGTGCCCCTTATAGAACACATCACTGCCTTAACCTAAAGAAACTTGACTGGTCAGTACTACCAAATATTCTCAAACTTAACCAACTCTCTGAAGCATATAAAATCATTAAGGAACCTGACAAAACCCCCTCACTAAATAATCTACTGACTCCCTACTCCAGCCTAAGTAGTCTTCGCTCCTCTAGCAGATTACTGGTCCAAACCATCAAATCCAACAACATGGGAGGGGATGCTCTCTATGCCAATTCTATAGGCAAGGTTTGGAACTCCCTACCTAACAACCTAAGACTCTCCAATTCACTTTCTCAATTTAAAAAATATCTTACCCAATTCCTTAAGGCACATTGGGTATGCCCATGCGTAAATCCAGGCTAGGTCCTGTCATCTGCAACACATCCTACACTACTTGAACAAATTGGGTTTCTTCTCAATTTCCTATTCTAACCGACTATTAATCCTACCTTGCTGTATTAAAGCAAGCAGTTTCTTTATCATCCCTCAGAATTCTAGAAACTTAATGAACTGGAAACTGTACATAGTTACTGTAATGTCTCTTGAAATGCACAAGTTTTTCACTAGTTTTTCAAAGTTGTATTTTAGCTGTAATACTGCTATCATCAGCTTAACCATGAATGTATATAATATGTTAACTAGCAATTTTTTTCATCTATGCAATTTGTAAACTTATTTGTATTTTTCACTGTGGAGCTTTTCTCCCCGGGCCTCCGCTGAAAATGGACATGTATCCAGTCGGACCATCCCGGTCAACAAATGTAAAATAAAATAAATAAAATGTATGTCACCACTAAGTGTCAGTCTAGCTGCAATACTAACTTTGGTTCTGATAAGGTTAATTATATACTTGTCATATTTAGGGAAATTGTATTGTAAGGGTGGGAGAGTAAGACAGGTTTAAGGATATGAGGAATGATGTGTGTGTGTGACTGGTAATTGTAGTTTTGATGAGAGTGGAGATGTAGATATTGGAGTGTATGCAGAAGAGGTGGAATCATGATTTTTGCTACTTCTTTTCTGTTCATAATATCATCCACAATTTCGCCAATTACCATTAATAATTCTTGACAACCCTTCCCCTTTATACTATATATACTATCTTCCATAATATTTTCCATTTTAGTTTCAAATCTCTTTTTTATTATTTTCATAAAGATCTTATAATCTTTTTCAATACTATCGGTCTCCATTTTTTTAAATTGTCTTCTATCTTCCTTCTTCCGTATGAATTTAAGTATTCCACTACATAATTCTTCATACATAAAACCTTCATTTAACCATTCATTCAAAATCTTAAAAAATGTTTTTTTATACATTTCAATCCCTATTCCATCTGGTCCGGCAGCCACATCTCTATTTACGTGTCCAAATAATTTATCTGGCTCATTTAAAGAAATTACCTTTTCCAGATCAATCCAGGAATCCCACATTCCCTATCTCTGGAAAAAAAAAATCACACATTATCCCCTTTACAAAGAAGGAAATTCAACAGACATTGCTAACTTTTGGCTTATAGCAATCTTATCCTCTAAAATACTTGAAAATGTATTCAAAAACAACTGCTAAACCATCTCTTGGAGGAAGAACTCCTGAACCCCACAGAATACAGCTTCCAACTCTCCCACAGTACTAACACTGCACTTCTAACCTTTATAGATACTGTCAATAAAGCTAGTGATAATGTCTAACTAGTCTCCTTATTTCTAGACTTGTCTAAAGCCTTTGACACAGTTTGTCATAACAAATTTCTACTTCAAATATCCTCACTAGGTCTATCTCAGCCCACTCTTCTAGGGTTCAGAACCTACCCATCTAATACATATCAGTTAGTAAAATGGCATTCCACCTTTTCTCCATTACTCCCAGTCACCACTGGTGTACTACAAAGGTCTGTCCTTGGTCCTCTCCTCTTTAACATTCTTGCCAACACACTCCATACATCCACACAACAGGCCTCCATAATACAATATGCAGATGACGTCACACTCACATGAACATCTAACAACATGGCACATCTCCAAAAAATTAGATAGCTTTTATAGCCACTGAAACATAACTTTGTAAATCATCCTCCTGAAAATTTTTTCCTCATATCCCTCTGTCATTAAGAAAAAAAATTTAAATTATCTCCCTTAATAATACAACCACTGAAGTCACTTCTTATAGTAAATAATTAGGGATGATGGATGCTAATCTTAAATTTGACCCGCATATAAAAAATTGCATAAACTCACCAAAAACTAGGAATGGTTCATGGAGCCAACAACTTTCTCAAGAATGAAACTAAAACTACATCTGCTACTACTTACCTCCTCCCCTCACTACTTTATGGTGTTCCCACCCATACTAACCTCCAGGCATCACAAAAATCAAAACTTGAACAATGCCACAATAAAGTGGCTAAATTTGCAGCAAATACCTTTTTCAGAACCCAACATTGTAGAGCACTAAAAAGCCTAACTTGGATGGAACTACTCTATCAATTAGCATATGCACAGCTTCATAACACCTATAAAATTATCCGGCATCCATCTGCTTGTCCGGCACTAAATACAATTCTACACAACTGTGTTCCTAATTGGTTATTATGATCCAATGATCAAAATCTATCTCTGTCCACAAACATAACAAATCTGCTGGGCATAGTCTGTACTCTAACATGTTGCTAAGGCGTGGAACTCCTTATCTATTTCCATCAGATCAATACCCTCCCTCTACTCCTTTAAAACCATTCAGAAGTACTTTCTTGCCAAAGTTTGGCACTGTTGTTGCTCAACCCCAGGATAAACTATATCTGTAAATATGAACAAGTATATCTTTATAGACACAATCCAAACGCAGAGCAGCACTTGGTTGAGACGGGGATTCACGTAATGAATATGTAAAATCGTAAACAAAGCACCATATGCGTAATCCCCTGATGGCAATAAAACGCTGAATAAAATCCAATGTTCAAAACACGACATGCACTTCTGTAAGCTCAATAAAACTTTTATTTCAAACCAGAGTGAGCGCTTTCGCCAATGGGCTTCTTCAGACTCAATACAGGTTAAAAACTCAGCTTGTTTAAAAAGCCCTCCATGAATTATCATTGGTTGCTAGACTCATTATTAATACAAGGCGTTTCTTAAAGTAATACATACATTATATGCTAAACTAATTAAAACCATAGACTCTTTCGAGAGTGCTACTCGAAAGAGTCTATGGTTTTAATTAGTTTAGCATATAATGTATGTATTACTTTAAGAAACGCCTTGTATTAATAATGAGTCTAGCAACCAATGATAATTCATGGAGGGCTTTTTAAACAAGCTGAGTTTTTAACCTGTATTGAGTCTGAAGAAGCCCATTGGCGAAAGCGCTCACTCTGGTTTGAAATAAAAGTTTTATTGAGCTTACAGAAGTGCATGTCGTGTTTTGAACATTGGATTTTATTCAGCGTTTTATTGCCATCAGGGGATTACGCATATGGTGCTTTGTTTACGAAGTATATCTTTATACCTTACATCTTCTTACTCTCCCTTCTTCACTCACTTCCTTACTTGAATCAAGTTCCCTCTTCTGACTCCCTTTCTAAATATTATATAACTGTTTTTTCTTTCACTTCATACTGCAATTCCTGCTTATACTAACTTACGTTTTGTCTATAAACTGACTAAAATGTCTCTAAATATTAAATTATCATGTAGGTTTGATCTATTCTTAAATAGTATTTTCAAATTATGTGTAATTTGGTATAATTATTTAAACTGTACATATTTTTGTATTATTTTTGAAGACCGTAACATTTTTGTTCTTAAAATGTTTTTGTAATAATTTTCTCCCTGGGCCTCCACTGAAAATGGGCACCTACCTACCAGTCAGACTTTCCTCGTAATCAAATGTCAATAAATAAATAAATTCTGCTTTGATGTAATAATTTGTCTGTCCCACAGTGTGCATCCTACCACATCTCCACCACCTTTAGTTTCCTCAATTGCTCTGACTTTACTACCCAGGTTCTGTATCAGTAATACTGGTTGCATCACACAATGCTGATAATGTATTCAACATGGCACCCATTTAAAAAAAAGACTTCATGTCTGATCAAGTACTTATGCTAAGTGTCAGGGTATGTCTGTTTACTGAACCAATTACAGAGTGGAGTGCCACAGATGAAATATGTTAGAAAAGAAGACCTAGCATAACTGAACCAATGTGAATGCTGTATTATTCTAGAAGACTAGCATATATCTGGGATATGTGTTTGCACTGGTGATCTAGAGTAATAATTCATCCACAAGGTTGTTCTGTAATGCTGAAAACAGTTGAATGACACATTCTAGAATGTCCAGAATGAAATAATTAGCCAGATAATACATAGGGCAACCTGGCATGGCTCAGGATGTAGAAATGAAGTAAAGATATGCAATGATTGTTAAACAAACTATAAATCGCTATCACATTCAATTTCATATGCTTGGAAATAGCTTGAGAAGTCATGGCCTAGACTGCCTGTGAGCTATATAGCTCTGTTCTTTGTAAAAATGGTTCTGTTTTTACAGATGCTCATTTGAAGTGGTTGGATAAATATGTCATGATTACTGCAATTTCACATGCAACCACTGAAAAACGAGACCATGCTTTAGCACAGGTAGTACTCAGAAATGGTGACACCAGATATATTTAAAAACGTTATTAAAACAAATACAGATAATAAGATAAGATCCAGAATCATTGACAAATCCAGATATAATCAAGGGCATATATTTTTTTAAATATTAGCACCACTGACTTGAGAAATTGATTGAATAAGAAAATATGAATGAACATGAATTTCAAAAGTAAAATCTATAACGGCAATTTTCATTAGTTCTAAGTGTAATCCACCACCTTTTATCCCCATAATCCCACATTTGGCAACGGGCACACTACTGAGCCAAAAATCAAGGACTGTTGAGAGGTATGGCATAACCCACAATACTCAATCAGGACAAACAGAGTTTATTAGTTTATGCCATATTCCGAACCTAGAATACTTAATAATGTTTACACTATTTGGCTATTATCATATACCTCACAACCTACCTTACGTTCCCCAAGCTGTATAACACTTCCTCTAAAAATGTAGAAAAAAAATGACACAATGTTGAACACCAACTCCTACTAACAACTTCACTAAAAAACTCACGATGGTTTAACTCTGTTACTTACTTTATACTTATAAAATGTTCATTTGCTGAATTAATAGGATTGTTCCCCATAAAGATGTACAGATATATACATGTGTGTATATATATATATATATATATATACACACACACACACACATGTATATATACGCACTATCTATATTATTCAAGTACTGATATTATTAATCAAACTTCTCTTCGCAAAGTGATAACTTGTCACTGCACACACTAGTACGCAAGCTACTGAAAAACACATCAGAAGATAATTTACTGCCTCCCTACTCAGCGTTACATTTGCTCCCACATGTAAAACAAAGTCGCTTGTGACAGAAAAAAGACCTTAGGACTGGAAGACTACGGAGCGCCTGATTAACAAACCAACGTGACGGCTTGCTATTACGAACTGGAAAATTCGTTTAAGTTAGTTACAGTATTTCTCAGAGTAGTATTATTTTACGACATACAGCGTCATTGTATTTTTATACTACGTAGGCAAAAGGCAGGATTAATAGTAAAAGTTTAGGGGTCCTCAGCTAAGCTTAACCACGTGGATGTATGTGTGTTTAGGTAGTGAGGTATTCTTGGGGTGGACCACAGCATTTATGACTGTGTACATTTAATTTATTATCGGTTGCTCTTTTATTTGGCGTTTGTTATAAGTTGTCAGTAGTGGGCTTTCTAGTGTACGGTATAAACATCTGTTGATATGGGAGGCACGGAGCGCCGGAAGGTAAGCATGTTTGTATTATATGTGTAGGTGAACATGCTATAGTAAGTAATGATGATTATGTTAAAACCGTTGGGTGACTGTCCTTTAAATGTGTAGACTCTGTTTTGAGCAGAAATGTATATGCAGACTTTCTGTGTACAATTGAATTGCAGATTGAGCTGATGATAGATAATTTAGGCTTGACATGTTGGAATGCTTGCCTTTGTGAAGGAGTTCTTGTTATTCCCTGGTAGTGCATATGGCACGGTTGGTCACCTTGTCGTGCAGGGAACAAATCCGCTGTTAGTGGATGGGTACGTCTTTCCTCCAATTTTTCATAGCTACATGCACTGATGGACTGTCAGCCTTTGAAATCTGAT
Organism: Protopterus annectens; assembly: GCF_019279795.1. Classification (NCBI taxonomy): domain Eukaryota; kingdom Metazoa; phylum Chordata; order Ceratodontiformes; family Protopteridae; genus Protopterus; species Protopterus annectens. The sequence continues at coordinate 699,237,723 of NC_056733.1, forward strand.
GAGCTGTCAGTCTGTAACTGTGCTTGTTTTTATTTTACAAATGTATTCTGTCTGTCAAGATCTGAAGAATGTTTTGTCATACAGTTTTAAATTCTCGGTCATTTATTTCTGCCATTGTCATAATTTCATCTGACAATGTTCGACCTCTTTAACACAAGTTTCATGTCCATCACCCCTTCAATCTTTCTGCCTTTAATTGCAGTTTATGCATTTTAGTCCTAGATCTGTGTTGTTTTTATTTATTTATAATGTTGCTGTATCTTGCAGAGAGTTTTTGTATTTTTACCATAAGTTTTCCCTTTTTATGGAGTGCTTATTGTGACCCTTAAGTTCATAGGTTCATACTAGGCTATCTACCCTAGGGCATTTATAAGCCTAGCCAGAGTGTGTTTGGCTTTCACCACCCATTTTAAATTAATTTTGCTATGCCCTTTTTCGAGGTTAGTATACTGTGCCTCTGTCTAACAGTGACACAGAAGTGAAACCTGGGGTAAACCTACAATCTCCCATCCACTCATCAAGATTCCTCTTGAAGAGAGTCAATCAGGGACTCTGCCTAACCTGGACTGGGATTTTATTCCAGAGTGAAGGGAGCCTCTGGGTTATGAATCTGTCCCTCCAGCATGTCCTATTTATTTCAGTGCTGAGGTTCAAGTCTCTCGAGCGCGTAGCTCGATGGGATTTGGATACTCTGAGGTGCAGCATGTCCATTAATTCCGGGTTGGATATGGCTTTATACGTCAGGCACAGATCGCCTCTGAGCAGGCGGTATGCCACTGAGTAGAGCTGGAGTTTCTTTAACCGGGCAGCATATGGCATCTGTTTGAGCCCTTTGATCCTCTTGGTGAGGTACTTTTGGGGTCTTTCCAGTTGCTGCAGGTGTCTGGTAAGGTACATCCCAAAAGGGGCATTGTACTCAATTATGGGCCTGATGAGGGATGAGTAAAGAGGCACGATGACCTCCCCTGATCTAGATGTGAATCCCTTCATGATTAGGTGGGCTATATAAAATGTTTTTCTAACCACTTTGGCCATGTGGTTGTCAAATGAGAGATTGCTATCAACTTGGGTCCCCAGGGTCCTAATTACTTCTTCTGTATTTAATGGATTACCACCTATGTGGTAATTTGTGGGCATTTTGTTTTTGCCAAAGGGGATGACTGTACACTTTTTGGCATTTAGCTTGAGGCCATGGCTCTGGCACCAGTTGTCTGTTTCTATGAGGCCCTTTTGGACGATGCTTGTGTTGGCTGGAGAGTCGATTATGGCGCCCAGTTTGCAGTCATCTGCGAACTTGGTCAGCCACAGTCCTTCTGTGTTAGCCTGTACCTCCGAGAAATATATACCGAACAAGAGAGGTCCCAGGACTGAGCCTTGTGGGATGCCACTTGTAACTGGTTTGGAGTCTGACATGGCTCCAGCAATTCTAACCATGTGGGTTCTGTCCTTGAGCCAGTTTGCAACCCATCTATTGAGATAGGGGTTTATATTTAAGCTGGTGAGCTTATCTATAATGCCTGAGTGGGGTATTGTATCGAAGGCTTTTGCGAGGTCCAGGTAGGCTGTATGGACCACCTTCCCCTCGTCAATGGCCTTGGTGACTGTTTCAAAGAAATCGACCAGGTTTAAGAGGCAGGATCTACCCTTAACAAAGCTGAACTGGGTAGGATCCAGTGTCTGTAGGTCCCCAATATCTTTATTTATGAGGTCCATGATGATCCTTTCCATAGCTTTGCAGACCAAGCTTGTCAGGCTTATGGGGCGTTAGTTTCCAGGATCCGTTGAGGCACCACCTTTGTGGAGAGGGACCACTGTTGCTGTACGCCACTCTTTAGGTACATATCCTGTAGTAAGGCTGAGATTGAACAGTAGTTTCATGATTGGGTTTAGCACTTCTTGGAGTTCATGTAGGACGCAGCCCGGGACACCGTCTGGTCCCATTGATGCTGTGTTTTTTGCTTTGGAGAGGGCGACTCTCTTACCTGAGCATCTGAGATGTCAGGAGGGGGGCAGCACTCTGCTGGGATAGATATTTGCCCTTTTGGTGGGGAGGGGGGAGGAGTTTGTGCTGAACCTGTCAGCTAGGATGTTGGCAATGTCTGTGGGTTCGGTGTATTTTTTGTCATTTTGGACTAATTCTGAGCATATCTGGGAATTCCCACCCAGGTTCCTAACATAACTAAAGAAAGCCTTGTGATTATCCTTAGTGTCCTGTGCAATTTTTCTCTCTAAGCTGGCCTTAGACGATTTTATGAGTGCCCGTAGATTTTTGCTAATACTGATCAGAGATGCCTTCCCTTTTTGGGATTTTGCTCTATCCTGTAGTAGCTTCCTCCTTCTATTGTATAGTTTGTTTATGGCTGGGGTCCACCAGACAGGACGTCTGCCTTTGGAGGATTTTGTCTTAATTTAAGTAGTGAATCAGTTTATGTATTTGGTAAGATATCGGTTCTTAGGCTAATGGCCCTGGAGCCAAGCCTAGCCCATAGGACTACCCTGGCATTGTGCCACCCAACCTTAGTTCCCAGTGCCTCTGTCGAGTAGAGCCACTGGAGTGATCCCTGAGGCGGATTTTCTATTTTCCATCCACTCATCAAGATTTCTCCTTAAGAGGGCCAGTGAGGTGCTCTGCTTGATATGTATGGGAAGTCTATTCCATGGCATGGGCAGTCTCTGGGTTATGAACCTGTCTCTCCAGCATATTCTGTTGATTGTGGTAATGAGGTTGAGGTCTCTGGAGTGTGTGGTGTGGAGGGATTGGGATTTCTTTAGATGTAGCATTTCTAACAGAGCTGTGTCAGGCATGGCTTTGTATGTCAAGCAGAGATCGCCTCTAAGTAGGTGATATGAGACAGAGAATAGTTGGAGTTTTTTGAGTCTGCCCATATAAGACAATTGTTTAAGGCCTAGGATCCTCTTTGTGAGGTACTATTGTGGCCTCTCCAGATGGTGCAGGTTTCTAGTGAGGTACATGCCAAATTCGGCATTGTACTCGATGATTGGCCTAATGAGGGAAGAGTAGAGGAGACAGTGATCCATTTCTTCCTGTATGCAAAACCCTTAGTAATGAGATGTGCCGCGTAGAATGACTTTCTGACCACAGTGGCAACTTGGTGGTCAAAAGAGAGGTTGCTGTCAACCTATGTTCCCAGATCTCTTATAATGTCTTCTGTGTTCAGTGGACTACCATCAGTGTGGTAATTCAAGGGAACTGGATTTTTCCCAAAAGGGATGAAGGCACATTTTTTGGCATTGAGCTTAAGGCCATGGTTCTGACACCAGTCATTGGTCTCATTGAGGCCTTTCTGTAGGATGTCAGCATCACTTGGAGAGTTAATAATAGCTTCCAACTTGCAATCATCTGTGAACTTTGTCAGCCAGAGTCCCGTTGTGTTGGCCTGGACTTCAGAGAAGTAAATGCCAAACATGAGAGGACCCAGGACCAAACCCTGTGGGACTCCACTCGTGACTGGTTGGCAGTCTGACTTGGAGTTAGCTACTTGCACACTGTGGGTTCTATCTGTGAGCCAGTTTGCAACCCACCTAGTGATAGAGGGGTTGATGCCTAGCTTTAGTAAGTTTTTCTATGACTCCTGAGTGGGGAATGGTGTCAAAGGCCTTGGCCAGATCAAGGCAGGCTGTATGAACCACCTTACCTACATCCACAGCACTGGTGACTGACTCAAAGAAGTCTGCCAAGTTAAGCAGGCATGATCTACCTTCACAGAACCAAACTGTGTAGGATCTAGAGTTTGGAGATTCCCTATATCCTTGTTTATTAGGTCCATGATGATGTGTTCCATAACTTTGCATATCAGAGTTGTCAGGCTAATGGGGCAATAGTTTCCGGGGTCTGTAGTCGCTCCTTTTTGGAGACAGATGACTGTAGCAGTGCACCATTCGTTAGGGACAAAGCCTGAGGTGAGGCTGTGATTGAACAGGGCACACAGGTGAGGTGCCATTTCACTCTGTAGTTCATGTGGTACACAGCCAGGGATACTGTCAGCTCCCATAGAAGTTGTATTCTTGGCCTTGGACAGTGCTGTTTTAACCTGTGCATCAGTAATATTGGATGCCTGGCAATCTACTGGTATCGTGATTGGTCCTTTCGGGGGGTGGGGGGTAAAGTTAGCACTGAATCTGTTCGCCAGTATATTTGCAATATCTGTTGGCTCGGTATAGAAGATACCATTGTGCAGTACCTCAGAGCAAATCTGGGTATTGCCATGGTGATTCTTTACGTAACTATAGAAGGCCTTGTGGTTGTCTTTACTTTCTGCTGCAATTCTGTTTTCATAGCTAGCTTTAGAGGATTTGATGAGGGATCTCAACCTTTTGCTGAAACTGATAAGGGAGTTTTTCCAGTCTTGGGACTTAACCTTTATTCCGCATGGTCCTTGATATTAAGGACCACTTCATTTTCATTGGTCTGTTTAGAATGTTTAAGCAGTGCCTTTTTTGTCATACTATGGTGACTTGGTAGGCTATACCATTTAGGGCTTATTCATAAAGAAAATGGAAAGAAAACTTTAACTCAGTATTGTATTTACTTAGTAGGAATGCTTGGTGACAAAATGGCCTTCCCTTACTGGGCAGTTGATTGATTGATTCATTCTCATTTGCTAACTGGGAAAGTCCGACTGAGTCAAAGACCCATTTTCAGCGGAGGCCCGGGAAGAAAAGCTCCACAGTAATTTAAATTGACAATTTCAGTACAGCATAAGACATTTTGAATAACAAGTAAAACATATGATATGAAAATATGACAGAAATAACATAGATGCATGAGGTAAAATAGGAGGAGGATAAGGTACAAAGTAATTTACTTTTTTTTTTGTTTTTTTTTATAGACAGAAAATAATATAGTGTAAAATATATTTTACAAGCTGTGAATACTAGGCTTTTTTTTTTTTAGGAAAAAGGAACATTTGGTGGTTCTGGAGAGGACAGGATTAGTGAAATGTGAATAGAAGTATTAAAGAGAAAGGAGTAAAGAGGGTAGAAGTCAAAGTGAAAGTTTATATGTTAGGTTAGGTTAATTAGTGAGAAAATTAGATGTTATGTTAAGAAAAATAAGAGACAAAAATAGTGGAAGGAGTTATAGGAGAGGAAAGATGTGGGGAGGGGACGAGAGGAGAGAAAAGTCATAAGGGTTTGGAAGAGTGAAGAGGAGGATGAGTGGAGAGGACGCAAGAAACATAGGAAGATGGGATTTAGATGTTTGTTGTAGGGCAATGGCATGTGTTGACAAGATATTTTTTAGTGTAAGCTTGAAATTAGTTTTTGTGTATCTGAAAGTCTTACTATTTGTATTAAACCCAAGAAAGAAATTTGTTTACTAATTAAGTATAAATAGAGTTCAGTTACATTTTGAGGGAAACCGTTTGTATAGATTGTATTAATTTGTTTAACATAATGCAAGTAGTGTAGACATATTTGTTTGTAGACCTCCTATTACTGATATTGTGTGGTACAGCATGTGTTGTCCATTTCTGTGATTTCCACATAATGGTCCATCACCATTAAATTTACAATGTCACTCTCAACCCCAAGCCATTTACACTAGGAAGTTTCTCAAGTATCAGGTTTTGTATCCTTATGTTTTCTCTTTTGTTCATGAACCCCCTCCTCTAAATGCAATTCCAAGCATAAAAGACAGGGCTGCAAGAAATAAAACAAACAAAAAAAGGTTAACAATTATTGCATGAAAAACAAATGATCACCTGCAGGACTGTAAAACTTTTTTTTCAGCACTTATGCTTTTACTTTCTAGAGATGTAATCAAATGCCAAATTCTGAAATGTTTCATTAATTGAAACAATTAAAAAACAAAAGGCATGCTAACCTTTTTTCTCGGTAAATAAACAGTAACATGTAAATTAAGGCACTTAACTTTGCTTACAAGTTAAATTAAAAATTTTAAATTGGGAATATCTAATTCTCTGTAAACCAAGGTTTTAGTTAGTCTAGCCTCAAATTCTTTTAAGGTTGCTGAAACATTCCCTTCATTGAGACTGGAGACCAAGAATACAAAAATTAAAAGCTAATGTGATACTGTTACGAAGTTTAACATGTATAGCTCAGAAACTCGGTAACAAGCGAATTCCAGTAAGTTTACATTTATGATATCCTTAAAATGTTCTTGCATTTGGACTTTAACTAGTTTGACTAATCTGCCATAAATTATTGGTAAGAACAAAAAGGGAGCAAATAGGTCTGAACTGCCTTAACAGGCCCAGTGGTTAGCAGGCAGTGGGGGATTAAATAACAATCAGTCTAACTTTATTAATTCCTACTTCAAGGGAAATTGCATATTTAACAGTGTGTGTTGATTTTATGACAGAGGAATGTCTTTCTTTTGTGAGTGACTTTCTATCACAGTAAATTCAAAAGGCAGCATTTCACCACAGTTCATGATTTATTATATTTTTTGTAAGAAAAATACAAATATTTGGAAAATTTTTAATGGTTGTGCCACACGTATTTGTGCTCATATTTTGAGCACTTTCCCCTCATTAAAACCTATTCATAACTCTACACTGGACTTTTTGGATAGCAATTGCACTAACTATCTTCTTCTTGTTAGATGCTTGTTTATTCAAAACGCTGATTATTGGAAGAGTTCAGTTTTCCCTAACATGTTTACAGTATAGATTGAAATATGTGGATTGCTTAAGCAAAATTTTTAGACAGCCTTCCCACTTTCACCTGGTAGTATTGTATCTAGCTTATTTGCCACAATTTAAAAAACGCTAAAAGTGAAACAGAGGCCCTAGTAATTCCTGTTTAAGCTGTGAGTTGGTGTGGTCATTGTATGGACCTTAGAAACAACAGCACCAAAGTTTGGGAAAGGTTAGTGATATAAATAAAAATGTCCTCAAAATTGGACATGTTTATATTGGTACATGAGGCAGTGTAAGATGGGTACTCTTAAATTCACCCTGGGTGTAACTGACCTAGCCCTATTTTGAGAAAGGAGGTACATCCTGAGAGTGAGTATTGGTAAGGCACTGATGGTTCCTTGACTAAGTTGTCTTGAAACTCCTGTGAATGAAGAAGGATTAAAGGCCCTCCTCATGACTGGAGCTACTGTTTTATGGCCCAAGAAATTAATGATAGAAATGTGTAAACTTTATCATGAAAGTGTAAACAACGATAATTTAGTCGCAGATGTGGGAAATATGTACCAAGTCTGAGGTTATGATATCTTGGAGGACTTTGGATAATACACATAATTAGCAGGAGTTGAGCACAGCCCTGCATGCTAGGAGTTGCAGGGAGGCTAACCCATCTGCAAAAATGCTGTATTCTTGTTATAGGTATACTTTTTATTGCTTTTGTAAAGTTGAAATGTGTTTGTTTATTTTGCGGTGTAGGTGGGATCGCAGTTGCAGTCCTTGCACTTGTAAGGAAAGATAAAAATCATAAGGTGTCCAGAGGAATACAGTCGTTTATAAAGCCTCCCCTTCCTACTCCACAGCCTAGAATCTTCTTGAAATATAGCTTATATCAGATTGTTTATTATCAACCTGCTACTTACTAACCAGTCATAAAACTGAAGCCATGAGCTGTGGGCAAAGCTCACATAAAACCAGAGCGACTGGACTGTCAGTGACGCGCAGCCAAAATAGTTAGGGATATGTCTAAACCAGTCGTTCATCTTTCAGTAATGTATTTTGCAGTCAGAAGTTAAAATAAACCATTTGTCTGGACCAGGAAAATCGGTTAATTTAATCTCTGATTCAGTCATTGGTGATTTATGCTTTTCAGTAGGGAAAAAAGTTATTTTTATTATTACTTAATATCATAGACGTAAAATAAAATTCACAAAGCACATGACTGCTTGAGACAGACCCCCAAAAAACACAGCTAACAAGGTTATACGTGTGTGTGTGTGTGTGTGTGTGTGTGTGTGTGTGTGTGTGTGTGTGTGTGTGTGTGTGTGTGTGTGTGTGTGTTTTATATGTAGGTATATGTAGATACATACAGTAATATACTACTTTTGTTTCCCTTTGTAATGGAGTTTCTAATTTTAGATTAACCAATTATATTTATACAGGAATATATGGGTAGACTTTTTCATTTGCATTTGTTAATCTGGTTAGAGCACTGATCACAAATGACACATTTCAATTTCAGCCTGGGAGAGAAATAAGCATAGCATACATTAACAAAGTTTATACTGAGATTAAGATTGTGAAGTGAGAGAAAAAAAGATATGTATGCAAATTCTAGTATAAGAAGTTATGAACAATATGCACTAAATTAGCAGCTACATAATTGTGAAGAGTATGTAAAAGCCATATGTAAACAATAAAGTCATGGTGACGCCTGACTTGCATATGTAAGGGTGTTATACAGAGTAGTAAGAGATAAAGTGAGAACAGACAAGGATTGTGTTAAGCAACATATCTAGAGAAGAGGTATTGATATGTAGCATTTGATTGGAGGCAAGATTTTAGGGTTTCTTTGAGTTTCTCAGTAACTTCCTTTACTTTAGTTTCTAGAAAAGCAAAGCCGTAATCTGTGCATTGGGGTTTTGTTTTGCAGGCCTGCTGGATAGGTCGTGAGTGACGTTGATTTCTGAAATTGTAAAATAAGGTTTTTTTTAATTAGTTTTGCTACCAGGGGAGAGGTTGTGTGGCTGTGTAGAGGAATGAAAAATTGAGAGTGCAAGAGAATGCCAAATTTTTATTTTATTTTAACATTTGTTTACCTGGAAAATCCGACTTGGAATGAGCCAATTTTCAGCGGAGGCCAGAGGAGCAGTGCTCCAGACACATGTCTTTCTAACGTGGGAGGAAACCCACGTGAAAGTAGGGAAGACATGCAGACTCTGCACAGAAGGCACCCCAGCTGAGAATCTAACCGGAGAACCTCTTGCTGTGAGACGACAGCGCCATCCATATTTTCTAGTATTTTGCTATGGTGTTCATGCTTTGGGGAGTTTCTGATGCATTTTCAAATTCTATCGGTGATTGAATGTGGACTTTTTTGAGGCATAGAGTATTTGGGGGGTGGTCCATGTTCTAATTAGGATAGTAAAATGCCTTTGCGTGTAGCAATTCTGGGAGACTTAGGAGAGAAAATAAGAGGCTTTGTTAACCCAGAATAGTAGTGGGCTAATCCTTTTTCTTTCCCTAGTATTGTCTGGGTGTAAGTTAAAATTGTGGGATGGATCTAGCCAGATTCTTAACTATTTAAATTATGTAAAGTTGTCCATTTCAGTGTTGTTGGCATCAAAGATGGAGAGAGAGTTGTGTTAATCTTCTTTTTTACGTTGCTCTCTAAAGGTTTGTTTTTACTTTGGATGATTTGAGAGGAATATTTTTTATTTGCTGATCCTGTTTGATAAGGGTGAGCAAGTCATATTGTAAGACTGCTAATGATTTGTTCGTGTGAAATTTAGGTCCATGTCATTGGCCTAGAGAAATAGAGAGGTTAGTCAGATCTAAAGACAGTTTATGTAGATGGAGAGGAGAATGTTAGCAAGGATGGACCCTTGTGGGACTCCTTGTGTGACTATGGTTGAGGGTAAGGCCAGCTGAACTGTTACACAGAAGCAGTGATTTAGAAATTTAGTTATGGAACCAATGTGTAGCGCCTGAACTCGTGACTGTGTTAAACAAGTGATACAGTAGTAAATTGTGATCTCATAAGTTAAATGCCCTAGTCAGTAAATATAGCACCAGTAAGGTCCCCTTTATCTGTGTATATGTATGGGCGGTACAGTGGCACAGCAGATAGTGTTGTCGTCTCATAGGAAGAGACTCTCAGCTGGGGTGCCTTCCGTGTGGAGTTTGCATGTTGACCCTGTGCTCGTGTGGGTTTCCTCCGGGTATTCAGGTTTCCTCCCACATTGCAAAGACATGCAGGTGGATTGGACACTGTAAATTGGCCATACGTAAGAGTGTGTGGTGCGGAAGGACTACCGTGGCAGGCCTAGCCACCCGGCGGTGTAAAACTTGGCTATAGATGATTGTCACTGTTGAAGTGGCATCCTGACCCTATGTGCAAAATGGGGAAAAAAGTTTTAGATGGATGAATATATATATATATATATATATATATATATGTATGTATATATATTTGTGTGTATATAAAGGTTTGTGTGTGTGTGTGTGTGTGTATGTATGTATATGTGTGTGTGTATGTATATATATATATATATATATATATATATATATATATATATATATATAGTGTGTGTGTGTATGTATGTGTGTATATATATATATATATATATATATATATATATTTATATATATGTGTGTGTGTGTATGTGTATGTATGTGTGTATGTGTGTGTGTATATATATATATATATATATATATATATATATATATATGTATATAAAAATATAATGCGTGTGTATGAGAAGTTCCATTCTCCACTGAAAATGCATCTGTACCACATAAAGGTTAAATGCTAGTGGCATATCACAAAACACACAACCTAATCACACCTGCTTACACCCATCACTTTAAGATATAGCTTTTCCCTTCTTAACTGTTCTTAAGTTCTAGTTTCTTGCTAACATAAATGTGTCCTGCAGCCCTGTAGCTGTTTTACCTATGCACTCTCCTAACTCTTTGACGGACTGTAAAAATGTTTGGCTGCTGAAACTCATTGAATGTATTTTACATGTTTGTTACATATTCTTGTTTAATGTCAGTAACTGTATACTTCTGTTTCTAATTTATACTATTCTTTGCAAATGTTTTAACTTACATGTATCTTTCCCCTGGACTGAGGCAGAACATGATCATTTTGTATACAGTGCTCTACCTTAGTTAACAAATTTAAGTAAATAAATTTGATTTACAAGGGTCCAGTTGGCTGTTGGTGTTCTGTGACCTGATCAGAAGCTGTGTTTAGATAAAGAGGCTGTAATTGCTGTTGTAAGACGCAAGTTGGAAGTAGATTAATTTCTTTAGGATTTTAAGAAGCTTAGGAGGGATGGATTTTAGATGATAGAGAGGGATTTTGTAAGGATTGACTTGTTTTGGGAGGCAGTTAACTATAACAACTTCCCAGTTTCTTGGCATTGTTTTGTGTTGGGTATTGATTATCTATGTTTTGATGTTTTGCTAATCTGATTTATCTGCAGTTATAGATGAGCCAGAGGTGTATGCAGTCTTCAGGCAATTAATTTTTAATTAATCATGGATAAGCTCAATATCTTTGCTTTTAATGTGTTTGAAGAAAAATAGAAGGATGGTGGGAGCCTCTGAAGTATAGGCGGTGCATGTGTTATTGGGGGAGCATGCTGTGGCATGCATGTATGTGTGTGGTGAGGGAGCATGCTGAGGCGCATGCATGTGTGCATGGTGGGGAGCATGCTGTGGCATGTGCTTGTGGTGGTGGGGAGCACGCAGTGGTGCATGCATGTGTACGTGGTGGAGGAGCATGCTCTTGAAAGATTGCTAAATATTAAGAGCGTATCACATGGTGAACAAGAGTACATGAATTACTGTGATTGGAAGCATGATTATTTCTGCTGTTGATTATTTCAAAATGGCTTAGGGTTATTAGCAAGTTTTTTATTGTGCTTTTCTATAGTGGGTTTTATGATGTCTAATGGCTTGTTTTGAAAGGTTTGTTAGTTTAATAAAGCGTTTTCTTGTTTTTAGAGTTTGAGTTAACTTCCCATATATAGGGCACATACCGCAAAGAGTCATAAGTGTGCAGTCTCCAAGGTGTTATGGTTCACTGAGACTGCATCAAACCATGGTAATGTTTTAATAGTAGGTGTCTCTATTACAAGGCATACATACCCCACCTTTGCCTTGCTGTTTAAGAATAGGGTGAACGTTAGCTGTCTTTCTGGAGCCAGGTTCAGGGGTATAACACGGGCTTTTGGATCTTTCCATCTTGTCAAATATGAATGATCTGGTAGTGGTCTATGTGGGGTTAAGTGACCTTGGATGCCATACCCAGAGGGACACTGTTGAGCTTGCTATGCAAGTGTCTGAGGCAGGAAATACACTGTTCTTTAGTGATATTTTAACATCACCCAGAATAATGCCAAGATTCAAAGTCAAGATAATTGGGTTTAATAAGTCTTTGGGGGATCCAGTATGTGTCAGCTCCCTGGGATATGATGGCTGGCAAGCTTTCTTGCTTTATGGTCTGCACCTCTTTTACCAAGGTTGATGCATGTTGGCTAAGTGTTTGCTGCCTGATGGTGCCTTTTTTAGGCAGTTCATTTTATGGACATTCCAATGTAATGAATTCTACTTTGCAGCACATTAAGGTTTCCCTTCTCAGTAACAGGAGTCTTAACAAAAATATGTCTGAACTTTAGGCTGTCCTGCAACATACATGTGTTGTTAGTCATGGTTTCAGAGCAATGAAAGCATTCCCTCTATTCCTGGGTGCAATGCCTATCAAGTCTTCAGACCTACTGGAAGTTGTGGGGGAGTGTCAATATTTGCCATGCATCTCATCAGCTCACAGGAGATTCCTTGTAATACCCATTTGAACTCCTAGAAGTCTTAACTAATTAGTCTTGTTTTTGGTGATTATCACTTCATAGCTAGCTATAGAACACTGCCTGTATCCTCTTCTGAGCATAATAGTTAACTTAATACATTAGCTGAAATTGACATTAAACCTAAGATCTTTCTATTGGAGACCTCAACTATCCATTAATAAACTGGCAGACCTACCCTGCCATTGTTCGGCATGCTCACTACTTTGACATTATAAATGCTAAATCTCTCACATATAGTTAACCATCCTCCTAGCGGGTCCATATATCCTTGATCTAGTTCTCACAAGTACGGCCACTTCTTGCTCGTCTCCATATATGTCATCAGCCATAGTTCAGTGATCTTTTCCTTTTGAACTGGTAATACTTCCCTTTAAATAGCTCTGTTTAAGGACTTCTCAAAAGCAAACTTTTTTCAGTTACTTGATGACTTAAATTCCTTTGTAATCCTTCTCCAAAGGACCACATTACTAAAGCTGCTACCATACTGTTCCCACTTAGTTGTATTGATAAGGCAGTCTCTATCCAAGCAGAATATAATGAGAAATTTTAAAAACAAATTCCTGTGGTGGAACACTTGCATAACAAGAGAAAGAAGCTGCTTAATGCTTGTAAGAGGTCTCCTTCTGTCTATCCTATGAGCACACTTAAGCAAACTAACAATGATCTTAAGGGAGCCATTTGGAAGCTCAAAGCTGCATATGAACTTAAAATAGCCATTAAAACCAAAGCTAACAACAAACATTTCTTTAACTGTATCAGGAAGTTGAGCACTAACACCTAACAGTGTTTGGCGCTGGTTAATAATAATAATAATAATAATAATAATAATAATAATAATAATACATTTTCTTGATCCAAAGGAAATGGCTACTGTCATAGCTAACAAATTTAGTGCTGATTTTACCCCACCCACAGTTGTAGCTGTTTCACAGTATCCACAACCCCCTTTAATTACTATGGAACCACCCACAGTTGTAGCTGTTTCACAGTATCCACAACCCCCTTTAATTACTATGGAACAAGTTATTTCAGCCCTCTGAAAAACTAAGAATACTTCATCCATGTGCCCTGATAAGGTACCAGGTTGCCTGATTATCAGGTGCTAAATAATGCCTTTCTGAGACCCTACTTAACCTTTGTAATCTAAACCTCTGCACTGTTTACATTCCTGAAACCTGGAAAATGGATACTAATGTCATTACACAAGGGTGGCCTTACCACAGATCCTGGTAACTATATACCCATTAGTCTCACTAGCCTCGTGTATATAAAGCTATGGAGTGGATCATCTCAGACCTCATTAATCTGGACATTGAAAGTCTCATAATCCTGGATCATCATCTAATCAACTTTGTCAAAGGAAAAGTCCTTAAATCATTAATTTCTTTGTAAAGGTAACCAGTGCAGTGCATACAGCGTATCTGGACCTGGCCATGGCCTTTGACACTATTCCCCATTCAGCATTATTGACAGTCTTGTAAATCTGAATATAAATACTTATATTGTGGGGTGGATAGTTAACTGGTTGTCTGACAAAACCCATGTGGTTAGAGTTGCTTGTCACACTTCTGAGAGTAAAAAAGTTACTAGTCCTATAACTTAGTTCATTTTGAAAAACAGAACAGTTTCACAGGTGATGCTTCCCTCCAATCACATACTGTTATATGGGATCTAGGCACTCTTGCTGATAATTGCTTTTCATTTGACCATCACAGCTCCACAGTAGTTTAGATTAGCCAGATAAAAGGCTTTCCACTTTCCAAAAGCATATCCACAAGATCCCAAAAGTTCGTAAATCCTCTTACTTGTGTCTTATCAAGCCCATTATTGAATATAATGAATCTTTTGGCATATAATTGTTTTAAACATATCGGAAAACTAAGATCTTTGAGGATACTGATCTTTTTAGTTAATTATCAATGAGGTATCTCAAGTTATCAGGAGAGATTGGCAGCCCTTTCTCTGTACCCATGTCTAAACTTTTGAACCTTGAAAGACTGAACCCTGTTTGACCTCCTGTTCCTTTGCAGAACTAGTACAATCTCAAATGTGTGGTTAAATGAACAAAACCTTCATCAGCAGATAAATTAGACATGTTGGCACAGTAGGTTCATATCCCGATGTGTCCCTTAACTCTTGTTGCAATGTGTCAAGCAGACTAGCACACTTGCTATTTTCAGGTTAAATGAAGATAATTGGATGAGCAACCTTAAATTCTCCCCTGGTCTGTCTTCATAGGTTCATACTAGTCTATCTGCCCTAGGGCATTTATAAGCCTAGCCAGAATGTGTTTGGCTTTCGCCACCCATTTTAAATTTATTTTGCTATGCCCTTTTTCGAGGTTAGTATACTGTGCCTCTGTCTAACAGTGACACAGAAGTGATACCCGGGGTAAACCTACGATCTCCCATCCACTCATCAAGATTCCTCTTGAAGAGAGTCAATCAGGGACTCTGCCTAACCTGGACTGGGATTTTATTCCAGAGTGAAGGGAGCCTCTGGGTTATGAATCTGTCCCTCCAGCATGTCCTATTTATTTCAGTGCTGAGGTTCAAGTCTCTCGAGCGTAGCTCGATGGGATTTGGATTTTCTGAGGTGCAGCATGTCCATTAATTCCGGGTTGGACATGGCTTTATACGTCAGGCACAGATCGCCTCTGAGCAGGCGGTATGCCACTGAGTAGAGCTGGAGTTTCTTTAACCGGGCAGCATATGGCATCTGTTTGAGCCCTTTGATCCTCTTGGTGAGGTACTTTTGGGGTCTTTCCAGTTGCTGCAGGTGTCTGGTAAGGTACATTCCGAGAGGGGCATTGTACTCAATTATGGGCCTGATGAGGGATGAGTAAAGAGGCACAATGACCTCCCCTGATCTAGATGTGAATCCCTTCATGATTAGGTGGGCTATATAAAATGTTTTTCTAACCACTTTGGCCACGTGTTTGTCAAATGAGAGCTTGCTATCAACTTGGGTCCCCAGGTCCCTAATTACTTCTTCTGTACTTAATGGATTACCACCTATGTGGTAATTTGTGGGCACTTTGTTTTTGCCAAAGGGGATGACTATACACTTTTTGGCATTTAGCTTGAGGCCATGGCTCTGGCACCAGTTGTCTGTTTCTATGAGGCCCTTTTGGAGGATGCTTG
Source organism: Protopterus annectens (assembly GCF_019279795.1). Taxonomy (NCBI): domain Eukaryota; kingdom Metazoa; phylum Chordata; order Ceratodontiformes; family Protopteridae; genus Protopterus; species Protopterus annectens. Next base: position 699,253,362 of record NC_056733.1, read on the forward strand.
TGTCGGCTGGAGAGTCGATTATGGCGCGCAGTTTGCAGTCCTCTGTGAACTTGGTCTGCCACAGTCCTTCCGTGTTGGCCTGTACCTCCGAGAAATATATACCGAACAAGAGAGGTCCCAGGACTGAGCCTTGTGGGACACCACTTGTAACTGGTTTGGAGTCTGAGATGGCTCCAGCAATTCTAACCATGTGGGTTCTGTCCTTGAGCCAGTTTGCAATCCATCTAGTGACATAGGGGTTTATATTTAAGCTGGTGAGCTTATCTATAATGCCCGAGTGGGGTATTGTATTGAAGGCTTTTGCGAGGTCCAGGTAGGCTGTGTGGACCACCTTCCCCTCGTCAATGGCCTTGGTGACTGTTTCAAAGAAATCAACCAGGTTTAAGAGGCAGGATCTGCCCTTAACAAAGCCGAACTGGGTAGGATCCAGTGTCTGTAGGTCCCCAATATCTTTATTTATGAGGTCCATGATGATCCTTTCCATAGCTTTGCAGACCAAGCTAGTCAGGCATATGGGGCGATAAGTTTCCAGGATCCGTTGAGTCACCACCTTTATGGAGAGGGACCACTGTTGCTATACGCCACTCTTTGGTCACATATCCTGTAGTAAGGCTGAGATTGAACAGTAGTTTTATGTTTGGGTTTAGCTCTTCTTGGAGTTCATGTAGGATGCAGCCCGGGACACCGTCTGGTCCCATTGATGCTGTGTTTTTTGCTTTGGAGAGGGCGGCTCTTACCTGAGCATCTGAGATGTCAGGTGGGCAGCACTCTGCTGGAATAGATATTTGCCCTTTTGGTGGGGAGGGTCCTTGTCTCTTGTCCTCTTTTGAGGCTAGTGGGAACTTTATGTTTTTTTTGAGTAGGCTAGAAATGGTGTACAGACTGATTTACCTGGTTTACTTAAGAAACTATGTATGTATGGCACCCTCATCTCTGAGTTTTAGTAGTGATTTTTTTCCTCCCTGTTGAGCTTCATCTTTCTTTTGGATTGTATAAAATAGTTAGTAATGGAAAGCATAAGTTTTGTAGATCTTTAAGGATTTTAGTGAAAGGATCTGCTTTGGGAAGCCGCGGTGTTGCAGCGGTTAGCGTTGTCACCTCACAGCAAGAGGTTCTCCCATTCCAAAGACATGCATCTGGAGCGTTTCTCCCCGGGCCTCCGCTGAAAACAGGCTCTGTGGAACCTAGTCGGACATTCCCGGTCAACAAATGTTAAATAAATAAATTTGATTCTCGGCTGGAGCACCTTCTGTGTGGAGTTTGCATGTCCTCCCGCGGTCGAGTGACGTTAAAGGCATGCATGTAGATGCGAGCGTGCATGGGTGGGCCTTTGTTGAAGGTTGGACGTCGGGCTGGCAACTCGGCACCGTAAAAATCCACTGCCAGTCATGAGCAGACCGCAGTTTCGCTGTGGCGACCCCTAACTGGGAAAAGCCGAAAGTTTTTTAGTGAAAGGATCTGCTTTAAGGTTAGCTTCAGGTGTGTTTATAATATTTCACCTATGTTTATGAGGGTGGATTTTAGATTTTTGATGGAATCTGCTTTTGATCAAAAGGGTTAAGGTGGGTATATTTAGATGGGAAATTTAGCTGAATGCTGGTTGCATAGTGGACTGTCGGGGCAGGAGGATTAATTTTGATATCTGAAACTGACGAAGGGTTGCTGTTGTTTTGAGGTTGCACTTGTTTCCCCCCTTTCCTGTAACTAGTTTAGTCCAGATACAGATTCTTACTTTTAACACTTGAATTTGCTTATTCGTGATCAGCACTTGTTCAGAACTTGTAAGCACTAAATAACCTACTAATTACCACAGCACTCAACCTTCCTCATTACCTAGAGGAAAGCAGTTTTGGTACTTACTTTCCTCACTTGCTTAGAGAAAAACATCTCTTGTACTCACTTTCCTCACTTATCTAGAGGAAAATAGTTTTTGTTTTTATTCAGGCATGTCCAAGGGTCAGCTCCCAGTGTTCTCTCCTGTCTATCTGATGAATCTGGGCATCTTGGGGCAATGTAGAAATTGCCTCATGTACACTTCTCCTCCTATCACCCAACACTACAGCCTGTGAGAGATGCACTTATCTAGCCAAACTGGAGGTAAAGCTCTCTCCAATCAATACTGAACTTGACAGTCACTTGCACCACACCACACTCATCACATAGTCTCACTAAATCTACACCACCAAAATCCACACATAGAAATACAAAAACATTCGCGGAGGCTCTCAATAATAATCTGCTCAAGCAACAGAGACCTCCAAAGCAGGCAACCTCCACCCCCCAACACAACCCAAGTGACACGTAGCCCGCAGACTCAGTGTGCCACTCAGCCACAGCCAATAAGGCAAAACAACATACCCAACACACTAGTCCTAGGCGACTCTATAGTCAGGCACACTGATGTCCCACTCACCAGGCTAAACAAGGAGAAGGTTACTGTCAGCTGCCTGTCAGGTGCCAAGATCCGCCACATAACCCACGCACTCGGGTCACTCCACAACAGGTACAAATATGACTCTGTCCATGTTGGTGTGAACGACCTGAGATGTACCTCCCTGGACTACATAAAAAAAGACACGGAAGAGCTCTCCAATCTTGTAGCCGAGGCAGGTATGACCCTAGCCCCGAGTAGCATTCTGCCATCACCTAGAATGATGCTGCAGTACAAGAACAAAATGATTGACTTCAACAATTGGCTAGGCTTTTGGTGCCATTCTAAAGGGATCCAGTATCTGTCTGCCTGGGATGACATGATCGACAGACCACAATGCTTTGCCAGAGATGGCCTGCACCCTGTCACCCGTAGGATTCCAGATACTGGCTAAGGTTCTTGCCGCCCCTATAGTGCCTTTTTTAGGCAAGGTTCAAATGACAAATTCACCACCGTAACTGGAACAGGCAACCAAAAACTGAGGGTGATGCTACTCAATGCCAGAAGTCTAAATCTCAAAATACACTCACTTGAGGCACTCCTTAAAATGGAGAACATCGATATCTGTGCAGTGACTGAGACCTGGTTCAAATCTCCAGAGAGCACCCCTGCACTACCAGGCTATAACTCGTACCACACTTTTTGGCCATGTAACCTGGACCGGAACACCAAAGGCGGAGGTGTATCCATATTCTTTAAGGATATCCACACCTCCGGGCTAGTTGCTCAGCATAATACAGCCGAGGTTATCCAAGTGCAACTAACTCTGGGCAAAACTGCAATCCAAATTTTAGCTTGCTACAGATCACCTACCATGCCCCAGGATTCCCACTCCTCTTTTCTTGATGTACTGGAAAATATTAGGGTTCAACCAAACACCCTAATAATGGGTGATTTCTACTACCCCACCATTAACTGGGAAAACTACTCATGTACCAACTCCTTCACTCAACGCTTTCTGGAATTCATAAACTCCAATGCCCTGGATCAACGTATCCACACCCCCACCAGGGGCAACAATATCCTAGATCTAGTCATTACCAATATGAGTGACCGGTGTTCCACACCTGAAGTCATTGCCTCATTGGTCCGATCCGACCATAAGCTAATTACCCTAGATATCCACATCCTGCCTCCACCCCCCATTAAGGAAACCATAATAAAAAATTTCTCCAAAGCCAACTTCATGCTTCTTAAGACAGAAGTGGTGAACTTCATGACACCCATGCAGATGGACAATACAGTTACGACTACTGAATCCTACACAATTGCACTTTATAAGCACTTACATGAGTGCATGGATCGTGCTATCCCAAACAGAACCAAGACGCTATCCTCTAAAAAAAAGGAAGCCAGTCTGGTGGTCCCCTGCCTTAAACTGTACAACAGAAGGAAGAAACTGTTGCAAAAGAGAGTAAAATCCCACGAGTTGAAGAGCTCCCTGGTCAGCCTCAGTAAGAAGCTGCGATCCCTGATAAAATCCTCCAAAGCTAGTTACGAAAACAAAATCGCCACTGATTCTAAAGACAACCACAAAGCATTCTATAGCTATGTCAAGAATTTGAATGGCAACACTCAGATCTGCTCTGAGTTACAGCACAATGGCACTAAATATACAGTCCCAACTGATATTGCCAACATCCTGGCAGATAGGTTCAGTGCTAACTTTACCCCCCTCTCACCCCCTAAAGAGCCCATCTCTATACCGGAAGAATACAAAGTTCCTGTAATCACGGCTGCACAGGTAAAAAACACACTCTCCAAAGCCAAGAACACAGCATCCATGGGACCAGACAACATCCCAGGCTGCGTTCTACATGAACTACAGAACGAACTGGCACCCCACCTAAGTACCATGTTCAATCATAGCCTCACCTCAGACTTTGTGCCTGCTGAATGGCGCACAGCAACGGTTATCCCACTCCACAAGGTGGGAGCCACCACAGACCCCGGGAACTACCGCCCCATTAGCCTGACAAGCCTGGTCTGCAAGGCCATGGAACGTATCATCATGGAACTTCTAAACAAAGACATTGGTAATCTCCAAACTGTGGATCCCACCCAGTTTGGGTTTGTAAAAGGCAGATCATGTCTCCTAAACCTGATAGACTTCTTTGAAGCAGTCACCAAAGCCGTAGACAAGGGTAAGGTGGTTCACACAGCCATTCTAGATCTTGCCAAGGCTTTTGACACCATCCCCCACTCTGGAATTATAGATAAACTCACTAAACTAGATATAAATCCCTATGTCACCAGATGGGTTGCCATCTAGCTCACTGACAAGAACCCACACTGTGAAAGTAGCAGACTCCAAATCCGACTTCAGACCAGTGACAAGTGGAGTACCACAGGGTTCAGTCCTGGGTCCTCTCCTGTTTTGGTATCTACTTCTCTGATGTACAGGCTAACACAGAAGGTCTTTGGCCAACGAAGTTCGCAGATGACTGCAAACTAGGAGCCATAATCGAAACTCCTAACTATGTGGACATCCTACAAGATGCCTGGTGTCAAAGCCATGGCCTCAAGCTCAATGCCAAAAAGTGCATTGTCATCCCCTTTGGTAAAAACTGTGTACCCATGAACTACAACATAGGCGGTAGTATACTTAACACCGAAAGTGTGATGAGACCTTGGGACACAGGTGGACAGTAGTCTCTCCGTTGATAATCACATCGCCACAGTAGTCAGGAAATCCTTCTATGTGGCACACATCATCACAAAGAGGTCATTGTTCCCCTCTACTCATCACTCATTAAACCCATTATAGAGTACAACGCCCCTTTTGGTATGTACCTCACAAGACATCTCCAACAACTGGAAAGGCCGCAGAAATACCTCACAAAGAGGATTACCAGATGCCCTACACTGACCGTATCAAAAAACTCCAGCTTTACTCTGTCACATATCACCTACTCAGAGCTGATCTCTGCCTAACATACAAAGCTATGTCAAACCCAGAGCTGTTGGACATAAAGAAATCCCAATCCCTCTGAGCTACACGCTCTAGGGACCTAAACCTTGTCACCACAATAAACAGAACATGCCGGAGGGATAGATTCCTGTCCCAGAGACTTCCCATACTCTGGAATAAACTACCTATCTATATCAAACACAGCTCCTCGTTAGCACTCTTCAAGAAAAATCTTGATGATTGGATGGGAAATAGGAAATTCACCCCGGGGATCACCTCTGTGGCTCTGCTCGACAGTGGCACAGGAAAATAATTTTCTTGGGTGGCAAAAGCCAGGGTACCTTTTTGGCTGGGCTTGTATAGGCCCCAGGGCCGATAGCCTAGTACCTACCTATGAACCTATGTCAGTAGATTGTACTAATTTTAACTTAGCCAGCAGATGGCACTGTTGTCTGAAACATAATTTTTAAAACTCCAACTTTTGCTATTTGGTTCAAAACAGAATTAATATGAATAGCAAAGTTACTTCCAAATGTTATGCTTGTAGTAATAATAATGTTGACAGATCACCTAATGTATTTCTTATGGTTGCGTGCTTAGTAACATCAATTTTTTTCATCAGACTATACTGATGTGTGTGTGTGTGTGTGTGTGTGTGTGTGTGTATATATATATATATATATATATATATATATATATATATATATATGTAATATACGTGTGTGTGTGCATATATATAGTTTTGTGTAAACTAATTTGTAAATTAAATTGCGTGTTAATGAATCAACAGCTTAAAGCACGCAAGAAATTTAATATTTTAATTTGAAATTAAGTTCTGCAAGTGATTTTTTTTTTTGTTGTATTATATTAAATTTGCTACTGACTGCTTTGATATCTATCATGGTTCTCAACCAGGCTCAGATTTATAGTAAAATAAATTGGTGGAAAATAAATGTAAAACAGTGACATCTGTTTCATTATTCGTACAAATGCTAATTAGGTGACTTTAAAAAGTAGAGTCATGCTTGCACTGCAGAGAATTGTTTTTAGTTGTTCTCACTCCACAGTCAAATCTTTTCCATTGAAACTGAATTGTACCATGTCTTTTCTTTTTTCATGTAACACAAAGATTATAGCTTTGAGCAGAAGCTCTGATAATGCAGCTGTAAACTAAGTCTGTATTGTTTTTGAATATTTTAGAAAATGAGGCCTGTCTTCTCATGAGCCCACACTTAAATGGATGTTTTATTAACCTTAGATAAGAAGGTAGTGTTTTATACTAACTTCACCCAGTTTTGGTATAGTTATTGATATCAGTTTGATGGGCTTCCCAATAACTAGTGTTTGTTTTTTGTTAAGGGAAATGTCATAATTTGGTTCGATACTCCCTGTGTCATGAATTTTTAGAATTTGAGTGTACTTGAACTGTGAACTTTTCCCACTTTACTGACCACATATGTGTCCACCCATTTTAGATCACATTCACTATTATTTGGCAATTGTCTAATAATGGTTTGATCTCCACGATCAGTTATTCTGTTTTTGCCAGATACTATTTCGTTTTCATTTTTTGGCTTCTGTAGCTTCATGGACTCTTCCTTTGGGCCAAATGTACTGGTCACAGAGATAGTCCCACCATAAGGTCTCTTCTGGGGCACCTTGCATAGTATTTCTTTTCTGTGTAGATATATGTATCATCCAGTCATAACCGCATGTGGTATGAATTCACATATTTGAGGGGAATTTCTCAATTAATTTCACTTATGTGTATCTAAATATGTAAAGACTATACTACATATTGCATCTCAGCTACTTATCCGTGGGGAGATTCACCCTAATCCTGGTCCTGCATCTAGACCCCCCACCCCGTCTAACCCCCTACTACATTATCCTTCCAGAGGGGTTTAAATGACCTTGTAATACTTAATATCAATATAAGAAATGTAGTAAATAAAATTGAGGAACTTTATGCAACCTTGTCTATATACTCCCCTGATATTGTCCTTCTCACAGAAACCTGGCTCAAACCTCAAATAAATGACAAAGAAATTCTACCCCGTGGGTATAAACGTGGTGGTGGGATTGCTATCTTGTGCAAAAACAATCTTATGCTTGACATCATAAGCCCTACTCTCCCACATTCAATAATGCAGAGATCCTTTTCACAAAAGTAAAACTCAAAGCTCAAAAGCAACTAAATTTAATAGAGACATATATTCCCCCTGGTACTAATAACTTTGACACTCTAGAAGCAATTCTTCACTGGTCTACTCACAATCTTCCCCACGAAACACTTTTACTAGGAGATGTTAATATTGACTGGTCCTCATGAATCCCCCCCCCCCACTACTCACATTGACCTACTTGGTTTTAATCATCTAATACTATCCCAAACCAGACTTGATAAATCCTCCAAAAAAGAATCTGTTCTAGAGTGGATTCTCACCAATTGACCAACTAACCTCTATAAGTCTGGGACACTACCTGACTGTCTCAGTGGTCATCGACCTACTTTTGTTCCAAGGCACCACTTGAAACCTGCTAAGACCTCTACCCTTCAGCAGATACGTTATACAAAAAACTTCAAAGTTCACGACTTCATTACTGCTTTAAACCACTGTAACTGGTCACCTTTACTACTTCTAACTCTAGAAAAAACAGTGGCTTACTTTAACTCTCCTTTCCTAAGCATACTAAATCAACTAGCCCCTACTAAAATTTTAAGAACAAAATTGAATTGTGCACCCTGGCTAACCAAAACTACCCGGCAACTTCTAAAACAGAGAGACAAAGCTTGGGAAATTTGGCAATTAAACAAAATGTGCCTGATTAGGCAAAAATTCCAAGAGCCAAGAAATAAAAATTAAATAAATAAGAATTGACAAACGTAACCACTACTCTGATATTCAAACCAAACATAAATCTGATCCAAAAAAATTCGCCATAAATAAAATTCTCCAGCCTGGGAAAACTTCCACCCCACCTCCTAATATTGACAACTCCACTTCCAACATCGCCACACAATTTAACGAATACTTTACTAACTCTATTCAAAGACTGATTAATTCCCCCTCCCCTTCTACTCATGATCTCTCCCAAACACCTACTCATTGCATCCAGTATCAACTACTACGGTTTATAAACATCTAACAAAGCTAAAGCCTACAGCTCTTGGAGCTGACAGACTCCCAGGTGAATATCTTAGAATTGCAGCTAAGGCAATCTCTTATCCTGTATCTATACTAATTAACAGGTCCATACTTGAACAACATATTCCATCCCTTTGGAAAATCTCCTATATCATACCAATTAATAAAGGTGGCAACTCTACTGAACTTCCTAACTATCGTCCTATTGCCATTCTATCACCCCCCCTCTAAAATCCTTGAAAAAAAATGTGTCCATTCCCAAACGCTTCACTACCTTCTAACAAATAATCTCCTTTCTGAAACACAATAAGAAGTTATGTACCTACCATAACGTTCCATGTTAGTTGTCTTCTTCTCACCATCTTTCTTGCTGGTTGGGTTCGGAGCCGATCTTTGGCTCCGACTCGGCCATTTTCTAAAGCTCGAGAGCTATTTACTGGCTTGAGGCCTCCCTATATCCCACAATGCCTGGTGCTAGATCCCCAGATCTCGTTTGGAAGACCTAACACCATAACGATACAAAAGGACAACTGTCCAAAATTGCAAGACTTCAGCTATGGGGCTAAAGAAAGGTAGAGGACATAAATCGGGTAAGACTCAGCCAGTGACCAGACTCATAGGAGGACTCTTCTCGGTCTATCTAGGCTTGGGGGATGGAGGGTGGGACGCAAGAAAGAAGGCGAGAAGAAGACAACTAACATGGAACGTTATGGTAGGTACATAACTTCTTAATGTTAAGTTGTCTCTCTTGCCTTCATTCTTGCTAGTTGGGACAGCGTCCCTAGCACCTTAGTCCTGGGTGGCTCACCGGAACAGACTCTTGAGCACAGTGGAACCAAAATCAGCTCTACTCCTAGAGGCCACATCCACTTTATAATGTGAAATGAAGGTATGAGGGGTGGCCCATGTGGTCGCCGCACAAATGGCTTCCATTGGTAGTCTTGCTTGAAAGGCTACCGACATAGCTAAAGCCCTAGTAGAGTGGCCTTTAGGTTTAATAGGGAGTTCTTTATTCCTCAATTGATAAATAAGGGTAATAATAGAGGACAACCACGTGGATAAGGTTACTTTAGACACTGGTCGACCCTGCTTGCCCTTCGCATAAGACAGGAAGAGTTGGTCTGATTTCCGTATTTGCTTAGTCCTATGCAAATAGAAACGTAATTGCCTATGAACATCCAACTGGTGTAATTTGTGTTCAGCTTTGTTGGAATAATTTGGAAAAAAGACTGGTAGATCAATGGATTGATTCAAATTATTTTCGGAGGGGACCTTAGGTAGGAATGAAGAATTGGTCCTGAGTGAAACCCTATCCTTATGGAAAATTAGGTAAGGAGGACGAACACATAGGGCTTGAAGTTCAGAAACTCTCCTCGCTGAAGTAATGGCCACCAAAAAGAGGGTTTTCCAAGAAAGCAATTACTAGGAACAGGAAACTGCCGGTTCAAAAGGAGGCAGTATCAAGGAAGCTAGTATCAAATTCAAGTCCCACGGAGGCGGGGGATCTCTCACTGGAGGCCTGAGCAACATCGTTCCTTTAAGAAAGGCTTTACAAAGCTTATGGGACATGATGTTGGTTTCTGACAGGCCCGTATGGAAATTTTGAGATTGCTGCTAATTGAACTCTGATGGTGGCAGAAGAGGAGCCTGCTTGAAAAAGTTCTGCTAAAAAGTCTAGGATGTTATGGACAGGGGCCGTAAAAGGATCTATATTTCTAGCCTCTGCCCAGAAAGAGAAACGTTTCCACTTACTAGCATAAGTCTTCCTGGTTGTAGGTTTGTGCGAAGAAAGGATAATCTCACGCACTGAATGGGAAATACTGGGAAGCCTGGCTAAGGTTGGAAGTGAAGCAACCAAGCAGTGAGGTTGAGAGACTGAAGAGATTGATGCAGCCTGCCCGACTGATGGATCAAGAGGTCCAGAACTCGGTCCAGATTCCAAGGCTGCTCTAGAAGGTGACGATGCAGGAATGGGAAGCAGATTTGTCGAGGCCAGTAGGGGGCAATGAGAAATCATCCTGCACCCTAGCATGGTAGCTTTCTGAATTAGTTTGGGAATTAGGGGAAAGGGTGGGAATGCATACAGAAGTCCCTGGGGCCAATCGTGAACTAGAGCGTCTCTGGGGGAGTGTCCGGGAAGAGAATGAAGAAACTGTCGCACTTGCTGTTGAGAGGAGTTGCGAAAAGGTCGCAGCAAGGCTGACCCCATTTGTGGAAGATTTTGTCCGCTACTGTCTTATTGAGAGACCACTCGTGAGGCATGCGAATAGCTCTGCTTAGCCTGTCTGCCATGACGTTGGATTTCTCAGGGTTGTGCATTGCTGTCAGAAACCGTTGAGAGGGGATCGCCCACTGCCATAGTCTGAGTGCTTGTCGACATAAGGGATAGGACTTGGTTCTGCCCTGCTTGTTGATGTACCACACTATTGTCTGTCTGAATTGCAATGGTCCCAGTGGGTAGAGAGTTCTGAAGAGCTTGCAACGCTAAAAGCACCACCCTCATCTCCAAGACATTTATGTGCAAGTGGTACTCGTGGGGTTGCCAGGTGCCCTGGACAGTCCTGCCCTGAAAATGCCCCCCCACCCGATCAGGGAGGCATCCGTGGTCACCATGGCAACTGGAGGAGGAAGGACAAATGGTGTGCCCTGGGGTACTGATGGGGAGACCATCCACCAAGTCAAGTGGTCTTTGCATGACTGCGTGTTTATTATCTTGTGAGACATAGGAAGTTGTTTGAAAGGACCATTGGGTGAAAAGCATCCACTGGCGAATTCTCATGTGAAAGCGAGTGAGGGGAACTAATATGATCACTGCTGCCATGAGACCCAAGGTTTTTAGGACGAATCTGGCCTGAATCTTTCTGCATCCTAATAATACCTGTACGTGTCGGCGAATGTCTGCCACTCTGTCTATTGGAAGTCTTGTGGACAGATCTTTCATATTTAATCTTGCGCCTATAAAGGTTAAAGACGGACAAGGCGACAATGCAGACTTTTCGAAATTTTATTGAGATACCTAGGTTGGAGCATGTTTGGATGGTATAATCCCTGGCTCTCAGCAATTGATGTCTGGAGGTAGCAGTAAGGAGCCAGTCGTCTAGATATGGAAATACCTGGAATCCTTGCCATCTCAGGTGAGCGGTAACCACTGCCATACATTTGGTGAACACCCTGGGGGCTGTGGTGAGACCAAAGGGCAGGGCTCTGAACTGGTATTGACTGGCTCCCAGCCGGAAGCGGAGAAACCTTCTGGAACGCCTGTCCATTTTGATATGGTAGTACACATCCTGAAGATCTATGGAGCACATCCAATTGTCCTGACCCAAAAAGGGTAGAATGGACTGAAGCTTGACCATCCGGAACTTCGTTCTTTGAACAGACTTGTTTAGTCTGCTGAGATCCAAAATGGATCTCCAGTCCCCTGACTTTTTTGGTACCAAAAAGAACTTTGAGTAAATTCCAGATCCTTGCTGGTCTGCTGGGACTTGTTGGATGGCCGTTTTTTTTTTTTTGTTTAGCAGTTTTGAAATTTCTTGTACTGCCTGTTCCCTTAGAACATGGAACATCTGGGATGGGCTTGTTTGCTTTTAAGGGGGTGTGGACAAAAGGGATTTTCTGACCTCCGGATATGATAGACCGTACCCATCTGTCTTGTATGTGTGATGAGACGCCAGGCTTCTGGGTACAGATACAATCTTCCCCCGACTGCCTCCGAAGGCGGACAGCAGGGCAGCCCCTCAGGGGTGCAGGAAGGGCTTGTCAGAGAAAGATTCTCTGCTGCCCTCATTCTGCGGACCCCCTCTGCCCCGTGGGCGGCGTCTATTGTTCCCTCCTCTGCCTCTGGAGGGAAACTCGCCACGTGTGTCAGGCACGGCTCCCTGGGGTTTCTGGAACCACATCTTTCCACTCTTCTGACCTTTAGGGTATGGTCTAGAGGGAGTGGAAAAACAGACTCCCACGGCAGAGAGAGTCTTGCCTTCCTGCTCACACCTGGTAAGGGTATCTTTCACTTGTGGTCCAAACAGAGCCGAACCATCGAAAGGGGTATTGGTGAAAGATGCCTTGAAGGGATCAGCAAAGTTACATAACCACATCCAGGCATGTCTTCTCAAAGCCATGCCTGTGCCTGCGGCCCTACTCGCCCCATCAGCCGCATATGAAATGAGCCGCATGGAGGAGTTGACGATTGAATTAAAAGTCGCCAGCTGAGAGTTAATCTTGTCTTGAGCCCCTGCAGCTGATGGATCTTGAATGGTATCTCCTAGCTCCTTGAGGAAATCCCTCTGGAGACGGGTGAAGTGGCACAAGTAATTCAGCGACCACATGGAGAAGGTCGCTGAAGAAAACATCCGCTTCCCGTATCTGTCCATCGTCCTAGAATCTTTAGTAGTGGGATGGACAGGTACAGAAGTGCCAGCCAACTCCTTTCTCATGGCCGCTGCTACCACCATGGCATCAACGGGGACACCCTTTGTCAAAAACTGTTTATCTTGAGGGGCCATAATAAACTTAGTGGGCCTGCGGGGGGTTGGTTCCAGTGTGCCCGGGGCTGACCACGCCTTCCGAGCCACTACTTCCATCAATGGATCGAAAGGCGGAGACACCCAGGAGGAGGAGGGGCGAGAACCAAATGCTTCCAGGAATACCGATTCGTCCTCAGAAGGGTTAAGGGCAGTCCAGTTCCCCCTCTGCCTAAGTATCTCAAGGATGTCTGAGAAAGAGACATCTTCAGAGGGGGATCTTGGGGACCCTTCCAAATCCTCCAAGTCGGTATCTGACGTGACAGACTCGGGGGGAGTCAACATGTTTCCTCTTACATTTCCTCTTTCGAGGGGGCTCCTCTGAAATTTCAGGGGTGGCCTCTGAAGAGGAAGATACACCCAGTGGGGTGACCTGGAGCATTTGATCCCCTCGCTTGGAGTCTGGAGGAGGGCCAGAGACCAAAGCAGGCACCCTGGGGGGAGGAGCCGAAGGGATTGATCGAGGTGCAGACTCAGAAGTCGGCACGCTCCTCATGACCTTGAAGGCGCCCCTGTCCGGCAGAGAAGAGGGTCCCCGCTCCGAAAAGACGGGAATCCTCCCCGGCACCAAAAGGGACGGCTCCGAGGCCGATGTAGGAGCCGAGGTTACCTGCGCCGAGGCTCCGGGAGGGAGAAAGGGGTCGGACAAGGGTCTGATGCCACTCACCCCCTTGGAGCCGACGAGGGAGTCTCGGCGCCCAGATCCCTCCAAGGACGGAACCATTGAAGAAATCTGAGCAGACGATGGAGCCGAAAGGGGAAGCATCGGCGCTGACGTTTCCATGATCTGAGCCCCAACAAACTCCGGCTCCGAACTGACAGGAGGAGTCGGAGGAGGAACTACTTCAGAACAGCCACAGTCTGATGAGGAGGGCTAGTTAACATTTTAGCCAGGGCCTGCGATTTGAGGAGTCTACTAACCACCCTCTCCAAGTCATGATCGGATAGCCTCGAGGACCGAGAAAGAGTGGGACCGATGGCTCCGTTCAGATTGTAGTAAAGGCGACCCCGGAGCTGAGTGAATCGACTCTAGGGATGGAGACCTAGATCGCTTACTGTTCCCTGACTGTTCTGACACCAAGGTCTGAGCCGAGTGAGATTCAGATGCTTCAGTTCCAGCCGGAACCGAAATGGAAGCAGACGCTCCACCTGGCGACGGCTCCGTACTGGGAGCTGACGGCTTGGTGGGCTTAGGGTTTTTTGCAGGCTGAGACTTTGCCGGAGACCCCTCGGGTTTTAGTAACCCTGTAAGAATCAACTTGTTCCTATGCTTCTGCAGGACTCTCGGACTAAAGGCATGACATACCGAGCAAGAGTCCTGCAGGTGTAGGGCATGCAAACAATAAACACAAGAAGTGTGACCGTCTGTCAGAGACATTTTCTGACAGTACGAGTCACACTTCTTGAACCCTGATACCTTGGTATTCTTTGACATGCTCAAGAAAAAAGGATACCAATGGAAGTATACTAGACTAGTGTAAAGAAACAAACACACACACACACACACTAGTCCCACACCTTCACAAAAAAATTTAAAGAGAGTAACGATACTAGAAAAATAAACAAGAAATTTATATTTAACTGCAAAGGCTAAACACTACTTCCTACTGGAAAAAGAGTTTATAAAAGGGAAGGGGTTAGCCTCTAATTAAAACGGCTACTTTAAAGGAGATGGGGGGAGGGGAGAAACTCTCTAAGCAAAAACGAGTTTCCTAAAAGGAAGAAAACACAGGGATTAAAGATAAAGAGGGTACTAAAACTAATCTAACAGTAATACACTACTGAAAAAGCTTTAAATATATACAAAATTTTAACAAGTAAGTATCACAAAAAAGTTAAATACAACCTGAGCCAGTAAAGCGCAGCCTCGTAGCTAAAGCGGCAAACGAGATCTGGGGATGTAGCGCCAGGCATTTTGGGATCTAGGGAGGCCTTGAGCCAGTAAATAGCTCTTGAGCTTTAGAAAATGGCCGAGTCGGAGCCGAAGATCGGCTCCGAACCCAACCAGCAAGAATGAAGGCGAGAGAGACAACTTAACATCATGGTTTCTGCCCAAACCATAGTATCACTACTGCTCTTATCAGTTTTTCCAACACCATAAATCAACAATGTAATTTAGGGAATCTTGTCTCTCCCATTTTCTTAGATTATCCAAAGCCTTTAACACAGTTTCCCATTCCAAACTTCTTATTGCACTATCCGATCAGAAACTGCATTGCTCAACATTTTACTAGTTTAGAGATTATCTTTCAAACCGCCAACAAGCTGTGAAATGAGAAAACAACCTTTTCTCCTCTTCTTCCCGTGAACATATGTATATGTTCCTCAGGGATCTATATTAAGACTCCTGCTCTTCTCTATAGTCACTAGTGACCTAAACAAAGCTACATTCCATGCCAAACTAATCCAGGATGCTGATGATTCTACCCTAATATGCTCTGCCCCAACAATCCAAAAATTACAACTTCTTACCCAACATTCCTTTTCTGATATAGAAAAATGGCTTTACAACTCTCAACTTATTCTTAACCCTAAAAAACTCAGCTAATGTTGTTCCATCCCTCTAAAGCTACTGACTCAATTCCATCTTTTCAAATTATTTCTTGTGATAATATCCCTATCTCACCCGTGACCAACACTAAACTCCTTGGTGTGATCATAGACCACAATATGAAATTGAAATTTGAAATTTGACAAGCATGTAGCTCAAACTATCACAAAGGTGCACAAAAAAACTAGGTAACCTTTATAGATATAAAAATTACCTAACATCTGAAAATAGAGTTACTGTAGCAAGAACCCACCTTCTCTCTCCTCTTTTGTATGCCTCCCCTGTCCGAACCAATCTGCTACAATAAAATAGCAAAGTTTGCAACTGATTCATCATTTAGATGCCACCACTGCCTATCCCTGAGAAAACTATCCTGGCTTGAATTACCAACTTATCATGGCCCACGAAGTCCTCTATCACCCTAATAAACCTCTTGCCTGCATGGACTCCTTCACCACTATACAAGCAGTTGACTACTACGAAGTACTAATAAGGCACTAAATGACATAACTACAAGCAAATATAAATCTGAGGACTCTCTATATTCTACTTCTGTAGCTAAATCCTGGAATGCTCTCCCTCTATACATCTGGTCAATACAAAATGCACATGACTTTAAGCATTGTCTTAAGGCACATTTAAATAACTCTTGGTCTTGTGCTTGTATTGGCTCTGGATAACTTCTACTTTTCCTCCTTAACTCACTTACTTTTATCCTATCTTCCTCCTTTGCTCTACCAATCTTTTTCTTATTTCTGATTTAAATGCTTTGTTTCATTTCACTGTTTATTCAGTTATTTCCATTTATTTCACCATCTTATACCTTCTCTATCAATCATCAGTTCAGTTTTTTATCCAATACTGTTCCACTCCATCCTTCTGTTTTTCTGCTCCTGTCTTGTACTATATCAGCCAGTCGCTAGTTATGTCTTAATTCTCTTTTCTAATTATTGTTGTAGCCATGACTTAGACATCCAGTTTACTTCAAATGTTGTCTTAGTTTAATGTTACATTTTTACACTCTATCTTTACTTGTGTAGTTTTTTACTATATGCTCCCTATACGTACTATCTTGTTTACCACTGTCTTTTTATTATATTTCATACCGTTTGTAATGCTGTTTGATTTTGTATTGTATATTTCTATGTACTGTGTTTGGAGAGTTTCTTCCTGGACCTCTGCTGAAAATGGGCAATCTTGCCCAGTCGGACTTATCCCAGTGATCAAATGTAAAATAAAATAAAAATGACATTGCTACTCTGAGACTTTTTGGCCCAGTGGTTTCCATACTCTGTAGAAAGCTTTTTATGGCCTTGTATATTCTTCACACTTAGCTTTGGGGGTGGTTGACAATATGACACTACTTTACTCCCCATAACTTGAAAGATGGCTTGTATCGGTTTACTAGTAAAGTTGCTACCTTTATTGCTAGGAATTTTTCACAGAACTCCCCAGGTAGGAATTATCTTCTCTCTGAGGATTCACATAACTGTCTATGTACAACACCTTTTGTAGGGCAGTACATCTATTCACCCAATGTACTCATCTGTTAGGATTAAGATAAATTTAAATTGTCCTAGTGCTTTGGAAGACGCCCAGCAAAATAAGTTTGAGTCCTCTTCCAAGCTCCAAAGCCCAAGGAAGTGTACAGGTTTTTCTGCCAATTGATTTGCTTACTTTGTACATTGCAGCACATTGCATTGCATCTGTCTACGTGCTTTTTCATGTCTTGCAGTATTGCAAATCACCATTATCTAGGTGACACGATTTGTTGTAAAATTTTCTGTCCTAGGTTATAAGAGCTCTTCTCTCCCTTTGAATCTAAGCACACCTTTCAGTATAAGGGCCATTTTGCCAACTCCCCTCCCACTTGCCAGTCATTAGGCAGCATCACCCAAGTCCACCATTTCCCTATTTTAATGATTTATCCATCAATCTCAGTTAGTTAATATATTTCTGGGTTTTCCCGAAAGATATTGCAGTACATTTTCTCAAGTGTTGGGTTTGGAAATATGTAATGAGAGACCATTTGGAAAACCCTTTTGCCATAAGAAGCTGCATTTTTTTCCTGTGGTTTGAACTCTGCTTCACACAGTTTGGATGTCCTGACCAGCTCCTCAATCATTAGGCTGGCTATTTGGACAAGGGAGAGTTTTACTCTGTCTTCCAACTCTGTGCAGGGGGTCTCACAAAAGTCGGTGGTGCACTGTAAAGGTAGAGCAGGAATAGGTAAAGTAATGGTAACTCCTTGTGTGTATTTTATTTGTTCAAGCAAGTAACTTATCTATCTTAGAATTTTCTCTTACTGGGCATTGATAACCCAAGTCCAGTATTCTTTTATTTTGACTGTTCCACATTTACCTCTGGAGATCCTTGTTTAGCTAACTCCTCCACCTTGTCATTATGATTTCCTTGCTTTGATCCCTGTTTGTGTCTTGATCTTAATAATGCTAACTAGGCTAGATTTTCCACTGTGTGATTCCTTAGAACCTCTTGTATTAGAGGTAACATGGGACATATGCAAATGACCCCTTAAGGGCATCCGGTGTTTTAGTTATTTGGCAGTTCTGAATGCCCAAGAATTTTTTTCTTTTATGTCTGTTATGGGCAAATTCAGGCCAATAAAGACAAACCCCACTAGCTGTGAGCATGTAATGTTTCAGCCTTCTTATGGCTTCAGGACAGTACAGATAAGAAAAAAGTTGTGGCTGAACTTTTAACTTGGGTTTCCACTTGACTTTTTTTGTTCCACACTGGAGCCTTACTGTAATGTGACCTAGTCTGGCATTGAACATTTCACTTGAGCATCCCAGTCGAACAGACTTAAACGACTACAATGGGATTCTATTATTAAATGCTCAACTTCTCTGCCCTTTTTCTCCATATTTACAGTCCCTGCTATGAGTAAACAACAGTACTGCATTTAAAATATTTTAAATTGACTGTTTGTCTCCACCAGAACTGTACCTTACTGTACTGTGGTGATTTCACTTTCATCCCCCCTGGAAAAGCTTGCTGCATGCTCCAATTCATTGATGTCACAAAGGCCAGTGAATACAGGTAGTTTTCTGACCAGTTCCTTCCCCAAGCTGACATCACCACAACCATTATAAAAAGCCACCCATGCTGTGATGCCACAGCTCCCTGGTCTTTCCCCTACCCATACAGAAAGTAAAGGGTAGAACAAGGAAACCGTACGAGTCAAGTCTACTGTGAGCTGTCAATCACAGCAGGTAACCGCTGAAATTACCCTTAGCACTTTGACAGCTAGGGAAGTTATGTGTCAATGAGGGGGTGGGAGGTGAGTCGAAGTGGTACATTGCAGGCTTCACAAAAGACTGCAATTTAGCCATTCTAAAAAGAAGCAGCAGCAGTAAAAAGCACTTTGAAAGTCTTTTCTTTTGCCTTTGCACTGTTTGTGTTTTAAGTAGGAAAGACAGCAGTGTATGCTTGTGAAATCAATGCAGTGACAGAACCTTTAGGAAGAAAGAGGCCTGCGTGATGTAGTTTTTACAGACAAGCACTGCATTGTGGGATACCTAGAGGCAGACTAAACAATCAGGATCACTTCAAGATGCCAGACCCCATGTGATCAGACTCAGAAATTATGTATAAAAATATTTAAAAAACTGTAAATAGTCCCAGAGTGGTGTTAAAACACAGGAAACACCAAACTATGATGAAATAAACATGTTTTTTTTGTCTGTGAGTGGTTTTAATGAATGTTTTGTTTGCAGTACCAGGGGGCATTACCTGTTACGTGTTGCTTCAGTAGTTCACTGTTTAGGCAGCTAGTTTTTTCACATTCCCAAAACCCTTTTCTACTGGTGTGGGTGCTCTAGAGTAATGACCCAGCACCCTTTTTTGTAGCACCACTGCAGTCACGGTAATGCGATTCTCTAACTAAAATTCACTGTGAGTTTCTTGCCTCCTTCTGGGACTACAAAAGCTGAGGCATAAATTAGCTCCTCTTTAAGTTAGTAAAAGCTGTTTTTTTTTCCTCTAACCATTTTAGAACTTAGTCCCCCCCCCCATTTGCTGCCCGTAAACATCTCTGTGTAGGGCTTGATCTTTCTTACATAATTATCCACTGTCCGGAGTTGCCAAAAACACCCATAAAATAAAACCATATCTCAGACTTTTCACAGTAGTTGGCAAAGGTAGCTATTTGGGGATAATTTCTGTTTTTACTCATTTGACATTTTATTTATTTACAATTTGGTAACTGGGGTAGTCTGCTGGAAAATAAATCATCAGTCATAATAAAAAAAGTATAAATTGTTAAAAATAAGTAGAAATCATATACATTAGAATAACAAACAGTAGTGGATATCACATGCAGTGCTAATAATAAGTATTAAAAATTGTTATAAAATGTGTATTGTTTACATCTAAGAGAGAAGTTCTTTCAGCAAATGGTAGAAGTATACGACTTAGATTTTTATCCATAGTCTAGAAAGCATGTCCCCCCCATTCATTTTGTTCTCCGATTGTAAATTTAAACCTTGCTCACACAACTGTGAGTATGTTTTCTTGGTTGCTTCTGAGAATGTCACTTTGGTCCCTTTTTAGAAATGCCGTTTTAAGGGGTGGACAGAAACCAAGTGAATCTTGTATGCAAGGATATTCGGCAGAAAACTGTCTCTGTAGGTAATAGGGAGATGGTGTACATCTTGGTTTAATTTCTCCAAATCTTTTAGGTTTCTGATACAATGACAGGAGAGGACCCCATTCCTAAGACCGAATGTAATTTAAAATTCATGAAATTAGTATTGTTTCAGTCTTTGATGTTAGCCAGATGTGCTCCTTTGTGGTACAGGGATCCAGGGAAGTAAATACTTTGGGAAGAAATAGCCAGGGAATTGTTATGGCTAGGTTTGTATAGGCCCTAGGGCCGATAGCCTAGTACCAATCCATGAACCTGCAGTGGGCCCAGAATTGACAAATCCTGCAATTCATATGGAGTTGCATGTACTGGAAGCATATCTAAATATGACTGTAGAATTTTTTTTTTTTTTTTTTTATAGACCCATCGTTCCTACTACTAGTGGAATTGTCTGGGTATCTTTCTTTTACATTGCTCTCATTTCTGCCTGTGAATCCTGATGATTTTATGTCTTTGTATCTTTCTGTACATAAGACGAAGTAATCTCTAGGTGCAGCATTTTCAATAGTCAGTAGGTTCATAGGTTTATACTAGGCTATCTGCCCTAAGGCATTTATAAGCCTAGCCCAAATTTATGTGGCTTACATGAAAAAATACTGTGCCCATTAGTTTGTTGTGCCTCTGTCCAGCAGTGACACAGAGATGATTCCCGGGGTAAACCTACGATCTCCCATCCACAGGTCTAGATTTCTCTTGAACAGAGTCAGCGAGGTGCTCTGCCTCACATGGACCGGGATTTTATTCCACAGCATAGGGAGTCTCTGAGTGATAAATCTATCCCTCCAGCACGTCCTATTTATATCCGTGCAAAGGTTTAAGTCGCTTGCTCTAGTGGTTTTGGTGGATTTGGATTTTTTGAGGTGGAGCATGTCCATTAATTCCGGGTTGGACATGGCCTTGTATGTCAGGCACATGTCACCTCTGAGCAGACGGTATGCGACTGAATAGAGCTGGAGTTTCTTCAATCTGGCAGCATATGACAGATTTTGGAGTCCCTTTATCCTTTTGGTGAGGAACTTTTGGGGTCTCTCCAATTGCTGCAGATGTCGGGTGAGATGCATCCCGAATGGGGCATTGTACTCTATCATTGGTCTGATAAGTGAAGAGTACAGGGGAACAATGACCTCACTAGATCTGGATGTGAATCCCTTCATGATCAGGTGGGCAATGTAGAAGGTCTTTCTAACCACTTTAGCAATGTGAGTGTCAAAAGAAAGGCCACTGTCAACCTGGGTCCCCAGGTCCCTGATAACCTCTTCTGTGCTTAGTGGATTGCCACCTATATGGTAGCTTGGGGTTACCTTGTTTTTCCCGAAGGGTATGACTATACATTTTTGGCGTTTAACTTCAGGCCATGGCTCTGGCACCAGCTATCTGTTTCCGTGAGTCCCTTCTGAAGGATATCCGTGTCCGATGCACTTTCCACTATGGCGCCCAGTTTGCAGTCGTCTGCAAACTTTGTCAGCCAAAGTCCTCCCATGTTGGCTTGTACTTCTGAGAAGTAGATGCCAAACAATAGGGGGCCAAGGACCGAGCCCTGTGGGACACCACTTGTGACCGGCTTGGAGTCCGACACAGCGCCAGCAACTCTAACCCTGTGGGTTCTGTCCTTAAGCCAGTTTGCAACCCATCTTGTGACATATGGGTTTACATTTAAGCTGGTAAGTTTTTCTACAATACCCGAGTGGGGTATTGTGTCGAAAGCCTTTGCGAGGTCAAGGTAGGCTGTATGGACTGCCTTTCCCTTATCAATGGCCTTGGTGACTGTTTCGAAGAAGTCGACCAAGTTCAAAAGGCATGATCTTCCCTTGACAAAGCCAAACTGGGTCGGGTCCAATGTCTGCAAGTCCCCTATATCTTTGTTTATGAGCTCCATTATGATCATCTCCATAGCTTTGCAGACTAGACTTGTTAAGCTTATGGGGCGGTAATTACCAGGGTCCGTAGAGGCGCCGCCTTTGTGGAGTGGGACCACAGTTGCCGTACGCCACTCCTTGGGCACGTATCCTGTGGTAAGGCTGAGATTAAACAGCTGCCTTATGTGCGGGTTTAATTCCTCATTTAGCTCGTGTAGCACACAGCCGGGGACACCATCCGGTCCCATTGATGCTGTGTTTTTAGCTTTAGAGAGAGCAGCTTTCACCTGCGCATTTGAGATGTCCGGGAGGCTACACTCGGCTGGGATAGTTATCTCTCCTTTAGAGGGGGATGAAGTTTGCACTGAACCTGTCTGCCAGTATGTTGGCAATGTCTGTGGGTTCAGTGATTTTTGTATCATTTTGGACTAATTCTGAGCATATCTGGGAGTTTCCACCCAGGTTCCTAACATAGCTGAAAAAGGCCTTATGATTGTCCTTTGAATCCATTTTTCTCTCAAAATTGGCCTTAGTTGATTTTATGAGTGCTCGTATTTTTTTACTAATAATGATCAGGGGTGACTTCCCTTTTATGGATTTTGTTCTATCCTGTAATAGCTTTCTCCTCTTATTGTAAAGTTTGTTAATGGCTGGGGTCCACCAGACTGGACGTTTGCCCTTTGTGGAAAGAGTCTTGGTTTTATTTGGGATTGCCTGATCCATGCAGTCCTGGAGGTGTTCATAGAAGGCATTTGTAAGGGCTTCCGCAGCTTGGGTTGTGGTTTCCTCTGGCTCAGGGGCCTTGAAGGATACCACACCAGTCTTGAGTAGTGTGAAGTTTGCTTTAGAGAAGTTCTTCACTATGGTCTTTTTTGTTTGGGGTGGGGGCGGGATGTGGATTTCCAGTGAGATTAGTTTATGATCAGATCTCACCAATGAGGGATGTACTTCCGGTGTGGAGCATTTTGTCCCCATGTTTGTGACAATGAGATCTAGTATATTTTCTCCTCTCGTGGGAACAGTGACTAGCTGTTCCATGGCGTTTGAATTTATGAACTCCAGGAACCGTTGGGCTAGAAAGTTAGGGCTTGAGTAATGTTTCCAGTCTATATTCGGGTAGTTGAAGTCACCCAATATGATGGTGTTTAGAGATACATTTATACCCTCCAGTGTCTTCAGGAAGGCTGTGTGGGGTTCCTGAGTTTGAGAGGGTGGCCTGTAGCATGCTACAATTTGTAGAGCAGTTTTGCCTATGGTTAGTTGCACCTGGATGGTTTCCGAGCTTGTGCGTTGCCACCAACCTGGAGGTGTGGGTATCCTTTATGAATATGGATACACCCTCCTTTTGTGGTGTGGTCCGGGTTTTGGGGCGGAACGCATGATATGAGGTAAAACCTAATAGTGCCGGGGTGCTCTCAGGAGCCTTGAACCAGGTTTCAGTTGCAGCACAGACATCGATGTTCTCCATACTGAGAAGGGCCTCGAGTGCGTGCATTTTGAGATTTAGACTTCTGGCATTGAGCAGCATTACCCTCAGTTTCTTCCCATTTTTGTTTTCTAGGGTGGTAGGTTTAGAATTTGAGCCTTGCCTAAAAAGGCACTATGGGGTGGCAAGAGCCTTAGCCAATATCCGGAATCCCAGGGTGACAGGTGCAAGCCGTCCCTTGCGAAGCAGCGTGGCTTGTCAAGCATGTCATCCCAGGCAGACAGACACTGGATCCCCTTTGAATGACACCAGACATTAAGCCAATTGTTAAAGCTGATCATCTTGTCTCTATATTGTGGCATCATTCTTGGTGAAGGAAGGATACTGCTCAGGGTTAGGGTCATACCTGCCTGGGCTACATAATCAGAGAGCTCCTCTATGTCTCTTTTCATGTAGTCCAGGGAGGTGCGTCTCGGGTCGTTCACACCAGCATGGACAATGACTGTGTTATATTTGTACTTGCCGTGGAGTGACCCGAGTGCTTGTGTTATGTGGCGGATTCTAGCGCCCGATAGGCAGCTTACTGTGACCCTCTCCTTGTTCAGCCTGGTGAGTGGGACGTCAGTGTGTCTGACTATGGAGTCACCTATGACAAGTATGTTTGGTGTTGTATTTGGCCTTAAGGGCTGTGACTGCTTTGCACACTGCTTTTGTGGTTTATGTGTTGCTTGTGGGGTGTCTTGAGGTAGCAGTTGTTTGGGTGTCTGCTTTGGAGGCCTCTGCTGTTTAGGTAAATTTTTACTCAGAGCCTCCGAGTATGTCTTTGTGTGTTTATGTGTTTGATTCATTGGGGTGGTAGCATTATGTGAGGCTGGTTTTGTGGTGTGTGTAGTTGCCTTCTCCTCCTGTCTGGTCTTGCCAGTCCTGAGTTGAGAGAGCTCAGCCTCCAGTTTGGCTAAATAGCTGCATCTCTCAAGTATTTGTGTTATGTGGGAGGAGGAGAGGGTTGTCTGTGTACATGAGGCAGTTATAACATTGCCTCAAGATTCCCAGATTCACCAGCTGGACCGGAGAGGAGATTGACAACTGACCTTTGGACATGCTAGAATAATATTGGGAAATCCTTAATTGAAAACAAGGGCCAGTGGGGAGTGAGGGTGTAGTGCTTTTAATTTTTAGTGCTGACTTATATAATTGCTTTAGTGAGCAAGTGCCAGGTAACTTGAGTGCAATGTGTTACAAGTAACTAAACGCAAAAACGACAAACAGTAACTTTCTTTCAAGTGAAACAAGGAAATAAGTACAGTAAGCAATGCAGATATCACTAGTGATCCACAGAAGCACTGAGAAGTTGCGTATTAGGTGGAATTAGCTTCCAGGGAAATAACAAGCAAACAAACAACAAGCATATAAACAAAGCTAGATTCAGCAGGCCTGGATCTAGTCTATTCTAGAGCAAACAAGGTGAACCAATTTCAGTAAGATACAGTTCAAATATTCAGGCACTATAAACCTTCAACCAGAAATTCCCAGCTCAGAAGGGCAGAGTCCAGCCTCTTCTCCCACAAGAGTGCAGACCACGAACCTTCTAAATGTAAAATAACTGGCCTGAAGGCCAAGTGCCTAAACCAGAACTAATACACTTGGACACTGGGCTCTCAATCAGCAGTTCCCAACTTAGAAGGATGAAAGCTACCTGTCCTGCCACCACAGTGCTTGCCACAAACCTTCCTAATGTAAAACAACTGGTCTGAAGCCCAAGTGCTTAATCCAAAAGACTTGAATGATAGCTACACTTTAATCAAGTTACAACCAAGCAGTAATAAATACCATTGAATACTTTAGAGAATGTCTGGATTAGTGCTCAAGTTACACAAACAAAGCTAGATCCAGCAGGCCCGAATCCAGTCTATGCCACAGTAAACAAGGCGCACCAACTTCATTAAGAAACAGTTCAGATATGCATGCACTATAAGCCTTTAACCAGAAATTCCCAGCTCAGAAGGGCAGAGTCCAGCCTCTCCTCCCACAAGAGTGCAGACCACGAACCCTCTTAATGTAAAATAACTGGCTTGAAAGCCCAAGTGCTTAAACCAGAATTAATACACTTTTAGAATAACAGACACTGAGCCCTCAATCAGCAGTTCTCAACCTAGAAGGATGTAAGCTACCTGTTCTGCCACAACAGTGCAGACCACAAACCCTCTCAGTGCAAAACAACTAACTGGTCCGAAGCGAAGTGTTTAAACCAAAAGGCTTAGAATGAGTTACACCAAGCAGTAATAAATACAATTGAGTATTTTAAGATGATGCAAAAGTAAAAGAAGTAGGTAAAAACACAAGTACAGTAAAAGCAGATGAAATTTTTTTTTTTTTTTTTTTTTCTGAACAAGTGCTGAGATCAAAGAAACAGATTTGAGTGCTGAAACTAGAAAACTGGCTAGTTATAAGAAAAAAAAACAAGCTAGAAGGCTTCCCTCAAACACAGAAGGGCTTGGGGGCTCAGAAGCCTACAAATAGTCTGTACCACTTAACAAGAAAGGCAGGAAATAAGCTTAATTTTTTTTTTTTTTTTTTTTCTATTTCCCAGATGCTCTCTTTGTACACAGTAGGAGTGCCTGAAATCAGAATATGATCTCACTGCACTCAGTTGAGTGAGCAAATGAGATGGGCCCAGAGGCAGGCTGAGGGGCGGGCAGTTTCAATGCCACTAAGTTTAACACCAAAACAAAATGAGGGCGGGTGGGTGGGAATAACTGAAGAGCAGAATAACTTCAGTTAAAAATTCCTTCAACACTCCTTCATACAC